>NW_023276401.1:600000-989635 GCF_013357705.1 Chelonus insularis | reverse complement strand
AATAACAAATAGCTATTTTTGATGTAAAAAAATGACTTTTTTTGTGCATAAAATATTCATTAAAGGTAGTTGAAAACTACGTAAGAAACAGATGTATTTTACCGCTCAAGAAACTATACGCCGAAATAGCTCAGTTGGGAGAGCGTTAGACTGAAGATCTAAAGGTCCCTGGTTCAATCCCGGGTTTCGGCAATTTCTTTTTTTTTCAATAAAATTTTTTAATTTTAAGTTTTAATTTTTTGGAACAATAAACAATTATTGATGTATTTTTATTTATATATTCATATTTATTCATAGTCTACGAACTGAAGAAACTTTTTTGCAAATAGACTGAATTTAATGTATCAAAGCTATTGTGAAAACGACAGTCTTCAAAAGAATGATTTTCAAACTAGACTAAAGACTATTGGATATTTATAAAGTTGAAGCTTGGTTTACAACATTAAAAAAATTCTGGATAATTTTTATAATAATGTTTTTACCTGTAATAAGTGACTTGGACAGCTATTCAATAAACTTGTTAGAGATGTTTACATCTCATATTTCATTGTGAATAATTTGCTATTATCGGTATATAAATGCTTATACATATATATTAAATAATAATATATTGGCGATGAATTGTAAGACATGAAAATGTGCATAATTTCTATGGTAATGATGCTACGGGGTTGATCGAGGGCTTATATGAAAGATCTGGAAGAATGGAAACAAGTCGATATAATTAAAATTATAATGAGGGCATAATTTATGGTGAAATTAGAGTAAGTTCCGGTTTTACCCCATTTTAGGAGTGAAATAATTGATTTTTCGTATGTTTGACCTGATTCTGTATTTCTACGCATCAAGACGAAAAAAATGAGTGGTCAAACTTGGAAATTGGACAACTTTGATTTTTCACCCCCAAAAAATGGCAAGTGGTACCCCTTTCCATTTTTTTAGGCCAAAAAATAAAGGTACTCCGATTTTGATGGTTGAGGGCTCATTCTCTTCGTCTTGATGCGTAGAAATGCGGAATCGGGGCACAGCCCAAGAAAATTCACTTTAACACCCTTAAAAACGGGTTACACTAAATACAAATTACGAATAATCATCCCCTTGACTTTAAACCCTTATAACTCATAAACGGACAGTCCAATTACTGTTTTTAAGGACGTTTTAGAAACTTTAAAATCTAAGCTAAATATGCATATCCATGAGAAATGTATAAAAAATTTCTTTCACCCTTTAAATCCCTAAAATATAAAGAAAAGTCACATTTTTTAGGGAGTTTGACAAGTATTTTGGTGATTTTAAGGGTGAAACAAATTTTTTAAACGTTTTTCATGGATATGTATCTCTAGCTTAGATTCTAAAGTTTTCAAATAATTCTTGAAAATCATTATTTGATGACTTATATAAAAGTTATAAGGATCCAAAGTCAAAAGTAGATGATTTTTTGACCCTTACTTCGACTTTGGACCTCTATAACTCCTTTAAAACTCATCAAATAATGATTTTTTAGAGTTATTTAGAAACTTCAGAATCTAAGCTGAAGATACATATCTATGAAAAACGTTTAAAAAATTAATTAAAAGAGTTATAGAGGTCCAAAGTTCGAAGTAAGGGTCAAAAAATCATCTACTTTTGACTTTGGATCCTTATAACTCTTATATAAGTCATCAAATAATGATTTTCAAGAATTATTTGAAAACTTTAGAATCTAAGCTAGAGATACATATCCATGAAAAACGTTTAAAAAATTTGTTTCACCCTTAAAATCACCAAAATACTTGTCAAACTCCCTAAAAAATGTGACTTTTCTTTATATTTTAGGGATTTAAAGGGTGAAAGAAATTTTTTATACATTTCTCATGGATATGCATATTTAGCTTAGATTTTAAAGTTTCTAAAACGTCCTTAAAAACAGTAATTGGACTGTCCGTTTATGAGTTATAAGGGTTTAAAGTCAAGGGGATGATTATTCGTAATTTGTATTTAGTGTAACCCGTTTTTAAGGGTGTTAAAGTGAATTTTCTTGGGCTGTGCCCCGATTCCGCATTTCTACGCATCAAGACGAAGAGAATGAGCCCTCAACCATCAAAATCGGAGTACCTTTATTTTTTGGCCTAAAAAAATGGAAAGGGGTACCACTTGCCATTTTTTGGGGGTGAAAAATCAAAGTTGTCCAATTTCCAAGTTTGACCACTCATTTTTTTCGTCTTGATGCGTAGAAATACAGAATCAGGTCAAACATACGAAAAATCAATTATTTCACTCCTAAAATGGGGTAAAACCGGAACTTACTCTAATTTCACCATAAATTATGCCCTCATTATAATTTTAATTATATCGACTTGTTTCCATTCTTCCAGATCTTTCATATAAGCCCTCGATCAACCCCGTAGCATCATTACCATCGAAGTTATGTACATTTTCATGTCTTGCAGTTTTTCGCCAATATATCAATATTTCGTTAATTTCATTATGCATATTTTTTTTTGCAAGTCGAAAACATTCAAAGTAGGCTTGAAGTAGAGAATCAAAATTTTTCTATACGGGTATATCGTACGGATAGTTAGTTTTTCAATTTATATACGTGGCTTTAATAATTTAAAAATTTTTTGACAAAGATAGTTTTATGAGAATAACAATTTATGCTTATAAACAAAAATCATCGCCATCATGTTTTATATTTGACGTACATTCTTATACAACTCTAGAAATCACCGCTACTGTTAGTTTTCTTCTAGTGTATTTGAATAGTACATGCTTGTAAATTACCTATTTACCATAAGTTCCATGACAAAACAGTAATTATTTCGCTGAAGGAATCCAGACAACTCAAGACAGTTCACTAAAACTGAACTTGAAGAATATGCGAAATGTAATTAGTGATTATTTGCTGTAATTGTAGTACTGAAGAAGTCACAAAAAGTATAATTACTCACAAAAAAGTATTTTTAATGAGAATACCTGAACGTTTGGAGCAATTTTTCAGTATAGTTCACAAACAATCCTACAATGCACTTGTGCTCAAGTTTCGAGAGCTCTAGAAAAACTCACGAATTCGAATAAAAACTCTTGAACCTGAAAAGTGAAGAGACTAGATATTAATTAAACAAGTCATGGTGTTAGCCTGACTTTGAAAGTCCACTCCAGCACCACCGTACTATTGGTTATTAACAATTTCCAGTTGTTAGATGATATTTTCTCAAACGATGTTCAATCATTCAAGCTATATTTACTTACTATGATCCATACTGAAGTATTTTATCATCATTTTCTTTTTATATTTTTCGCAATAATACAAAAATGGTTGAACTGGTTTCAATAAAACTTATTCCAGATCATCTTAGTATAAATATTCGTTGAATGCGGCTGGCCGGAAGTTAATATCTCAATTCTGCCGTAAGTTATTGTGAATGGAAAATAGATCGATGGGCTGAGTACTTGTCCATACACACACACATCTTCTTGAAAATGATGGTAATGAACTTAAATTGGGAAGTTAATAATCGAAATCCAAGCAGGAAATTGCTTTTTTCTGGATCAAAAATTATGATCGATTGTTACTGAAAATGTTGATGAAAAATACCAACTATCAAAAGTGCGGTTTTAATTATTGATACATCCGGATATATTGACGTTTTAAGTAGTTGCAGGTTTCATTTCCTATTGATGAGAATTGAAGGCAATTTTAATGTTGGTTAAAAAGTGATTTATTTTAAAAAATAGAATATCAAAATAAGAAAGAAATAAATTTATTTCATATCTTTAAAAATATGACATTTTTATTATTTTAAAACCGTTAATTCAAATGAGAAATATCTTCTAGTTTATCAGATTTATTTTTCGACTTATCCAATAGGCGAGTGAATTAGTAAAGTTGTAATGTAGAATCTAAAATGTTTCTGCATAAAGACAAATACTTGGCTTTAAAGAAAATCATTTAAAATATTAGGAGCCGATGTTTCAAAATGGAAGATTCAAAGAAAAACAATCAAGGTGCACTTATGGTTGCACAAATACTGAAATTGAATTCTCTTCCTTCTAAAAGGAAATGATTATCTGTTGGACATTTTGTTCAATTATTGATTTTCCACTTCACTAAACGATAGTTTGTCAGTTCATGAAAGAATAGAGACAAAAATTGTAGAAATTATTAAAGAATATCATAATGAACTTAAGACAATAAATGCAATCAATTACGTCTTTTGTATTATTTATGACAGAAGTTACCATTTTTCTTATCTCCAAGTGGAATTTTCGTCTTTTTCGTCTTTTTTCTGATCATCAGAATTTTCTTTAATCAAGATATTTTATTTTCAGCGTGAGATATTTTTGGAAGCAGGTACAGAATTGTGATGTATTCGTTAGAAACGATATACGGTTGACCAATTCCAATTGTGAATTATTGTTCCACTAGAACTAACAAACAACTGAAAATTGTGGTCAAACAAAATGAACACTAATTAGTAATTTTAGTGAACACAAATGTAAATATGTAATTTCTCATTGTGTAACATAACTACAATTCATTAATGCATTTTATAAAGTAGTGCAGCACATATACAGTTATTTTAATACTACCAGAAGCATAATTCTGTTAGTTTGTCGTTTTAGAGCATAGCACTAAAATGCTTATCTTGAATCTTAAATCAGGTATTTGCAGTTAACCATTTGACCCTTGAATCAACTTGAATAAATCTTTGTTATCTAAAATTCAAATTTCTATCCATTCAGGACATGTGTTACTAAGCCAGTAACATTCTGTGGTGGTGAAATGGTTTTATAGTTTATATTTAATCAAGTGGTTTATAAACAAATATACCTACCTCGTAAAATATATGGAGTCTGGGTACACTAATTCAATTGGCTAGTAAATACACAATAGTACTGATGCTAAATAGAAAATTAAGTGATATGAGAGAAGGACATAGGTTAGATAAAATGTTCAGACAATTACATTTACTCTGTTATTTATCATTTTGATGATAGTAATTCTTATTATTTTTCTTTTTTTTTTATTCTATTTAGTATTAAGAAAATAATTAATTTTTTTCATTTGAGAAATTTCATGATAATTAAAACCGAGTGGTCTTGATTAAATTTTTTATTTTAATAAATAATTATCATTGTCATTTATAGGAAAAAAAATTGTTAAAAAATGAACTGAAAATATTTTAAATATTTTAAGAGTTGTTGCATAATTTTTTAATTTTGGGTGCTAAGATTTTTCTTACAAAGCTCATGACATGACACTTTTCATGCTTCTAGTGGAGTTTAATTATTTTCTAGCATAATTATCTACATCTGAATTGGATTTCTAGGGGATAGGATTAACGGCATGTCTCTCTAAACTTTAATATTGTATTCAATTAACCTAGTTGGCATTAGAGTTTTCTGGTTTTTTAAAGACGATAAACACAATAGAATTCCATAGGAAGATAAATAAACACTAGAAAATTTTTTGGAACAATTGCTTATTTAATTAAAAGCTTAAGTATTTTTGTAACTATTTTTATGATTCCCAGTCTATTAAACTATTCTCATAGTTATATCAATAAAATTAAATATTAGTATTATAGTTTCAAATAAAAATAAAAAAAAAATTGTTTTTTTTTTATCGTTCGTGAAATAGTTGTTGGAGAAACTGCTTCATAGAGGAGGAATGGTCCTATACTCACCTTAATTTAACACACTAGCAATTTCTGATGCAATTTAACGTATCGACCGAATGAACACGATTTTTTTTATCACACTAAAAAAAAACTGAAAAAAATTCTTCCTAAATTTTTGACTTAATGTTGTATTGAATGGACGTTTCTAAATTAACTATACGTGAACTTGGTTCTTTTTTAATCGAAGTACTAGCTTTGTTAGTTAAAATATATTCAATTAATACTGTAACATGAAAAGTTACACAATTTTGTCTGAAAACATCACTTTTCAAACTTTAAAAAAAATTGTAATTCAATATAGTCAGTGGTTAGACTTATTGGCAAAATTTTTCATAAAAGCAAAGTTTGCAATTGTTCGAAATCTTTGTTCGATATACTGACAGAACACCAATAGGCGTAAGATTGCTGAAATGCTCAGTATTCGCGTTGTGGGAACAAAATAAAAGAATGACCCTTTTTTCTACTACAATCAGCGGCGATGGCTCACAAAAGCTACGAGCGGATTAATTTAAAGCCGTTTATCCAGGTACAATAGTTACAATCATTTTATCTGTGAAACCATAAAATTAGGTTTAGAGAAGTTGAAAGTCCAACGCTGGTAGTATGCTACAAAAAAATATAAAAACTTATTTTTGAAAACAATTTGCTAAAGTATTTATTAATTAATCCACCAGTTAATAACTTGAAAAAAAAAATTACGCGAATTTGTGATGTAAATTTAAATTACATTTAATTGTTTATCAGTAGGACTTTTGTTTTAATTAATAAAGAAAAAATGTGTTTTTAAATTGAAAATATAGTATAATGGTAATACGATACAATATAAAAAATCCTTTGTCAAATAGGATATTCAGAGAAAAAGTTTTAAAATACTGTTGAATAAAACCTTTCGGAAATAAAAAAGAAGAGACAAACATTGACGCTTGACGAATGGGATAATCAACGGGAGTAGAAACGTTAAAGTATTCAAGCTGAGTCAAATCGATTCTCTTATTCGTTGCTTTGATAACGAATGTATTGGCCTTTTTCGAAAATCCTTTCCTAACATCAAATGCTGATAACATACCTGAAAAGAAACTATGAAACTCAAATAGTATCAACATCAAAGCATAAATAACGTTTGAATAATATTTTGTAAAGTCAAAGTTTTACAATATTGTTTCTCCTTTTTCTATTATTGCTATATATAAAATTACGAAGTTTTAGATGAATTTGAAATAAAAAATTAATTAAAGTATCTATCGCTATATCTTCATTTATCAAAATTTAAAATGAATTGTTGAATATTCCCAAGTGGAAAAGCTTATTCGAGTTTTCAATCACGGTCAAGAAAGTAGCTGTCAGTTTTCATTTTAAAAATTAAAAATTTGAATATCAATATGATTTGAAAAGAAATATTGAATACTTGGTATCTTTAATGATTATTCATCAAGGTAGTCCTATCTTCATGCGTAGAGAAAAGGAGGGAGAAACAAGTTGTAAGAATTTTTAATTTTTTCAATGAGAAAAGCAAAATATTAAATATTTTTATGATAAAGCACTTTTAAATGAAAAACTATCTATTCAGGTATTAGTTAAAATGATAATTGATAACAAATACTTGTAAGAATAACTTTTAGTAAAAGAAGTGACATGTTTTAATTTACCCTGTTCTTGGGGCAAATTGTAAACAACGTGGAGAAAGTAGTGATAAAATAATGAAAAAAAATATTTTTATAATTCTTAAACATTTATTGTAAATCTATATTCGAAAATATTTCTTTTAACGGATTTATTACAAACTCATTTCTAAAAGACATTGTAGTAACTTGGTATCAATCTTTGCGAGCTTAATTCTGTTACATTATCTGGTAAAAATAGTGCACCTGGTCTCTGGCGGTGCTTGCATCACAGGCCTCGTTATAAGGAACAGATTAAGTGTAAATTTAAAACAAAAAATACTCGAAACCTGCTGAGTAATTAAACTATTACTACTTACCCCTTACTTCAAAATTCTCTCATGACATTAAAATTAAAATAAAAATCATTATAGTTTGTAAAATGATTTAATTTAATTTTCTAGAATCAAGAATTATATTTTTCAGATAAAATCTTGAATTAAATGAAACTGAATACAGACTAAATTGGAATAAAATTTTCCGGTCCTACTGGAACTATTCTTTATATTAGTGTGTATTTACATGGAAAATATTTTTAATAATTATCTGCAATGGACAAGTCTTGAAAATTTAACAATGAAAACTGGGAACCTTAACTTTCATTTGATTTTCATTTCACAATATATTCAGAAAGCAAACTTTTAAAATTTCTTTTCTTCAGAAATAATTTGGCATCTTTTTATTATCAATTATATTAATTGGAAATTGAAATAATTACTTAATATATAAAAATAAATATTTTTGCAATAATTAAAAAAATACTGGATTGACTTGGAGAGCAAGAAACTATTCGAAAAGTTTCCAGTAGCCAATTCAAAGCTCTCGAAATTATTCAGATAATTATCGGATTTTGTTGTTAATTTAATCAACAGGACGCTGAAGAAATTTCAAATAAATAATAAACAATAATTCTATTGTTAAAAATTAGATATAATATTATTAAGAAAGACTAATTGAGACCATTATATTAAAACCAAGTCAATTTTAGAGAAATTTTGTCTTTATTGAGAACTAAATATTATTTTGTTTAGGAAGAATTTCAAATTCAATTAAAGAGTGGAAAGTTTCTGAACGAAACACAACAAATAATAATTGAAAAATGTTCAAAGTATTTTTCAGTTAAGTCTCGTTAGAGATCTGGACATGGAAACGGTCCAGGAAACAATAAGCAGGTTAAGCTCCAACTACAGAGACAGGATGAGTATTCATCCCAACGCACTCACAACAGACCTGTTCAATGAAGAGCAAATCATAAGAAGACTGAAGAAGTTCAAACCGACAGATCTCGTCAACCGATTCAACACCTAGAGCACAGCCCTTAGTACTTCTATTTACAGCATTATGGTCATAAGATAACTTCACATTTTAGTTCCCTTCTTTCTCATCTAAAAATCTAAAAATCAAAAAAAAACAAGGAGTAACTCAATGGATGACCTCCTTTAAATAGTACAAAAGTCATACCAATTACTCATTGTTAGACATTAACAGATTGTAATTTATATAGTCAAATTAAAAAAAAAGTCTCGTTAGAAAATATTGACTAACAAAAGCATTTTTCTTTCCATTCTTTTACCTCGATAAATATTCTAAACATAAGTATTTTAATTATTTAAAGGATTTGGTGGTTTTTACTTTATTCATATAAAAATATTTTCAACCAATCAAAAACATGTTGACTGATATTATAAACGGTTATTGCATAAAAGTTAATCGCTACATATTTTTTTTATTGTCTTATTCTTCATATAAAAGTAGAACATGGCCTGCTTTCTTGTACAATTATTTCTATTTCTCATCGTCATTTGTCGCTAATCAATTCATAATAATAATTATACAATTCTGTTAACTCAATTATTCCATAAATGATGTACTTCGATAGAAAAATAATTGTTCCAACATTTTTCTATTGAGTGAATTAATTCATACACTAATTTACATCGCTCATTATGATGTTTTTGTATTTTATATTAAGCATCAGAAGAAAAATACTATTTAATTTTACTAAAAATATCTTATTTTTGCAACTCTTTCTATATTTTAAAACTATTGAAGTAAAAACAGCTTTCTAACTTCAAACAAACTTTTGATAATTACTATGCTTGCTCGTGTGTTAGTGTATGTAAGTTGATACATTTTTATCCTTATTATCAACATAAACTTCAATTAAACTAAATTAAAAATTGCAATTTTTTTTAATTATTTGAGACAAACATATTGAGAAAAAAATTTATTGCGAACAAGTAATGGTTTTTTTAATTAATGAAATCAAAATTTTGAATCATCACAATAAAATATTTGTTTTCAATTTATATGATTACATTTTTATAGATTTAATTTTGACGCTTATTTTAAATAAAATTAGTTCAGGATTTATTGATTTTAATGTTTTATTAAATTGATCATTCTGTTTCAAGATCCATGGTGTCTCAAAAGTGAAAATTAATCCAACGTCATTTGTATTTTAATTTTTAATAATCTTAAATTGAATATCAAAATGTTTTTTCAAGTCAAATTTCACTAAATTCAATAAAATATTTTATTGTGAATATTTCAAGTTCTTTTAATTGATTAAATGAACATTTTTTTATGTATCAAACATTTTTTTCTCAATGCACTGACCTAAGTGGACTTGATTTGAATTAAGTGCATCAATAACCTGAATCATCAGCTGTGACAATAATAACAAATTTTATAGCTCACTCATAAAGTTAGTTTTATTCGGATATTCACATGCACTACGGTGCAAGAAATTGATGCATTGGTATGATTCAAGCACTAAAAGTTTGTGGAATTATTTCAGAACTGTGTTTTTTGAAAACCAATAACCAAGTTATTTCATTCATGTCTATCTATTTTTTTTTTTTTGTTTATTATCAACCAACATAAAAACTTCCAAACAGATTGTTAATGAAAAAAAAACACGACATTTGTATTGTTTGAAAATAGTTTTTTAAAAGTAAGATATTTATTAACAAACAAGACATGGAAGAAGATTAATGATATAAAAATGATTATGTCTATTGCAAGAAAATACTTTCAGAAAGAATATATAAAACAGAAATCGGAAAAAGTATAGATTTATCATATAAAAGGTATCTCGCGTAGTCTCATCGAACACAAATCAATCATATTCACTGAAAAAGCATTTGGAAGGAAGTACATAACGATAAGAAACATCAACAGATTCAAGTTCAGTAGATTAAACAGTTTTTCTTTCCAACTCGGGAAAATACTTTTTTCTCCACCGATACATCTTTTAAAAAAAATCATATATCAAAAAATAATCCCTATCATACATGAAAAGTAAACTTTGTATTGAAAGTTTTTACCATAGTAAGCCGTAATACAACCATAACGTGCGCGTGACAGCGAAAGAGGTAAAAACTCTCGAAATGATATAAACCCGAATCATATAAAAATAAATCACCTTTTTTTGCACTGAAATAATATTAAAATTAAACAGTGTGATTTATTGTACACATGAACAATTGGAATAATAATAGATAATAATATCTAAGTGTAAATTATATTAAAATAATACATTCAGTGCGATGATGACCGTAAACTCCTAAATAGCAGCGAGATAAACTTACTTCTGGTGTTTACGGGCTTTGAGCGTCAACAACTCTTGTGAACTTGGCTTAATTAAATTATAAACACTTTTTCACTCTTTTTCTTCTTATCCTTGACGATAATCATTGTTTAATTAAATCTTATTGTTACAATATAAGACCTTGTTTCGAACGATTAAAGTATTTTTTATTTTTACTGAAGCTGAATCATTTTTTTTTCTCACTTGATTTTAATTAATTGTTATCATCGTCTATTATTTATCGTGATTGACAGAGAGGACAGTAACATTTACGGAGAGAAAAGAATTTTATTCGAGAGAAATTAATTTATATTAATTCATTAATTTTATGAAGAACTTTTTAAACAGTAGGAAAAAAATGTGGATAACAGTGTAGATTACATGATTTTTATGGTAAAAATGAACATAAAATACATTGGTATATTTATTAATTGACACTGACACTGATATTGCGAAATATAATGCAAAATTTTAATAAAGAATCGCTTAAAAAATTGCTGTGTTCAATTAATTATTTACTTATAATAATACATTTTAATATTATTCTTAAAATTATTGCAAATATTGTGGTAACAAAAAATTTGCATGACATTGAATAAGAATAAAATAACATCAGACAAATAGAGATTGTGCGGAAATAATATTCAAACTTACCCGCGACGAGAAGTAGCAGATTAATAATCACTTGAACTTTATCCATTGGAACAATTGTTAATTTACAAAAATTTCATCACAATAAAATTGATTATAATTACTATGAATATATTTAAATGTTTAATTTTAAATAAAAAAAATTTTAACCAACAATAAAATATTGATAATAATATTTTTTAATTTAGAAATAATTTTTTTCCAAATCACACTTCAATTTTTGGTAGCAAAAATTTCTTAAAACTATTTGCAAAAATCACAATCATCTTTGCATGGAGTCATAAAAAATGAATGAAAATCATCGATCTTCATCGGCAATAATTCGGAGAGTCAGTAGTGAATGAAGCACACCGGTAACAAACGCGGCAATTTCTGACTTGCGACTGTAAAGAGGATACTAAACAGAAACAGTTTGCGCCGGCTTCACGCGCCCGCGCATCGCAAAATCTTCGCACCACTCCTTATTGCTCTTTCTTTTGAAGAGGTGTCAAAGTAAAAGAATTAAAACATTCTAAATAAACGAATACAGATTTCTGAATAAACTATACCCTTTGCCTTTCTCATTTTCAATATCACGACGATATTATTACTATTTCTCATGTCTCCCAATCACATTAATTTACATGCTAAAAAATGCTATTTACCACACAACTTTGACTAACTTATAATTACATTATCTTCTACGCTTCACAATAGTTGTACAAACTTCTAAATCTCGAAATATGTCGTAAATAGGATAAGCAAACCAACGAATGAACGTAGTCTACTGAATGTACTAATCTTCAACCGCGTAAATTAGAGAGAAGTTTGATTTTATGATCATTAATGATTTTATAAGTTTGTTTGTCAGATCCAAAATATAGAAATTCATTTGAATAATCAGGATGTTACAATAAATAACAGAATTTAGCTGAAAAATATTACCAATCTTTTTTACTAACTCTGGATATTTTTCAACTTCAAAGTGCTCTGTGATTTCTCTCGTTCCAGGGTGTGTTCATTGATGATGAAGACTAATGACACAAATCTTGGTCAAAGCAATTTCAAGGGTTTATAGCTATTAGGAATTGGGTGTTGTTGAAAGGTGTTGAACTATCTAGCTGGTGCAACATAAACTTACAATTGAATAAAAATGTTTGAGAAAAAAATCCAGGAGTATTGTTGGAAAAATGTTAAAGTTGGTTTGGTGTCATGCAAATTAGATGCTTTATTTTTTTTTTTTACATTATTGTTCATAACTTGAAAAATTATATTAACTTTGAAGTTTTATGCTTTCTTAATTTATAGTAATTTTTAAAAATATTTAAACTTTCAGCATGTTTAATTAAAATATTGGTTTTATGATAAATTATTCTGCATCTAATATAACGTACTAATGATAAAGCTGTGAAATAAATAATTTAAATTTACTTGATGATTAAATGAACAAGTTGTACTTGGTTGAAGATAATTTTGACACTTGTCCCATGAGTATAGGCTTGGATTTGACAAGAATGATTCTTTTCCGATTTTCTCAATTTAAATCTAGAAAATTTATTTTTCTATTTCACATTTGAGTTCTTGATTTGATATATTTTACAACTCTTTTCTCTCTCTCATTATTCCAGTAATCAGTGTCCAATCCAATATATGATATTGATTTATTTTTATCATATTTTTAAAATAAAAATTACTATTAATAAAGCAAATTACTTTTAATAATATAAATTACAGTTTTGTATTGGGATTTATTTATTTTGAACTCATTGTCGTTAAAAATTCTGATAAATAATATTAATATTAATTAAATAAATTTAGGGTTCAACATTATTTATGCCTTTTATAATAATTAATTTATAGTAAAAGATACTATTGACAGTATCTGTTTTGATTATGACAATTTTTGTCATTTATTTGGCACTAGTTTAAGAATTATTGCAAGAAGATTACATCGAATACCATCAATTTATATACTTCATTAAGAAAATATTTGTTACGCTGATTTACTTAATTTATGATTACCATTTTCAAAGTTTAAACTCGTTGTAATAATTCTAAATGTGATTAATGACAACATATCGACTTGCTATCGAGGACTCAGAATAAATATTAACTGAAAAATGAGTGAGCATATGCTTTTGAATATGTAGTTAAATGTAAATGAACTTTTGCCAATGGATGTTCGCGATTAATATGGATCTTTATTATTCAATGTTTCTCATATATTTGTTTAAATACTACTCTTCTTACAAAGTATGGTAAATATTTATGCTCGAAAGTACCAAAAAACTTTATTTCCCAATAACGTTGTTAAATATATCAATTCAAGATCAGTTGGAATATCTAAAACAGAAATTCTTGTTTAATGTTTATTTATTGATTTGGTTTTCAATAATCGATGTTTAGTAAAAAAGAAATAACTTATAGTCAATATTATCTTTTGAAATGAGAAACATATTCATCAATAATAGTACAGTTCTCAAGTACCCGTATAAAAAAAATTTTGTTCCCCAAGCGATCCCCAGTAAGAGAGTTCCTCAACGTTCCCCTAGTGAAACTATGGGAAACAAAATTTTTTTTTTTCGAAAATTTTTTCTCTGTAACATATCAATAGATTTGTGAAAACGAGATCGTTTTATCGCACAAGTTCAAATCATAATAAGGGCATAATTGATGCTAAGATGAGAGTAAGTTCCGGTTTTACCCCATTGTAGGAGTGAAATAATTGATTTTTCGTATGTTTGACCTGATTCCGCATTTCCACGCATCAAGAGGAAGAGAATGAGTGGTCGAACTTGAAAATCGGACAACTTTGATTTTTCACCCCCAAAAAATGGCAAGTGGTACCCCTTTCCATTTTTTTAGGCCAAAAAATAAAGGTACTCCGATTTTGATGGTTGAGGGCTCATTCTCTTCGTCTTGATGCGTAGAAATGCGGAATCGAGGCACAGCCCAAGAAAATTCACTTTAACACCCTTAAAAACGGGTTACACTAAATACAAATTACGAATAATCATCCCCTTGACTTTAAACCCTTATAACTCATAAACGGACAGTCCAATAACTATTTTTAGGGACGTTTTAGAAACTTTAGAATCTAAGCTAAATATGCATATCCATGAGAAATGTATAAAAAATTTATTACACCCTTAAAATTGCTAAAATATGAAAAAAAGTCACATTTTTTTGGGAGTTTGACAAGTATTTTAGCGATTTTAGGGGTGAAATGAATTTTTTAAACGTTTTTCATGGATATGTATCTTTAGCTTAGATTCTGAAGTTTCTAAATAATTCTTGAAAATCATTATTTGATGAGTTTTAAAGGAGTGATAGAGGTCCAAAGTCGAAGTAAGGGTCAAAAAATCATCTACTTTTGACTTTGGATCCTTATAACTCTTATACAATTCATCGAATAATGATTTTTAAGAATTATTTAGAAACTTCAGAATCTAAGCTAAAGATACATATCCATGAAAAACGTTTAAAAAATTCATTTCACCCCTAAAATCGCTAAAATACTTGTCAAACTCCCAAAAAAATGTGACTTTTTTTCATATTTTAGCAATTTTAAGGGTGTAATAAATTTTTTATACATTTCTCATGGATATGCATATTTAGCTTAGATTCTAAAGTTTCTAAAACGTCCCTAAAAATAGTTATTGGACTGTCCGTTTATGAGTTATAAGGGTTTAAAGTCAAGGGGATGATTATTCGTAATTCGTATTTAGTGTAACCCGTTTTTAAGGGTGTTAAAGTGAATTTTCTTGGGCTGTGCCCCGATTCCGCATTTCTACGCATCAAGACGAAGAGAATGAGCCCTCAACCATCAAAATCGGAGTACCTTTATTTTTTGGCCTAAAAAAATGGAAAGGGGTACCACTTGCCATTTTTTGGGGGTGAAAAATCAAAGTTGTCCGATTTTCAAGTTCGACCACTCATTCTCTTCCTCTTGATGCGTGGAAATGCGGAATCAGGTCAAACATACGAAAAATCAATTATTTCACTCCTACAATGGGGTAAAACCGGAACTTACTCTCATCTTAGCATCAATTATGCCCTCATTATAATTTTAACTACATCAACCATGTTTCTATTCAGGTGATTTTATTCCTAACTCTTCAACCAAACATACCGCCATATTAAAAAATTTCAGAATTAGTCAAGCACTTTTCTTGAAACAATTTTCTCAGAAAGTGTTATCTAGCTTGGGAAAACTAGAAAAAATATGGAAAACAGTCTTGTAGGAATAGCTTGAAATCCAGGCTTCCAGGATGTCGGCTCATGTCCGATGCATACTTGCATAGATATCTATTCTACTACTACTCTGGGTAATCATAAATAGGGTTCTATCAGAATCCTTGCCTCAAGGGGATGTTTGCCCCAGAGTTGGTATTTCGGTACTAGTCGAATAATTCAGATACTGTTGGTATTCAGAGAACAGGTACATATCTCTATCAAAGTCATAGCAGTTATCAACGTTAAGAACATCATGCAAGGATGTCGAGAGTATTTAATCTAATTCAATAATATTATTTCCGAGTAAGGGAAGCATTTGACTTTAGTCTTACATTAAGGAAAAATCCCAGCAATCTTTACTATTTGTAAGGTGGAACTAGAGATGATTGAACGAAATCTAGTGAAATTTTAATATAAAAATATCTGTTATGTTGCTCTAATTACAATACTATTCGCATTAATCATTTTAAAATTCAAACAACCCTCTTGTCTCATGGATCCATCTTGCCCCGTGTTTTTCCAAATACATCGATATTGGAATATAAAGAATTGTTTCAAAGTGAAAACCAGAGTATAACGATTCCTTCAAAAATTTTACTAACCTGGACACTGAAAAAAATTTTGCTAAGTAAATTTTACTAAGCTTTAAAAAATCTACTTACGAATGCAGACATTTTGACATATAACATTCAGTAATATTTTCTTATTCTTAAAAAAAACATGGGCATCGAATCACACTGAGCTGGACTACACATGCTCCACAGGTATAAACATTATTTTTGATGCCCATTTTTTTCTGAAGTCTAAAACTTCCGTTCTGCTGATTATGATAGAGGTTCTGTTGAACCGGGTCGTAATGTCAATGAAGCTGATCAAGATGGACTCACCTTTACATTTACTTACATCCTTTGTACAGTAGCCTTTACCCTTTATACAGTTTCCCTAGTAGCCAAGATCTGACATCAGAATTGTCGACAGACTTACGTACGTCTGTTTCCTTGTCGTGACGTCTGACAAAAACATACGTAAGTCTGACGGCAGCCTGTTTTCTAATGGCTACAAAGGTTGTTGCTTAGAATGTTAAAACAACAAAAATTACTAGATAAACTTCATCCGAATGCCCATGAAAGACTGGTTCACAGACATTTTTACTTCTTGTTGATACGTAATTACCCTGATTGGTAAAGACTTGTAAAGGAAATCTTTCTGGAGTTTTTATTTCTTTGATAGCAAAGAAAAATACTAGGTAATATCCTAGCAAAATGATCTATCAATGAATAAAAAGTTTCAATCCTATTATTTTTTTCAAAGTTGCGCTAAAAGTTAAATTGATTCTGCATACGTACGTTATCTCATCATGTCAACATAAATCACCTTTTCAGATTTACGCGTGTGTAGTTTAATAAATACACGGAAAACTTGTTATATTTTTCGAGCACTGATTTGTAGAAAACACATATGAGAAAACATGAAAGTTGGATATTTTAGGTTTAGTTAGCGACAAGATAGAGGTACAATTGATAGCAAGAATGATTCTTTTTCATCACTGCAACAAAATTTTAATAGGCAATAATTTATACTCGTTTACATTCATGATATTTCATTCAGCAACAAAAAATAGAAACGATCGCCACATTGTGAATAAAGCCATAAAGCCATCGGATGTTTTAAATATTTACATTTCAATAATTACACGAAATTCATAGGAATTTTTAATAACAAAGTAATTTTATAAAACAACAAAGTTTCTTATGTCGTAAAGCATAGAATGTCATTCTGTATAATGAAACGAAATTAACAGATCATTTTCATTGTAATTTCAGTAAATAATTGCGGTCAATTTACATTATTTTAGTTTGGTGTACTTATAGATCTGGAGAAGTGAAGATTTATTAGCTTTTCATTTGGAAGTTATTGTAATGAATTGAATTTTATGAACAAATAAAATTCGATATCTCTAGAGTCTGATGTCACTGTTTTTAAAAGCTATCTGTGCGTGTGTATTGCACACGCTTGGAAACTTTTTTCAGTTCGTACATCGCAAGGACAAATAAAGATGTCAACTTTAAACGTATTTCATTTAAAATATAATTACATAATAAACATCTGATAAAGTTTTTATTAAATTAAATTCAGTAGTATTTTATTCAAATAGATGTATTTAATAAAAATCTCCAAGAATACCAAATGGAAATTTTATAGTGTAGGCAGATCAAGTCACCCTCAGATCTATATATTTTATTTTTTTGATAAAGGAAACAAGGTTACAAAAATAAGATTGAAACTTGTAAACCGGGGTGAAAGTTTGTATCTAAGATGATATAATTTAATTTTGAGTAACTACAGTTCGAAGATAGTAGAGGAAAAAGTAGGATTATGGTCCTCTTTTATTATGATTCGTATTAAAAAATAATTATTTGGAAATAAAAAAAAAAGTCGAGGAGTGATTATAAGTGATAATGTCATTGAGTGAAATATTATTCAGGAGAATCAAAAAATGATCTACATGCAGGTCCAATCTGAATTATGTATAAAGATTTTACACTTGTAAGCTAAATCGAATTTATATCGATATGTTTCGCCATTTTGCGATACACGCAAAAATAAAGTAGTTATTAAAAAATAACAATGATCAATTAGAGATCCCAGATCAAGAGTAAATCTTAGTCAGAGAGGGAAGGCTTTATTTGTTAAAGAAGAGGGACTGTGAATTACAAAATAAAAGAGTAACCAACATCATTTGGTGTAGTCCTACCTTCTTGTCTACACAGAAAAAATTTTATAGGAATTTTTAATAGTTTTAATTTTATAGTAAAATTTACTAACCAAAAAAATTAAAAATTTCTAGTTTTTTTTTTGTCAAAATAACTAAAAAAAAAAACTTAGGAAAGAGTAACGGGTAGAGGGGTAAAGTAGAACACTATGATACAGATCTATAAGTACACCAAACTAAAATAATGTAAATTGACCGCAATTATTTACTGAAATTACAATGAAAATGACCTGTTAATTTCGTTTCATTATACAGAATGACATTCTATGCTTTACAACATAAGAAGCTTTGTTGTTTTATAAAATTATGAAAATAATGTCAGAGCGTTATATTATTTTAACAAAAGATTGAATGATCTAAAGCATAAATCCGTCTACTATACAGGATTATAATCATTATAATGATAAAGATTATAACACTATACAAGATTATAATTGTTCACATTACTGTCGAAGAAATCTACGTTAAATGTTTCTGCATTTGCGAATAAAATCATCGGTATAAGTTACTAAATTAATAATATAATTATTAATATATTTACGTGAAGCATTTGCGAGAAAAGTGGTGTCGATTACACACACTAATTAATTAACATAACTTGTATATTATATTAATAATTAATTTAAATCAAATCAACAGGTTGATTTTCATTTTTTAGATATTTTGAATTTTATTTTTTTGCATATAAATTTATTGAGCATTTCAATTACCTTATTCTATTGTGATCCAAAATATATCATATTTGTGATTCATGAAGTTGGTAAAATATTTTTCTCTACACAAAATATCCTTCGACCCTATTGATTATCGATAAAAGTTTCACTAACCGGATATTACATAATCTTGGAGCTATTAGAAACTAGTATTGGAAACTGTTGTTCCAAACTTGAGATGAATTTTGTTTTAATTCCAAATTGATAGCAATTGTATATCTGTAAAGTAAAAAAAAAAAATATTTCAATTATGTCTCATGTTATAAAAAATAAAATTCACATAAAAATAAGCGTTGATTTAATTTGAACGTATAAAAATAAGCTATGGAGCTAATATATGTCTTAGCTTAGATTTTTATAACCCTCATGATATATATCTCACTCGAATTTTGTTTCAACTAAAAGTGAGCACAGAAAGTATGAAATGCTTTACAAAACTTTGTATACCTTCGTTGTCATCTTGGTTGACACATTTGTGTGTGTGTGTTATCGTAACAATTACCTGTCCTATCTCACGGAAATATACTTTTTCTTGGTAGCCATTGAGAAGAAGACTTGTTCCTTGAATGTGGAAGAAGGATAAAGAGAAAAGAACCGTCGCCTGTGGTCGGATGATAATCGATAAAGTTCATCTCGACACCTAGATAACACTGTATAATTCTCATCTTCTTCAAGAATGTAAGGTGAAAAAGAAGTAGATAAATGGAAATTATTAAAAGTAAATTGAATATTTACTTTAATGAAACATAATATTGAATTTATCATAAAAATATTATGATACAAATAATATTTACTGTTGAACGAATATAAGTTGATAAATAATTCTGAAAAAAGTGTAAAAGAAAAATACATTGATAAAGAAAGAAAAAAATATGACATGAAGAATATAAAAAATAAATAAAATTGTTGAAAGTTTATTTGTAACAGCAGACATCGTTCCAGAACAAGATGTTACAAGTTGAGACAATATTGTCATACAAGAGCTAATAGGTAACTTTCCTCGAAAAGTTTTTTGTTTCAATTTTTTATCGTAAATAATCGATAATACAATGTGAACCTGTAATGTTTTCGCACTGATGTGTACACGTTGTAATAATTTTCCTTTTTAATACTACAAATGTACGAACAATTTGGGCTAAAAGCTTTTAATGTCAGTCGTTTGTAATTTATGAAAATATAAAAATTTCACGATGGAAAATGGATCACTATTTAACCCCGATCGTTCAATAAATTCTAAATACGTTAATAATTTTGTTTCAGAATATTATTAATATTTAAAAATATAAAGCCATACTTGGAGAGCTGCTGCTCTCTTTGGTCAACATGTTGACCAGATTATAATTACTAGATGATACCTTAAGGAGGTTCGAGTATTTCTATGGTTAAATTGGGAACCAAGTTCATTCAATAAAATTTTTGAGCAACATTCATTAGTACGATTGAAATTATTGTGGTAATTTTGAGAATATTTTAAAGCATAGTTTTTTAATTATTTAAAATTGAAGTGAATCCTTATGCATAGGCTTTTATGGAGATCACGTAATTGTTGATGAAAGCTAGGTTAGCAAACCAGAACATAAAGTTTCAATAAAAAATCACGTGATCTCCATAAAAGCCCATAACACATAAGGATTCGCTTTGATATTTCTTGAAAATTTTATCGAACGAACTTGATTCCTAATTCAACAATAGGAAAGCTTGAACTTCCTTAAGAGGACGAGGAGTGGAACTCGCCTGTGAAACTTTTTCTAATCTGAAGGTCGAAGATTAACATGAGGGATAGCATAACCAACTGTAGTGAACAGCTTAAGGTTACTGACCCAATTGTTGCTCATTAACTTATTCTTGCTTAGTAAACTTAAAATTAATTGTTTCTTCTATAAAGGATAACGTTGTCAGCCAATGATCCATTGCCAACCGTAGTGTTTTATTTCAATACACTTAAGGCTCGGTTCTACTTAAAATTTTTACCCTATTAGTGGTAGCAGAAAGCACCTGAAAATGATATGATAAAATACATCTTAATTACTGCGTTTTATTATGTTAAATGATTTTATTTATAATATAACAGGTGACAAGGACACCGAAGTAAAGCTGAGTCTTAAAGTGTATTAAAATAATGTCACTCATTTGATTAACATTGTAGTCACTTTCTAAACACTTCCAAGTGCATTAAAAGTGACCAAAGTCTAACTCTTTTAATTTATACGTCTTACGGCAACTTTCTGTAAGAATAAAAATTACAGGATCCTCTGCTAACATATGGATTAAACCATCGTAATTGAGATTTAATGTAGATAAAATAAAAATTATGGGGTTAAAAATTGAAAAAGTTTGACTGTTCAATGTCCAATTAAATTAAAACACATTGACTGCAATCTACAATGTAAAAAACTGGATTTTATAATAAACAACCAAATTAATTTCACAATCAAACCAGATAATAATAAACTGGGTCACTTTATTAATATTTTGTAGTAATCTTCATAATGTTGATGGTACTTCTGTATTAGTAATTTATTGATCATCGATTTAATTATTGACAAAGTCAGTTTTTTGTAAAGTTTTCGGAAGACTGGAGTGGCGACAGTTTATGCGTTATTCAAAGCTTGAACTTCGTATCAATTTAAATTATGAAAGCAGTTTTCAATTATCCATGTCACGTCAAAACATTCATCCAATTATTTACTCATAATTAAAAAATGACCTTTTAGTGAGACATTCAGGATGTTATTTTAAAAATAATTCATTTTATACAAAAGTATATTTGACTTTTTAATTTATTTTTATCCTGGATTATGCATTAAAAAGAGTAACTCTTCAGTCACCTTTGTGTCTGCCGAGTTGTATCTTATTTTCCTATCTGATCATTTTAGATCATAGTGTAATAAATATATTTTCTGTTTATCTTAAATTAAAGACTCAAATGATAACAAGACTTGCATACAATCTTGCATAAAATTATTATTATTATTATTTTATTTTTAAATATACCTGATGAAAACCTTTTTTCATTCTATTTAAAAAAGAAGAGTAATTTTCTCAAATTACAAAGAAAATTTATATTATTTTTGTTTTCACTTAATACGATAGTTTAGAGTTAAAATACTCGTCAGCTGACCATCAATTCTTAACTATATTCTAGTTTGCTTTTATCTTCAATGATTCCATCAAAAAATTTCATTTCAAAACGATGCTCCTGTAACAGTATTCTTGTGAAGTTATGTAACTGATATGATACGCTTGAAACAAGTTTTGTGAAACAGAAAATTATTTTCTTATGATTTCATAACAATATTCCACCACACTCAAGGAATATTTTAAAAATAATTTATTTTTTACTCAACAGAAAATGAATTTTCAAAATTAATAAATATTCATTGTAAATTTTAGTGTTTTATTTTAAAACATTAAAAGTGTTTCCATATAACGTCATCTATTTGATTAACATTGTGTCAATTTTAAAACGTTTTCAAGTGTTTTAAAATCGAGATAATGTTAATCAAATGGGTGACGTTATATTAAAACATTTTTAAAATGAAACACTAAAATTGGCAGTGTTTGAACTGTATAAAAATGATAATAAACATAAATTAATTGTCACAACTGTAACAATGTAAATGTAAACGAGGATCATCTAGCTGGAATGCCGGAATCAAACTCATTGAAAATCATTTAAGTCCTTCAACGACTCTAGATAATTGAAAAAAGCTCACTTAAAGCTACTTTGAATGCATATCCGAATAAATGACTAAGTGAAGAGGATTTGCAAAACGTTTTTGCTAACATAAAGACATAAATTAAGTCGTTAGTCTGTCCGCTAATTAATTCAATTATCATTAAAATTATTATAATTCAAAGCAATTTGAAGGATTATTCAAATATACTTGATATTCAAACCAATACAAAAAATCATTCAATATACAACTTAAAATTCAATATTATTAAATCGGTGCGTAAAATTGAAATTTAAAAAAAAAAAAGAAGAAAGTTATACTTGACTGAATAAAAAGATCTCATTTCCATATGCTTCCGCTAGACTATTATTTGCGAAGATAAGAAAATTCGTTGATCTTCTCTTTCAGATTCTCTTCGCTTTCATAGTCTTATTCTCCACAAAATAACAAGAGTAGAGAAGAGAAAAATTATATGAGATAGTTTTTATTCCTCTCTTGAATGGTATTAAACGCTTCGATAGACGAAAAGTGGATTTTCGGTCGAAGATCGTAATGGGATTCTTCGACCATTTAAGAAATGAAGGAAGAAAAGAGAAATTAATTGAAAAAGTATGAAATAAATTAAAAGATAAAAATAATAGACCTTTGTTGGAATTTTTATTTTTTTTTGTTTGAAGTTTAATGTTATATCTAAATGAGAAAATTATCACTTGAGGACAGAGAATTACAATTCTGAGAGAGAAATTCGTTATAATTAAAAAGTATTTTATCAAATTATAAAATATTTCTACAAAATTATTTCAATCATTTATGATGATTGGTTTTATTGTTTTCAACAGTAAAAAATAAAATGCAAAAATTGAAAATTAAATATTATTGATTAAATGAGAAAGTTTTATACTAAATGACACGATTCAGCTGAATCATTTATTAATCATCATGCCTTTATTTCGCTTCAAAAGAGAATTAAACTATCAAAGTAAATTAATCAATAAATGCACAAAAAAAAGTCATGAAAGAAAGATAAACTAACTCTAGTAGTCAAATCAACGTAAGACTGACGACAGAGTTAGGTATGTCGACCTAAGTTGGTTATTTATGAATGTATCTGCCGCTTTTCTGAAGCAGACAATCGTAAGATTTTCATCTGGAAATTGAACTCCAGATAGTGAATAGCAATCTGTAAGTCTGACGAAAATTCTTACGTTAGGATAGGCTACTAGGGGAAGAGAGAAACATTTATGCTGTACACTGTAAATCGAAGTGCATTCTTGTTACACATATAAACGTATTAAATATGACGTCATTCATTTGTTTAACATTGTAATTACTTTTAATGCGTTTCTAAGTGTGTAAAAAACGATTATAATTTTAATCAAATGGATGATGTCATATTTGACACGTTTAAATGTGTAACAAAAATGCACTTGAATTTGCAGTGTAGTTGACTTATACACCAGAAATAATTCAATAAGTCGTGCCTTCAAATGATTCGAATTTAGATATATTATATTGGAAAATAAAAGAATGAGAACAACTAATATTAAAAGTTAGTTTATTAAAAGTGACAGATTCAAATACAGAATCAAAGACAAGACGTCTAATGTTAGCTAGTCTCAGTCCTAAATTGGAGATAAACAAACTCTCCCCTCGTTGCTATAAACAATCTAATTGTCAAGCAATCGTCGTTAATTAACAAACTGTCGTTAGTCAATCAATCCATAGATGAAGACATTCATATATTTTACAATATTATATAGTAATTTATTGTATAATGTCAATGTCCCAATTATCTCTCATGAATCTATTCTCACTCAATAAATTTTTTTTTTGGTAATTACAAAATATTTTTTTGCGAAATGTTGATCATAAGAAATGTTTCAGTACCTTTGTATTAATTGATGAACATTCAACCATTAAAAAATATAATCATGTATCCTTTATAGAAGAAAATATTAATTTTAAGTTTACTGAGCAAGAATAGGTTCATGAGCAACAATTGGGACAGTGACCTTACGTTGAGACAAATAAAATAGTAATTTTATTAATATAATCAATGATCTATTGATTCTTTGGATACAGGTGATAGGTGAAGATAATTGGATGGTTTAAGGGTATTCGTTTGATTTTTGAGAGTAACAGTTTTAGATGTTGGCCAGCAATGATTTCTATTTTATTGATATCAATGCCTATGAAAATGTTTCAAGTTCCCTAAGTGCAACAGCTCCAAGTAGAGTTTACTTTAGATGTTGATGTTTTTGGTCTCAACATTTGAATTCACTTGTATAGCAAATAATAAAAATATAACTATTATTACTTTCAAGATTTTTACCTTGATTTTATCTGGAAATATTAATTCTGTGACTTATTTAGCTTCATTTTATACAAATTTACAGAAGTGATTTAGATTCTTACTTGTGCTAGTTGTCTTTGGGTTTAGGTGATAGGCAAAAGTGATTGGACGAGTTGAGTTCAATTACTAGAGCACAACTGAATGATAGTCGCATTTTATAGAGTCTTTATACTAATTTATTATATTACTAGTTACAAATGTTAAAATATTCAAGTCTGATGCGTAATTTGATGCGATAATTTTGTTTGGACAGTACTAATTTCCACCTGTGTTTTCTCAGTTCTTCAAATTTTACCAAACTTCATCATCAAAGTCAAACATATTTTTTTGATATCTACTCAGAAAAACAAGTTATGCTGAATTATTGTTACTCAAGATTAGTTTGTGTAAATTCAATAAAAAATTATAATAATAAATAAAACACGTTAATTACAGAACTAAATGAATCGAGTTTTCGATATCCCAAAGAAGTATAATTAACTCATCGTAAATAAATGAACTGGCCTTATTGTGTTGTTCATCAATTACGGCGGAAATAGAAAAAGCATTCAGTTAATTTATATGTATGGAAGAAATAATTGACTAAATAAAATGCATGACTTCAACAAAAGAAATAAAATGGCACGATTCGATTTGTGGGTTTCTAAGTAAAGTAAATAGACGTAATAAATCCAATTTCCTCATCTGATATGTATAAAAAATTCTTTTATTTTTAGATTTATATTTTCTTTACGACTATAATTAACTAATAAATACACAAGAAGATTTCTTAATCGAAAATTCAAACAATTGAATATAATATTAATGCAAATAATTGCATTCATTTCATTACTATTATAATTACTTTCATTATTTATTAGTGGTATTTTCATTTGAAATAGAGTTTCATTTTTATTGACGAACAAATAAATATTGGACGAGTTAATTGAAAAATTGATAAAAAGATAAATTCAATGAGATTATGGAGTTGGTTATTTGATAAAGTAATTTATTATTTATATGAAAATGAAAATTTTTAATTGATGGTTATTTAAAAGAGGGGTTATATATTTTTTGATTTGACAATAAAAAATAATAAGCTGAGAAATAAAGGATGACAGCTACACATGAATGTTCTAACAATACTCATATATTTTCTCACTCCTGACTTTCAGTTCACAAAGTTTCCTTGAAAACGAAGTAATTTTAAAAGTTTCTGCTCTATGACATTCTGTGATAACAAATTATTCCTGCCCCATTATTTTTGAATGCGATTATGATAAGAAAAATAAGAACAGATAGATGTAGAAAAGTATGAATTCAAGAGAAAAAATAAATTGAGGAATTTTAGTTAAAAAGTTTCATCAAGATTTTAATATTAAAGAAAAAAAAAAAAGATTAAAAATTTTTTTGTTATTTTTTTTTCATTTTTAAATTAATTTATTATTTTTTTTTCAATTAAATCATTTTAACTTGAAATAAAAGTAAGTAAATTTGAAGATTTTCTGAATAAAAATGCTGAGAAAAGAGTATTTAAACTACTAAAAACTCGCAGAATTTTTTATTCAAATTTTTTTTCTTATGTTTATTTAGAAAAAAAATAAAAAATTGAATTGCGATTGAAAGATTGAAGTTTTTAGATACTGAAGAACTGGTTTCAAGTCATACTTATTGAGATAAACTTTTCAAACTCCTTAAAATTCAGTGCTGCATATCAAACGGTTAAGGCAAAGACGGCAAATACAAGAAACTGATATCGATGCAAACTTTGTCATCGATGCATTTCTCTTCATACATACAACTCTTCATAAGATTCGATGATCGTTGAATAAATTTTTTTTAATATAGAAAAAGAAAATCGGATTAATAGGATAAATATTGTATAATAAAAATATCAATAATATATCAACACAGACATAAAAAGTCTTCAAATATCTCTGAATCAGTAACAAATTCGGTATAAATCATAAGTAAAAATTTTCTAATTATCAGAAAACAATAAACAATTATTTCATTATAGAAACGTTTACCCTACTATTTATTATAAAACATAACTTAATAAATATTTATGTACTAATACGTTTTGTTATAAACAAAGAAAAATAACAGATGATTAAATTACGGGTTTTAATTAATGGGAAGTTTGTCGTCAGGGCACAAACTAAGTCTAGACCAATTTTAAAATTTTCTGTTGGAATATGAACAAAATTCAATTATTATTCTTTAGTTTATAATATCTTTAGTTTATAATATCCTAATAAACATTCTTATTCCCACGGTTATATCTATATTATAAGCGTGTGTTCCAGTGATGATGGAACTACGTCGTAGGCTAAGTTTATATTACACATCGATGTTTATATTATTTTTAAGATAATTATTAGGACTGATTATATATATAAATATTATATAGACTAAGTACTATTCTCGTTAGTCCATGAGAGTCTCTCAGCCTGTGCAGATATGTTTTTCGAGCCTTCTTTTATTAATAAAATAATTGAATAATAAATCTAATGGTTTACTTATTTATTCATTAGAATAAATATCATAAATCTGAATTTTCAACATTTTCGATTAGAGAAGTAGTTAAATTAAAATAGGAAATTGCCTTTACGTAGTTCAATGATAAATGAATTCATCAATTTTTATCACATTGACCATTAATTTTTTAGTTTTAAATTTATTATTTTCTTCAAAGGTCCATTTTAAGGGTCCAGAATCATCTAGCGAACAGCATCTAACTCCTTTATTATTTTCTTTATAAATAAAGAAAAATAATTAAAAGATTTTTTAAGACGTAAAATGAGAGTTAAAAGATGAACTTGCGGACTTTATCCAAAAAAATGTGTTTAGAGATATTTTTTGAGTACATATTTACGAGTAAAATTGATCGTCGGTTTCAGGCAGTAGAAAACTTTATCTGATCCCATTCTACAGAAGGTTTCTCGAACAAAAGGATCATTTATGATTACACAAAAATTATTTTATTTATCATTGTACACGAAATTTGATAACGTTTAAAAACATACTAGAATGTATTACGCGCTCCAAGTGCGCGTTGAAGAATGGATGATAAATTGAATTTTTTATCAACCAATGAGGAATCAGTCACTCAATTTACCACACATTTCGATTATTGACTAACTTCATATGTCCATGTAAATTCATAAAGAGAAGGTATCCAAACAGAATCATAGATGATACATACGAAAAAATGTTAAAATCTCATTAATGATCAGGTATGATACCATATGTTCATTAGAGTGTACCATTAGACATGATTATGCATGCATCATCAAATGGATATGTAATTGACATAAATACATGACTATTTATTGTCTTATTTCATTTCAAATTTATAAATTTTATTCATTTTATTCTCGAGTGTTTTTTAAACAACAGAAGCACATGAGCATACAAAAAATATGCTATTCACTTTCCGAGCTAATTTGAATATAAACTTCATGTTCTATTTATACCACACCAATTTTAGGTAATTAGAAGCACACAAATATTTAGTTGTACCCAATATAAATATGATCAATTATTACGGTTAATGATATTCGAGTATTATGATAATCGAACAGTATTTAAAAATAATATTTAAACCGATTTAGATTGTATGAAATATAATATTTTCTTGTGGTACATTACTTAATGAATAAAATAATAGAATTTATTAAAAATATAAACATGTTGTTTACTAAACTTCTGGATAATATGAAATATGTCGTAAATTACGTTGTTGAGTAAGTATGAGAAACTGAAATAACTTTCCTGTCTATATTCATTATAAATTAAATTAGTAGCAGTGAAGTTAATGTATGCTTTCTACTTCTAGATAAAACACGCGAGTTTGACAACGAAATGACAATGGTAATAGCTCGAGGAGGTAAATATTTACTCATGGAATCAGTAATGAAAATCTCGTCATGTATATGTATTTAATGAATAGATGCTATTCAACACTTCTATCAGGATACTCGAAAATTTTCCAATAATTTACAAGATGATTAATCTTGGTTAATCAACACTTTTTATTTATTATTAACTCTTAAGGTATTTCAATCGAGATTAACTTTTTTTAAGATTTTTTTTCTTACTACATTAAAATTAAACATTATTAGAAAATAAAATGTTTATTTTAATGAAAAAAAATTGATTTGTGTTGGAATATGAACAAAATTCAATTATTATTCTTTAGTTTATAATATCTTAATAAACATTCTTATTCTCACGGTTATATCTATATTATAAGCGTGTGTTCCAGTGATGATGGAACTACGTCGTAGGCTAAGTTTATATTACACATCGATGTTTATATTATTTTTAAGATAATTATTAGGACTGATTATATATATAAATATTATATAGACTAAGTACTATTCTCGTTAGTCCATGAGAGTCTCTCAGCCTGTGCAGATATGTTTTTCGAGCCTTCTTTTATTAATAAAATAATTGAATAATAAATCTAATAGTTTACTTATTTATTCATTAGAATAAATATCATAAATCTGAATTTTCAACAATTTGCTATTTAAAACTCGAGTTATTCGAAATCAAAGTTCATTCTTTTCTTTATTTAAACCAATGATAATTCACTTCAAGACTAGATTTTTAAATATTCATTGAAAAACAGTTTTTTAAATTTTCCTAAAAAAATTACATAGTGTAAAAGTATTTATAACAAACACTTGGCTAAGAATAAAATCAAAATTTGTTGTACTGTTTCAAAAAAATAAATTATTAATAATAATTTAAGTTTAAACCCTGCAAATTATATTGTTTTAAAAAAACGTAACCCATTTAATTAACATTGTAGTCAATTTTAATGCACTTGAAAGTGTTTAAATAATGACTACAATGTTAATCAAATGAGTGACGTCATTTTAAAGCACTCCCAAATTAGAGATTTGCAGAGAACTCTCCTATCAAATAGGCATTAACCTTCTTTTTTGAATCTTTTAATATTTTTCCAAGTAATAAAAGACAAATTAATCGAATGTGTATATTTAATAAAAAATATTAATTATATTTTAAAGGGCTCTGGATCATGTTGTTTTGATATAGCTTTCGATAAAGTTATTAAAGTTATTGAAGTTTCATTTGATTCAAATTGAAGTAATTTTCAAAAAATCTTATAAACTTTGAAGTACTTTTATTTTAACACTTCTGATGCGGAATAATAGTATAAGAAGAGTTTGAAACCAAGACACTTCAATAAAACTCATTTTTTCTCTAGTGTTACTTGAAGATTATATAATTAACTTCGTAAATAATTTTTCATTTTACAAAAAAGAAGTTAAAATTGATGTAATTTTATCAAAAACGTACGAAGAAATAAATCAAATCTGCGCTTAAACTTTATATAACTTCAAACCAAGCACTATTTTGTGTAACGTCACCAACAGCTGAAAACGATAGTGTGAGAGGACTTGAGATAATTTAGATATACTTGAATAATAAGTTTATGTTCGTTACAGTCTTTTATTAAATTTATTTTTAAAACTTCAACATTGATATATAAATGATGTAACTTATTATAAAAAAAAAGACAATAATCATTTTTAATTTTAAATAAATAATCATCAGAAAAATGTTTTATTCATTTAAAATAAAAAAAGAAGACCAAAGTCTTTGAAAAGGAGAGATAATGCAGTATATTTTTACAACCACTGAAATATATTTGAGAATAAATTTTATTTTTCAACTGTTAGTTACAATGCATGCTTTCATTTAATGAGAAATATTCAACATAAATAGAGAGAGTTAGATAGAGTTTTTAAATTATTTATGTAATGAAATTAGATGAGTATATTTTTTACTTGTCATGATATTTTACGTCCTATTAAATTGAAACAGGACCTTAACTGGAGAAGAAAAATATTTTTCAGGTCAAAGCAAAGAACCATTAGACTAGAAGACACTAGGAAAAATACACTCCTTATAATGATGCTCATTAAAAAGAGGTATCAAATGTTGTTGATAATTACTTCTGCTATTAGAAATTTATTATTATATTATAGATGTTTCTTTCCATTTTAGTTGAACTAATTGACCTGAAAGGACATTTAGGAATGCAATAAGTCAACGAAACAGCAGTAAGTGACAGCTAAATATTATTTCTCGTGGTTGCAGATGCGAAGTAGCATAGAACGTGTGGTTTCACAAACGACCAAACCACAAAAGTGGGAGAGAACATGATGAGAATTTAGCAAAACCCGCCAGTTCCAGATATACACATGTCTCACCCACGGTTCTCTATTATTTTTGCTCAGATAAAAAATAACGAGGTGGTGAAATTTTAGGTTTTATAAGAGCCAGTTTCAAATCATCTGGAATATTTTATGCATATTTAAAAGTAAAAAATATATATGCCTAATAATATGTCATACCACAAATAAAAACAAATAGAAAAAAAACAATGGTGTCATAGTCAAAATATGTTTTTAAAAATAGTGAATGGTAATCTAGAAGAATTGTTAATTATTTCATCATGTAATATATTTTAGAAGAACCAAAACAAAATTCAATTATTTCATTGATTCTCATTGTCAAGGAATTATCAAATTAAAACAAGAAAAAAATTAGTTGTTATAACAATTAAACAGTGCTTTGAAAAAAATGTTAATTAAATTTATGCTGCTGTTCAAATAAAACTTCTAAATGGGAAAATATTGAAAAATGTCAGTAAATTAAGTGATATCATCTGGTTTTAGTCAGACTTTTTTTTGATTAAAACATTTTAGGTTTGTATGCTTTCATTAATTCTACAAAGAGTAAAATTATAAATGAAAAGCTAAAATACGATGATTAAAAAGTTTATTAAAAATTTTTAAATAAATAACAATTACTTCATTGTCAAAAATATATTATAATATTAACTTGAAATATTTTTGAAAAATAAATTATAAATAATCAAATAATAAAATCTTTTAAATGCTAAAATTTACATCAATTAATCCCAAGATTTGTTACTGCACACAATTGCAGGGTTTATAGAAACAAAAAAAAAAGATATGATGAACAATAATAAAGTGCACGAGCAACGAAAGAAAGGTTTCAGCATCCAAAGACATTATTTCTGGTGCAAGCTATTCACTTTCCAACACTCAACGCCTCGTTTTGTTGCACAACCATAACATCAGCACCATCATGCGGAAGCCGTTAATATTCATATATTCTAACGAAGACTTCTACTGCAGTTGGGCCAACAACGACTGTGATTATTGTTCCGAGACAACGCGCTTGTCTTTCCACTTACATTTTTTTATGACCTAAAGCTATTGTCCCTTTCCTTCAGGTCTCACTTCTACTTCCTAGTTTGTTTCTTTTATTACCCTTATTGGAATGAATTCATTTTGACAAACTTCACAGAAGGTTTCGGTGCTTTCAATTGCACCTGTAAGTGCTATTTTTATTTATTCAATCACTAACTGGTGATACTTCTAAATAAGTAACACTATTTCAATTGTAGCTCAAACTATTGATTGTCAAATTAGAAAGAAACTTGAATAATACTACTGGTGCATAAGAAATTATATTTACCAATTTCTAGGGTCTAAATGTAATAATTCAAAAAAAAAACAATAATATTTATTTAAATAATTAATCAACTTTTAAATATGGCTATCATGGATTATTCACACCTGCACTGCTGTTAGAATACCATTTTTTTCTGTTACAGCAAAAAAATAATAAAAAGTTCTCAAGAAAAATACTGAAGCTTGGTTATACATAATTCTATATGATCAAGCATGGTTTTATGTGTAAAAAGTCATGCACATATGTGCTGTGTAGCTAAATATATACTTATATTTGATCATATACATTATAGAGAATTTTATGTCACACCATGTCTCATTCTACATCATATCCTACTTGTGTTGGTGACACTTTCTATGTGAGCACACCTGATTATGTATATTATCTAGAGTTTTATATGACATTATGTCTGATGATACATATTTTTGAAACTACATACACAGCTATGTATATTCATATTCAATGATTAACATACATAATCAAGTGTTATCATGAATAATCTGTTTTTCCTGAATTACTATCTTCTATACTTCACTCCCTTCTTTTGAGAAACTTTAATAGACTTCTAGCTCATCTTAGTTAACTTCGTCTGCATCAAAGTGAGTAGTTGTATGTTTATTAGTTGCTGTTTTTTATCGAGCCAACCTTCAGCAGACTTTTGATCGGATTTTAATAACTTTAAGCTTCAACTGGGTTATCATCATTGTTAATAATCATTGGAATAATGCCAAAAGTATTCGCTTGTCTTGCAAGAATGAACTATTAAGGAATAAATCAGACCTATATCAATCATTAATTATAAATGTAGTAGTGATTGTTAGAAATAGAAGAAAATTAAATGATTAATTTTGATTATTGGATTTTAAATTGATTTTACAGGTGAATTTAAATAATAAATTGGACAAGTTCTTCTGAACTCTGCTAAATTGAACATTATTGATAACTAGAAGTTAAGAATAAATGAGCTTCTCTGATTCCAGAGTCCCTCATTTGCATATAGTATTAATAGCAAATGAATAACTAAAGATATCATTTTTAATTATTCTAAATGGTTAAAAAATAATGCCACTGAGAAACAGCAATGTCTAAAATACAGAGGTTGCAGCACTTTCTCAAGAAAACTAAAGGCATGTGACGCCACCAAAAGCTGCTGGTGTAACCATTTTCTCCAGCATGCAGTACACACTTATTTAAATTTTTTCTAAATTTAATTTTTTATTTATATGTATTTACATATTTATGAATAAATTTTTTATAGGCAGGGTTCCAGTCTAATCAACTTTGTTATGAGCAATTTCAGTTAATTGTCCCATATCTACCACAATTATTGAGAAAATCACCAAAAAGTAGATTTAAAAATGGCTTTTTTACTATTGACAATTATTTTTAACAACCCCAAGAGTATTACGTAATAATTCCAATGGAAAATACAAATTTTAGTTATCTTGATTGGAATGAATTGGTTATATACTCTTTTATGATCCCCCAACACGTTTGATTTCAATTTTTAATCATTCGATATAACTACTAATGATGATCCTATGCTCATGATTCTTCAGTCTATTTATCAATATTTTCTATATTAAATTCTCTATCAGCCATGAGGTGTATTCGAACAAATTTTCATTCAATATAATGAACTTGATCATGTCTAAAACTTCGTTCGAATATAACTCGATTTCGTTTGATGATATGTTGATGAAATATACCTTTTTTTCATTTGTTTTGTTAAAGCTAATCGACAACGTAAGAGAAAAGGTTATAAAGAATTGGAATTCAATCACTAATTATTACATAAAATGACTCTGGAAATAATCTGTTGATTAAAATTACAGAAGAATGGAAGGATTAGAGAGAAAAGAAGAAGAAGATGAAGTTCAAATGGATGTTGATTTGAAGTTAGAATATTTAAATGCTGATTCTGATGATGAAAAGGAAGATAATACAGGTAAAATGATTCTGTAACATAAATTCAATTAACAACTAATGAGAAATGTTCTTTTCTAGAAATCAATAATGATCAAATCACAAAAGAAATACCTGTTCAATTTACTCTTGATCCTATGGAACTCAAAAAGCTAGTAAGAATCAAGTTTATACCTAATCATTAAAAATTATTTCAATGCATACAATTCAATTTTTATATCATAGCTTTCTGAAAAATTTAAAGAGAAAATTAAGACTTCATTTGAATATTATTTTTATTTTTTTTACAATTTCTCATTTTAGATGGAAATTGTAAAGGGAATAACTACATTATCCGGACTGGAAAATAGAAATTGGAATGATAAAATACTGAGGAATATTGAAGAATTTTTTATCAAACCAAATAAAAATATTCTAACAATCTACTTTGATAAAGATGAACTAACGAGCGAACTACATTTTCCATCAAAACCCGTTTACGAACTTACATATTTCATACGTAAACCAGGCCAATTGGTTGATACAAAAAATTTACATAGTAAAATGTTGTTTGGTACAAGCAACGATAATGTTGAAGCTACTATACTCAATATTATAGATAGAATATATTCGCAAATTTTCATTAGTATTTCCACGTGGCCTGACAGTATCCTTTGGCAACTAATTTTATCATATGTATAGATAACCATTATTTTAATCATTCCTTTGTTGTAATTATCATGATGGAAATTAATTAGAAGGTTATTTCCCGTATCAATGCTACTATACAACTGTAACAGTTAATTCTCCAACTATTACTTCATCTAATGTATCAATAACGTAAATATTAATCAGAGAATATACGTTTTGATGTTTAATTAGATCCAACTTCCATTCCCTCATACAGAACTGAATTAATTACTTGGACAGTAATTAGAATTTTTGCTCCAATAATTCCAACTGCAATTACTAGGAAAAAAGGTCTAAATAAGTTGATTGAATCTATTCAAATATGAGAAAAAAATCAAGACCAATTCTACAATCATTTTTATTATGCTAAATCATAGAAAATAAAAATATTCCTTAACTCCGAGACAATAAGCGTGAAAGCTGAATTTTGTACAAATTTGCATGATTTCCTCATCAACCTCACTGATTTGAGATGTAAAATGTTGGGATTAACTGTAATATATTTACCGATAGAGGTAAATGATTTAACACTGGTGGATGCTTGCGTTGATAAAGAGCTAATCAAGAGATTGAATAGAATTGTATTTTATTGGACAAAACAAGTAAAGCATACGCTGACTGATTTAGAGCAACCAAATACTCAAACTAGTCCGCTTTGTGTTGATGACGAATATCAATTCTGGATATCTAGATGTAAGTTTTCCAAATTAGGTTACATGTGACGTTAAATTATCATCATTTAATTATTCATGTATAAAGCTAATTCGTATGAATATACCTACTTTAATATCCTGTGTCAAATGCTTGAAATTAAATACGTAAGGTATTCATAATATTCAAATCAGAGCTGTTTTATAGGAAACTAACAAAATAACTCTAGATAATTTATTTGTAAAAAAACTTAATAGTCAAAGGGATTTTTTTTATAAATGTTGAAAAAAAATATTTTTAATTGAAAGTCTTTGTTGGCATTTGAACAGTTAGAATTTATCTTTCTATTGAATGGAATGTCAAAGTTAGTAACTCATAGAATGCAAATATGACTGTTGGAATTTTTTCAACAATCTGTGTTTAACAATGACACCAGTTTGTGATATTTTGTTTCACATATAAACATAGAGAATTGTATAGATTATGAACTTTTTGCTTCAACAAAGCATGAATAATTTTTTTTCAAGGGAATAATTTGTGTGGTTTGAGTTATCAACTAAAAAATTCAATAGTTGAAAAAACAATAAATATTCTGATAAAAACGCAATCAATACAAGCTCAACAATTTATGGAACTGAAGAATAAAATAGAACATGGCAAAGCAGAAGCGAAGTCGAATATTGAATTTTTGGAGATTTTAAGACACCCTTGTTCTGAGTTATTTGATTCCAACAGTTTTAAATCTATGGTGCAGCATCTGCCAAGAATTCTATATCTTTTTCGTTTTATTTGGCTGAATTCGCCTTTTTATAGTATTGCTGAACGGACATACCACTTAATTAAACTGCTTAATAATCAAATTATTATCACATGCTCCAAGTTTATTAATCTTGATGATATTTTTGAAAAAAAAATTACTAGAAAGAGCATCAGTACTTTGAGAGAGTGTATCCAAGTTTGTGAAGTTTACAAAGAGCTTTATCTTAAGGTAAAAAGTACTTTAATATTTCATTTCTAAACAAATTTAATGTTAAATAATAAATCCAACAATTTATTGTATTGTTGAACAAAATTTGAAACAGTTTCTTTAGTTGGTCATATTATTTCCATAAATTTTTGATTGATGAAAAATAATAACAGATAATTGGATTTCGTATGTATATATAAAAATTACCTATGCGTAAAAAAAAATTATTGTGAGAATAGAAAAAAATACGATTGGAAAATTGCATACATATAGGTCTTGAGTATATTTGCAAAAAAAAAAATGAGTTTCACAGTTGAATTTTTTCATTAATATGCATCCGTGCTACAGCAATAGATGAAAAAAAAATTATTTGTTGAATAGATATGAATTTCATGAAAAATATTTTTCGTAAAATAAATGTTTAATTATTATTAAAATTTTTTTACCAGAAAGTCACATTTTGTTGAAACAAAAATTAATATTTGCAATACGAGCATAAAAATTTATGATTCATAATTCTTTTCATTCATAAAAATTTTATTTACATTTTAAATAAATCCATCCTACTTGATATTTGATATTTAATATTCTTAACATAAAAAAAAATATATATTTTATGTTGTACCAATTTTTATTTTAGTTTGCAAACGCTCAAAATACCTTGACATCTCATCCCTGGGATTTGAATGTTGAAGAAGTATTTACATTTCTTGATACTTTCATCAGTCGATGTGGGAACTTGATTGAAATATGTCAAGCAATGATTGATTTTGCTCGGTATGTGAAGAGTAGTTTTTCTTAAATAAAATATAATATAGTATAAATAAAAAAAATAATTCAATTTCCTTTCATTTTACAACAGGTTAGATGAAACTATTGAAATTCTGTCACCAGTTTTTAGTGGTACTGAAGGTGTAACTCATGGAAAAGTTTGCACGAGAATTGAAAAACTTTTCCTAGAACATCTACAACAGCTTAAACAAAAAGCAGACAAGATTTTAAATGTTCAAGATTCAACATGGAATCATGACATGTTTAAGTTCCGTAACGAGATGAAGGAATTAGATATGATGATTGAGAATCTTGTAAACAAAATATTTCGAAAGCTGAACAACATCCGTGAAGGAATTAGCAACCTCTATGCATTCCATACTTATAGAAATAGAGAAAACTTGAAGACATTATTTGATTCGGTGACGACTGAGGTATTGAATTAAAAAGCTTGATAAATTTTATAAATAAATGTAATAAGTAAGATCTTATTGTATATATTGTAAAGCTATGCCATACAGAGTATCTCCATATTTGAAACTTACAATCTACTTTACATGCAAGAAAAATTATGTTCTAGACCATTTAATGAATATTTATGAAATTCCAAAGGTCTGGAGACTATTTACGAATTATATGCAAGCAATGAAGCAAGAAATGTTAGAAGAAAAAAAAATATATCCGTTTAACACCCCATACTTCGCCGGAAGAGCCATAAATTTGCATTTGAAAAGGAAGAGGCTTGATGTGATTCGCTGTCTCTTCACCGCAGCAAAATGGATGGACCATTGTAGCATTAGCGAAGAAGTCTATCATCAGCACGAAATGCTGGTTGGTTCTATAAGAGAAACGATCGCTGGTCTTTATCGTCAGTGGTTGGACGACATAGGTGATAATCCGAAGAGTCGACTCGATCGATACCTGATGCGACGAAGTGATGATAAGCCCGGATTGCTCGAGTCCAACCTCGACCCTGATGTGTTGAATTTATGCAGTGAAGCCAACTATTGGCAGTACTTTGGCTTTCAAATGCCTCTCGGCGTGGAAATGATTTATGACAATATAGATATGCTGCAGTTTGTGTCTGAAAGTATTCTTACTCTCGTTTTAGCATACAATAGAATAATAGAAGGTAACGATAAATATTCAATAATGACTTTTTAAGCTGTATTGTTTTATTGATACATAACATTTTTTTCTACAGCTTTTTCTCCACAAGAGAAATCATTTTTTCGGTATCTCATAAAAAATTTGGATTCTAAGATTCAACCTGGATTGTCCAAACTCACTTGGAACTCTGAATATATTGAAGCATATGTTGGAAAGTGCTGTGAATATGTTGCTGACGTAAAACAAATTTTTTTTCATCTCATAATATAAATATATAAAAGCATCACATATTTTAGTTTGATAACTGGGAAAGTTTTCTTGAGAAATAAATCAAAATCATTTTTTTTTTAGCTACAAAATTTTATAGACACCTACAAACAATCCAACTTGGAAATAATGAAAATTTGTGAGCAAATTTGCAACACTTCAATAATAGAAATAAAGCACAATTATGGGTACGAGTTGTTGGAGCTTCAAAATGAAATGGAAACTGTGAAGTAATGAAAAAACTAGTAGTTAGTTTCTCTGAATGGAATTATAATACAATGTCTTAATTTAGAAAATCTGCTGTTCGTAATTTAGAAGATAAATACATCAACATTATTCAATATCTTCTAGTAATATATGAAGGTTTTGAAGCAGGAATATCAGAGGTATATTCTAGTGACAACAATTGACTCATGAATTAGGAGCAAGCTCCTTAATTCACCAACTGTGCAAAGTCCATCTACAAATTTCCGAGAATTTCCTGGTATTTGTAAGCTCTCTGAAATCCAGAAACACGACCTTCCCTGTTGGCTAGTCTCTGGATAATTCTGTACTCACGTGTCTGGATAATCCCAAAAGACTTAGTACCTTAATACAATTTAGCTTCAGTTGACAATGCCCTTACTATTCTTCGTTGGTTTTAATTAATTTACCATTGAAAATACAATTAATTACTAATTCTTTTTTCTAGAGCACCATGGAGTGGAAGAATTACCTGATTAATTTAGACACGATGCTAGAAGAAGCTTTTAAGCTCTGCTTAAAAAACTCACTGAACACGATGTATTACGCTTTACATGGCGATGGAATAAACGATCCCTCAGCTTTACTTGTAGTCCAAGTTAATCTTATCGACAACAGGGTATGGAAATATATAGATAGAGTAAATTGTGCTTCGAGTATGGAATACTTTTTTACAAGGCTTTTCGATCACTTTTTAAATCGTTTTAGGGAAAAATAAATGTATCAATCGAAAAAAAACATTCAATCTTTCGATAAAAATGAAGTTTCAGCGTTAGTAATATAGAGCTAGGTAGGTGGAATTTTTTTTTAGCATAGGAAATCTATTCGTTTGACATTTTTTATCAAAAGAACTATGCAATAAATAACTTTCAAACTTTTTGCAAATGTTTTTATTATGTATTCAATTGAATACAATTTTTTTTTCATGATGTCATTGGAAATTCCCTTCATATGTGTTTCTAAACTCGATATTGAGCTAACAAATAATTAATATCAAAAATGAAAAATGATCAAGTCAATCAACATGCATTCCTATTTACATCATGGTGTCCAATACTTTTAAAAATGTAGCATTCAAAAAATACCAATTCTTTAATTATAAACGTGAATAGATTTCGAAGGGAATGGAATTTAAAAATATTAAGCTCAAACATGTCACGTCAGATCCTTTTAAATCTGATTAAACTTATTTTGATTGATACATTTTTCAGAATGATACAAATTTAATCAGGATCAATCAAACAAACTCTCATGTTTTCACTGATAGAAAAAAATAAAATATTTCTAGTTAATCGTAAACAAAACTCTACATAGATATAAGCTACTCATTTTGTCACTTTGATGTTTTAATTCCAAAAGAATATCATTCGTTTTAATTAATATATTGAAATTTTAGATAATTCTCATACCACCATTTAATGAAGTTTCAAAAACAATTAGTAGTATTTTACAAAATCTACTGGAGCCATTTAAGTCGATACGAAGATTACCTGAAAAGTTTGGCCTTGGAAGTTATGGAGTCACTAGCTTCTGGAGGACATTCAAAGAAGATGAGACTTTCATTGAACTTCAGAAAAAGCTTGATGAAGAAACTTCTTACTGTTTTAATCAAGTTCAGATTTATTTCAAGACTTGGGAGCTATTTAATGATATATGGAATGTCGATAAAGACATATTTATTAAAAGGTATTATTACGTTAATACATAAAAACATTATAAATAACTTTGATTAATGGATATAACACATTCTCATAAGTGAAAAAATTTCAACAAAGTAATTGAATTAACCCCATTTTATATTTCTAGTTTATTTTCATTTCTTTCATGAATTCTTTTTATTATTTAGTCAATAGAATCTATTAACAAGACTTGATAATAAGCTATAATTAATTACACACCATTATTTTTATTTTATTTGAAATTTATTGTAAAATAAATAAAACCGTTGAACCAATTTTAATTTAATCTACTCCCATTTCTAAATGGATTTAACCTTTCAATGTTTTTTAGTGAATACCAACCACTTAAATTGACCTATAAATCTTTTTGCTGATCATTTTCAATATTTAGGTTGTTATTATGATGTCAATGAACTTATACCTATTTTATTTTCCAAGATACGAAACTTTAAGACCAAATGCCGTTTCTTTTGATGCTGAAATTAAAAAATATGAAGAAGTAGCAAATGACGTTCAAAATCAAGAGTCTGTCATGACTGTTCATTTTCTGGATCTCAACTCGGACCAATTGAAGACAGCAATAATAGAACATTGCTCCCAGTGGCAGCAGAAACTAACGACTCTTCTTTTTCGTATGACTCAAGAGATGGTTGAAGAATTGTACAAATATATTGAAGACAATCAGAAACGGTAAATATGAATTTTGTTACTTTTTTTTTTTTAATACCTTTGTTCTACTTTATACGATTTTTTCACAAACATTCCATTCCATTTAGAATTACTGAAGTACCAAAGGATTTAATTTCGATGCAAACTATGTTACAATTGTTTGAAAGACTTCAAGTTGAGGTTTTGGAGAAGGAAGAGGAATTTCCGAGAATACGTGAACAGTACCAAACATTAGGTAAGTTGTAATTTGACTGTTCAATGAGGTGAATCAATGGTATTATTGAAGACTTAGTCTGAACATTGGTGCTGTAATCCCTGCAGGGCTATCTATGTTTTGCTTTACATTTATGATGCTTGCTTTAATCTTGAATGGTCACATCTATTCAATTTGATCTTACTGTGAAATCATTGTCTGTCAATAATGCTAATTAATTAGCTATTACATTCATTATAATAGGCTATTTGCATGGAAATTAATGTTGGTTTAATTAATAGAAAAATATGAAGTACCATTGACATTAATATTCAAAAGAAAGGTGAAAGAATTAGAAAAAATATGGGCGAAATATCTACAAGCACTTTCAAATTCTAATATCATGATTTCTGAATCGAAGGTAAATTATTTCTCTTCTTGGTTTTGCTTTTATTCTTTCTAGATAAGTTGAAGTAAATATGGAGATTTCTACTGTATTTCAACTTTTATTATCGTTTATCTCATTGAAAATAATTCGCTGCATAAAATTTATGTAGAAATTTATTACAGGAACACTTTAAAAATGAAGTCACAGAACATACGAATATTTTTCAAGGAAATACAAATGAGATGACAAACAAATTTTATGATCATGGACCATTTACATCTGAATGGAAATCTATTGGTATGTTAAACGATCAATTATTATATTTACATAATCTTGAAACTGATAATGATAGAAGAATTACTGAAGTATTACATTATTTTTGAAGATGCTTTGAATTGGTTAAAAAATTATCGAAGTGAAGTGGAACAATTAGAACAAACTGAACAGCAATTAAAACAAAATCATCAAATCCTTGAATTGAGTTTTATAGAATCAACAGAGCTCATGGCAATGAAGAAGGTCATTTATCAATATAAATTATATAATCGATTAGCCTAGATATTTTCAAATAAATCGTTTTATTTTGTATAGGATTTATTTGCTATTGAGCTGATATGGCAATTGACAAAAGAATGGGATGAAGCTTGGGAACGTTACAAGACAGGAAATTTCTGGATAATAGAAATCGATGAAATGGAAATAACAGCAAATAAACTGTTGAAAAAATTGAAAAGACTATCAAAAGAATTACGAGCAAAAAACTGGCAAATTATTGATTATACAACTAGTCGTGTGGATCAATTTCGACGCACTCTTCCTCTGATAATTGATCTGAAGAATCCAGCAATGCGTGACAGACATTGGGATAAAATTAAAATTATAGTTGATCAGAATTTTGATGAAAAAGCTGAAGAATTTACTCTTGATGCTATTGTTGATATGAGAATTCATCATTTCGCTGAAGAAATTAGTGATATTTCTAATCAAGCTTCAATGGAATTGGGAATTGAATTGGTAATTAATTTAGTGTTTTTCTTTCATTTAAAAATTTTCTTCTTGTTCTGAGTTCCTTTTAATAATACCACTCAGCATATTAAAATCAGCTGAGTGGGAAAAGGACACATATCATGTTACTATCAAAATGACTGCTGACTAGTGAAATAAATCAGTGAATAGTCAGACATGCAGATGTATTAAATTGAGTGAAAAAAGAATAGAAGAATTGAATTTAATTAAATAATAATAATAATAATTAAAAAATTACATATTATTTCAGAACTTGAATAATATCATTGAAGTATGGGAACATCTCAAATTATCAATGACATTCAATAAAGAAAGAGCTATTTATAGACTTCACTCAACAGATGATATTTTTCAACTACTAGAAGATCACCAAGTTCAATTATCAGCAATGAAATCAACAAGGTATAAAGTTTTATTTGTCTGATTTTAAATAAAAGCGGAATATAATAAATCAAGTAAGAATAGTAAGTAGAACTTACATTCTAGATTCGTTGAGCCGTTTGCAGAGGAAGTCGATCAATGGGAACGAACTTTATCCACTATTGGAGAACTTCTGGAAATCATCCTTGTTGTTCAGAAAGAGTACATGTATTTAGATAATGTATTTCACACAGAAGACATTCGGAAGCAACTACCGAAAGAAACTGTAGACTTTGACAAATTGATGACTGAATGGAAGAATATTACAACTAAGATGGCGCAAGCAGAGAATATTCTTGACTCATTCGAAGATTCAGGTGAGAATGTAATTTATTAAGTGAATTTTATTTCAATTAATCCGGGTAAATATTTTGTAGGAAACTTGCTCCAACGTTTGAATGAACTCAATACCTCCATGGAATCTATTCAACGCTCTTTAGAGGAATATCTTGAAAACAAGCGTCACATATTTCCTCGATTTTATTTTATATCAAATGACGATCTTCTTGAAATTTTGGGCCATTCAAAACGTCCAGATCTAATTCAACCACACATAAATAAACTCTTTGGAAACATAAAATCTCTGAAAATAACCAAGGTAAAAGTTTTATTATTCTTCAATCGTCTGATGGAATCACAAAACTGAGGTAGATAATTTAATTAAAGTCAATACCAAGTCGATATAACGCCGAGGGAATGTTTTCGAGTGAAGGAGAACACGTAAAATTTCTTCAACCAGTGGTATTGGAAGGACTGGTAGAACATTGGTTGTGTAAAATTGGTGAGTGTAGAACTGAAATTCTATCTTGTTTCTCATCTTTCTAATTAGGAAACTCAATAGTTTATTTCAACGTATTCTGAAACGTATCAGTCGATGTTATTCCTTTTTTTTTATGTTTCTGTCTTTTTTTTATCAAAGTTTCATTTGATCCTTGATGAGTTTGTCTCTAAAGAAAACTAAATTTTGCGTTATTCATTACAGAAATGGCAATGCGGGACTGTCTTCGAGAGGTTCTACGTCAGTGTCGAGCTGCACTTCGAAAAGTCCCGAATAAGCAGGACAAGTGGGTGAAGGAATGGCCGAGTCAGTCGGGAATAACGTCCTCTCAGATTCAGTGGACTAGCGAATGTACTAGAGCATTGGTGCACTGTAAGTGAGTATAGAAACTTCATAGTCTATTGGGAGTTTATGAAGCTTAGAACAGCAGGTGAAGAAGATTCAGAAACTGAGACATGAGAAATGGAGATCTAGAAATGCTCTAGATCAATGTGATGACTTGAACTAATTTGGAATAGAAACTTTAATAAAACGATTTTGCATATTCTGTTCTGACAATGTTCAACCTATTCTTCTATTCTCTTTACTCGTCCTTTCATTACATCTTTTAACACTATCTTGTGGTAGTACGATTCTCATTTACATGAGGTAGCCACATATAGAAAATTCACTTCATTTGGAGCTCTAGAATTTCAACGAAATTCAAAGTAAGTCTTTTTCTAATGAACTGAGAAATTCATCAAATGTTTTTTTTTCAGACTTATGAATTCAAGGAAGCCTCTAAAAAAATTACATAAAAAACAGAATCGTATACTTGCTCAGTATACTGATGCTATACGAAGTGATTTAGATAAATTACAAAGAGTGAAATTTAAAGCCATTATTGTCATTCAGATCCATGCAAGAGATGTGATAGAAAAAATGTACAAGAATCGTAAGTATCTTGATTTAAAAGAATAAAAGTATTCATCAATAATTAACAAATAAATTTCTAATTAATTGCAGGTTGTAAAGATGTCACAGCCTTTGAATGGATCTCTCAACTCCGTTTCTATTGGGACAAGAATTTAGATAACTGTGTCGTGAGGCAAACGAATACCTACTTCGTATATGGCTACGAGTATCTGGGCAATTCGGAACGTTTGGTCATTACTCCACTGACGGATAGGTGACTGTCTTAGATTTAGTTGCAAACTTTTAAGTCGTGAAGTAAACTGAAAAGCTTGATGTTCAGTAAGTATCGATTTAATCCCGATAAAAGGCACGAATGGACACAACTTAATTTATTGAAGAACTGCTTCCATAAATTCAGTCTCGAGTATCTACTCCAACGATTTGTTCCTAGAAAATGCAGCTAGCTGCAATTTTGCATGTCGTTAGTATCAGCTTTAACGGATATTTACTTAGTGAATTGCCTCTCGCAGAATCTTTTCTGAATGCCGTTCATCTTTCTACAGCATAAAACGTCTTGCAATCTTTATCCAGACGTAGTTAATAGCTCAATAAAAATCTCCTGCTTTAACATCGTTACATTCTCTAACAGTACCAGTTACAAAGATCATGGAAAATTTTGTAGCTTTCCTACCGAGTTAAGCTTTGATAGTCAGATTTGTTAATTAAAAAAAAATTCATTCAATTACTTTTTTTCACTATTCAAACTTTGTTAATTATAAATCTATTTTTTTTTTTTTAGATGCTATATAACTTTAACAACTGCACTTCACTTGTGTCGAGGAGGAAGTCCAAAAGGTCCAGCAGGTACTGGAAAAACTGAGACAGTAAAAGACTTGGGGAAAGCGTTAGGATTCAATGTAATAGTCCAAAACTGTTCAGAAAGTTTGGATTACAAAAGTATGGGAAGACTCTTTTCCGGACTGGTTCAAACGGGAGCTTGGGGTTGCTTCGATGAATTCAACAGGTAGTATTTTACAACCAAATATTTCAGAACCATCATAAAAACGTACATTGTGCCGTTGTAGAATCAATATCGAAGTGTTATCAGTCATTGCCCAGCAAATCCTTTCAATTTTCTCAGCACTTTCTCAAAAGTTAACAAGATTTCTTTTTGAAGGAGTTGATATTTCACTTGTTCCAACTTGTGGTATCTTTATTACTATGAATCCTGGATATGCAGGTAGAACTGAACTTCCAGATAACCTTCAATCCATGTTCAGACCAATTGCGATGATGGTACCAGACAGTAGTATGATAGCAGAAATCAATCTTTTTGCTGAAGGATTTGAGAACACGCGAGCTCTAGCTAGAAAGGTACCATTTGCATGCACCTTTAAAAGAATAAAAGTCTTATAAGATTGTAATATTGCTTAGGTATTCACGTTATATACATTAGCACAGCAGCAACTGAGTAAACAGCACCATTATGACTTTGGTTTACGAGGAATAGTCACGCTAACACGTTATGCTGGAAAGAAAAGACGTCAGTTTAGCAATTTACCGGACGAGGAGGTAACAATAAAATGCTGATACTATCAGAATGAAGCTTCTCAATGTTAACTAAGCCAAACTTAGGGATGTATTTTTAAATGTCACTCTTATCATTCCTTAGGACAATTTCTCTTATTTAATATCTCTCTCATCATTCACTTTCTTTGTTTAACTTCTCCATTATCTAAACTATTATGATTAATTTTAAATGCTGAGCATCTTTACTCGAGGTCTATTTTCATCAACAGATAATTATTCTTTCAATGAAAGACATGAACAAAGCCAAGCTTACAGCTGATGACCTACCTTTATTTACTGGCATCACATCAGATCTTTTTCCAGATATTCAAATTCCTTCAGTAGACTATGATGAATTTTTTGAGTTTGCTACTAAAGAAGCTATCCAATTAAACTTACAAGTAAGTTTAAGATTGACTTAATTAACTGTTTATACTAACACAAACTTGAGATGATGAAATTTCAAATTATATCACTTGGACATTTTTTATTTCATTGTCACTTGAAACTAAAAATGAATTCTTTTTCTAGCCTGTCCCAATGCTATTGACAAAGGTTGTTGAATTATATGAGACCAAAAATTCAAGGCATTCAACAATGATTGTTGGCCAGTCGAATACCGGTAAATCAGCAACGTGGAAAGTTCTGAAAAATACAATGACAACAATGAAGAAAGAAGCGAAAATAGGATTCAATGCAGTCTACGAATATCCCATCAATCCGAAAGCACTGAACTTGGGGGAATTGTATGGAGAGTATAATCTCTCGACAGGAGAATGGTCAGATGGCGTAATATCCTCTATTATGCGAAAGACCTGTGCGGGTAAGTGCAGTTATTACTCATGTCCATCCAACGAAATTATATCACATTTGACAGATTAATTGGATTTTATTCCTCAATGGAATTCTATTTATTTTTGATAATTTTTGTAGATGATACTCCTGATGAAAAGTGGATTTTGTTTGATGGTCCAGTAGATGCGCTATGGATTGAAAATATGAACAGCGTGATGGATGATAACAAAATATTGACCCTGATCAATAATGAAAGAATAACATTGCCACATCAAGTATCCCTATTGTTTGAAGTTCAAGATTTAGCGGTAGCTTCTCCAGCCACAGTATCACGTGCCGGAATGATTTATCATGACTACAAAGACCTTGGATGGCATCCGCTTGTTAATTCATGGCTTGACAGACATCGAGACAAACCGGAGTTTGTTGAAGAAATGGATAGATTGTTCAAACAATATGTTGATAAAGTGTTAACATTCAAAAAAGAAAAATGCCACGAAATAATACCAGTCTCTGAATTAAATGCTGTTGAAAGCCTTTGCAAATTATTAGAAGTACTAGCAACTCCTGAAAATGGAATGAATAGTACTGATGATAGAGATAATTTTAATTTAATGTGTAAATTGTGGTTTTTGTTCTGGTGAGTTTAAAGTTATTTTCATTGCATTTTATTTCTCGCTGTTATGTACTTTTGTCAGTATGAAAGATCACTTCATTACTTTACCTCAAATAAAATGCAGTATGGTTTGGTCACTCTGCGCTTCCGTCGACGAAGAGGGACGACAGAGAATGGATAACTACATCAGGGAAATGGAGGGTATTTTTCCACTCAAGGATACAATATACGAGTATTACGTTGATGTCAGACAACGTAGTTTTATCTCATGGGAAGAAGAATTGTCATTGAGTTGGAGATACGCTGCAGAGTATGTTACATCAAGTCTCAATAAAAATTTTGATTAATTAAATTATAAATTCATACATACATATATATAATCAAACTATTAAATTAATTCAATGGCTTTTGAGAATTATTTTGTTATTGTAGAACTCCTTTTCATAAAATAATTGTACCAACTATTGACACTGTCCGGTATAATTACTTGACGAGTGCACTACTAAGGAATGAGTATCCTGTTCTGTTGATTGGACCTATTGGTACCGGAAAGACTTCAACAGCTCAATCAGTTTTCGAATCTCTAGATAGAACACAATACAGTCTTCTGGTAATTAATATGTCGGGTCAGACAACTTCGAGGAATATCCAAGAAGCTATAGGAGCTAGAGTAGAGAAACGAACAAAAGGGATTTATGTTCCACCAGCCGGAAAAAAACTTATTACTTTTATGGATGATTTTAATATGCCTTCACATGATACGTATGGGTCTCAACCTCCCCTTGAACTCATTCGCCAATGGATAGACTACAAATTTTGGTATTAAAAAATTATTTAAAAGCTGAAAATATTTAATAAAATGGAAATTTCTCCTTATAGGTACAACTGCAAAAAACAGAGTAGAAAGTATATCAAAAACATGCAGTTGATGGCTGCGATGGGTCCACCAGGAGGAGGACGTAATGAAATTTCCAATCGATTGCTAACAAAGTTTAATGTAATTAACATGACTTTGCCTACAGAAAAACAAATTGCTAGGATATATAGTACAATGTTGAATCAACATTTGTTTGATTTTCATACTGAAGTGAAGAAAATCGGTAAATTTATAGTTGGGGGTTTTTATTAGATTAAAACTAATAAGTGAATGCTTTCAGCAAACGAAGTTACTTTGGCAACAATCAATATGTATAATAATGTCGTAAAAGAAATGTTACCTACTCCTGGAAAAGTACATTATTTATTTAATTTACGGGACATATCTAAGGTAATAATTATCATTTTAATCACTTTCAAAAATTGATTGAGAAAATTTTCTTTTTCATTTAAATTCAAGACTTTATGAGTCTAATGATTTAAAAACTGATTTAGTTAAAATTTGACAATTAATTAAAAATGTAAGATATGAAATTGCATACCATCAATTCGTTTAATATTTTTTTAAAAAATATCAAAAAGTCAAACCGAAAGTAAGCAATTCATTATATTTCGGTATAAATTCAAAAATATTCTCCAAGGTATTCCAAGGTCTTCTTCGTAGTCACAGAGACTACCAATACTCTCGAGAATCCTTTCTTCGTTTGTGGATTCACGAGGTATTCCGAGTATTTAGTGATCGGCTGATCGATGAAGGGTAAGGATAAAAATTAAAAGAAAAAGTTTTTTCCATTTAAACGTAATGTAGACAATTACACTCTTAAATATAACACACTCATTACAATTTCTGATATTCACATAGCGATCGAGATTGGTTCATTTCGCAGCTGAATGAACAGCTGGGCAAATACTTTGAACTCACGTTCCATAATCTATGTCCGGAAAAACGTTGTCCTATATTTGGTAAGTATATTCTCAATTCAAGATTCCAATTTCCGATATTCGTAAAATTTTCTTCAGCTTGAGAATAATAGGTAGAAAAAAAAAACAAGTAAAAACTTGTCAACGTAGGTAAGATAAAAAGCGTCCCACAGGAATTTACGAGTTCTTTTTTTTTTTAACATCAAAAAACCACTAGAAAAATTCCATCAAAGTAACGACAAAGTTGTAGTTGATGAATTATTCATTTCTTGCACTTTTTGTCTATATTTTTGTTTTTGTTTTTAAAGGAAGCTTTATAAATGCTTGGAATATATATGAAGACCTAAAAGACATAGCAACAGTACGTCGTCATATAGAGGTACAAATAGAAGAGTATAATACATCTCCTGGAGCTGTAAGATTGGATCTGGTACTCTTTAGAGATGCTATCGATCACATTTGTCGCATAATACGTATTATTTCTCAGGTAACCTTCTACCACAATGAATATAAAATACAGACTACTGAATAATTAATTCAACTGATGTTTCCAGCCACGTGGGAATGTACTGCTTGTCGGGATGGGAGGAAACGGTAGACAATCTCTATCCAAAGTTGCCAGTTACATGGTTGAATTGAAAATCTTTCAAATTGAAGTAACCAAACACTACAGAATTCTAGAGTTTCGGGAAGACTTGAAACGACTCTATGCAATGACTGGGGTAGACAATAAACCCACAACTTTTCTCTTCAACGACACTCAAGTTATGGAAGAACAATTTCTTGAGATTATCAACAACATGCTTGGGACTGGTGAAGTTGCCAACTTGTATAAAACAGACGAAATGGAAGAGGTTTGCTTACTCCAACAATCTTTTAAGTGTTGCTACCTCTTGATAAAAGAATTTACTCTTAATGTCTCTAGATTAAAAAGAGCCTAACAAAAGAAGCTGTGAAAGCTGGAATCTCACCAACACCCGAAGCTATTTATCTCTTTTTTCTAGAACGAGTACGGTCTAATGTCCATATAGTCTTGAGCATGAATCCGATTGGTGAGAATTTTCGTAACTACCTTCGACATTATCCGGCGATCATAAATTGTACGACGATCGACTGGTTTTTGCCATGGCCTAAAGAAGCTCTTTTAGAAGTAGGCAACAAGTTCCTCATGAATCTAAACCTCATTACTACTATCACTGGAGAGGATAAAGTAGTAAGAACTACTGGACTGTAAATGTCTATTGATCAAAGTCACACTTATTCTTTTCTTTTATTTATTCTCGCTGACTGGCTAGGAGCCCACACGATCAGCTGCAATGCTTCCGGTGTATTCACTTCAAGATCGTATGGTTGATGGCATTGCTTCTACTTTTGCCTCAGTACACGAATCTGTCATCCACCACTCAAAGAGAATGGCTGCAGAAATGAAGAGATACTGTTACGTGACACCGACAAATTTCCTTGAACTAGTTGTCGGATACAAAAAGTAAAGTTTGTTTTAGCTCCCTATGTTACTTTGTTTTCTTATGTTGCGTTTCTTTGAGTAGAATGCTAGAGTTTAAGAGACAAGAACTTGCGGACCAGGCAAACAAACTTAATTCAGGTCTCCACAAGATTGACGACACCAGAAAGAAAGTAAATGAAATGGCAGAAGAGCTTGAAGTAACTCAACAACAGGTGCTTAAAGCTACCAAAGATTGTGAAGAATATTTAATAACGATTGTAAATCAACGTCGTGATACCGACGAAGCACAGAAAAGTGTTACTGCCAGGTCTATTCGTATTGAGAAAGAGTCTAAAGAATGTAAGAAGTTAGAACAACTAGCACGTGCTGATTTAGAAACTGTGGAACCAGCATTAGATGAAGCTATGAAGGTTTTTTTCCTTTTTTATCATAATAAATACAAAACAATTTATATAAAGAATTATTTTAAAAAATTTGAAACTGATTTGTTTTATATTATCGCATCTTGTGCTTTTATTCTGCATGATTTCCGTCTGTATTTTTCTAATATATAAAAAAATTGGAACGGTGTGACCGTTATTTTGTATCCCACAGGCACTAGACACTCTCAACAAGAAAGATCTTGCCGAAATAAAATCCTTCAGTCGACCACCCCCCAAGGTCGAGATAGTGATGGAAGCGGTCATGATACTAAAGAATTCAGAGCCAACTTGGGTGGAATCCAAGCGACAACTTGGCGACGTCAATTTTTTAAGTTCAGTAAGTGGATCTGAGGTTAAATAAAATGTGTTATCATTGATCTATAAATTTTTTACAGCTACGGAACTTTGATAAAGATCATATATCAGATAGAACACTAAAAGCAATTGGAAAATATACCTCAAATCCAGAATTTATTCCAGAAAAAGTTGGTCAGGTATCCATTGCAGCAAAATCTCTCTGCATGTGGGTAATAGCAATGGAGCAATATGGAAAGCTCTACAGGTAATGATGTAACATTTTCAAGATGTTTCATCAAAAAGATTGAATTTAATTTATATATAATATAAAATATATTTCTCTAATTTAACAGACTGTAAATATAATTTGCTCTCTTACATACGGTTACTTTTTACAGAATCGTAGCACCAAAGCGAAAACGACTAGAGTCTGCTTTGAAATCTCTACAAGAAAAAGAGAAAGCATTAAATGAAGCTGTTGCCTTGTTGCAACAGTTACGTCAAAAATTGGAAAACCTACAACAAATTTATGATACCAAAATAAAGGAAAAGGAGGACTTAATTAGACAAGTAAGTACTTGAAAAATCCTCTCTAATGATATCGATTTTACGCTTCTTCAAGCACGTAATAACGATGCAAGCTGTCGAGAGTATTCAGAAAGCTGTTTCACTTTATAATGGTATTTGAAATTGACTGAAAAAAAAATCTACTATTCATTTTCAGAAAATAATCCTTTAAAGATAATTAATTTTATTTATACTTTTAGGCAAGCACCTTGAGTATAAAATTGGAACGAGCGAGATTGTTGGTAGATAGTCTTTCAGGAGAACATCTTCGATGGCAAGAGACAGTACAATCTTTGAGACAACTTTTTGATTTATTACCTGGTAATTGTCTCATTTCCTCTGCTTTTGTCTCGTATTTGGGACCTTTTGTGTCCAATTATCGTGAAGAGCTCGTCGAGTTTTGGATGAAAGAGGTAAATTATTAATCTATGTTAGTTCAAGATTCACTTGCATGTATAAAGTGACTGAATAAAATAGTATAGTTCTACTTAATTTTTTATTTCAAACAATAGAAATTTAAATTAAATGTAGTAGCTTAAATTAAAAAGCAACCTTAAGAATTCAATTAGAGGAGCTATTATTGAATAATGTAATTATTAAGATAATCTTAAGAAGTTTTTTTTCTTAGATACAAGAAAAGAAAATTCCACACACCACTGAACTCGATGTAAAACAATTCTTAACTGATCCAACTACGATAAGAGAATGGAACATTCAGGGTTTACCATCTGATGAATTCAGTACAGAAAATGGGATCATTATAACCCAAGGTACACGATGGCCTCTGGTGATTGACCCTCAATGTCAAGCAGTAAAATGGATTAAGAATATGGAAGCACCAAATGTGAGTTTCACGTTTTTCATCCAAGATGATGGTTTGATAAAAATTGAATTCACAGAATTTACGAGTCATAGACTTACAAAGACGTGATTTTATAAGAATTCTGGAACAAGCGCTACAATTTGGTGAACCTCTATTACTGGAAAACGTTGGAGAACATTTGGACCCTATATTGAATCCTATTCTCAACAAGAAGTTCATAAAACTTGGTCTGTTGATGTTAATTGAGATAAGTTGATAGTAAATCAAGTACTTGTAAAAGTCTTCGTAATTTATATTGATCTATATCTTGTAGGTAATTCATTGATGATAAAATTCAATGATAAGATGATTAGTTATAACGATAACTTTCGATTATATATTACTACTAAACTTGCCAACCCGCATTATGCCCCAGAGATATCTACCAAAACTACATTATGCAACTTTGCCATTAAAGAACAAGGTACTCTACCCAGTAGTTTGACTAGCCCTCAGATGATATACTCAACTGTTCCCCTCTTAAGCCTGATGCATTACAGGTTTGGAAACTCAGCTACTTGGAATTGTTGTGAGGAAAGAAAAACCTCAACTCGAACAGCAGAAGGATAAGTTAGTTCTTACTATTGCCAGCAACAAGAGATTGCTTATAGACTTGGAAGATAAAATTTTACAGTAAGTATTATTTCTATCAACAGTTTAGGCTTGCAAGAATATAGCACAACTTTTGAAAGAAAATCAATTTCTAACTTTCTATCATGACATTATTCATCAGTAATCATCATTTGTTGATGATAATAATGATAATACTGTTAAAAAATTATAATATTATAATTAATAGTTTATTTTTGTGAAAACTAAAATTATGAATCCCTAGTTTTGTAAGTTTTCTAGGAAAAAAAAACCTTGCAAGCGAGTGAAAGTTTACTTTCTGATGAAATAATTTTTTCAAACAACAAACTTTTTTTAGTTTACTGAACATCACTTCTGGATCTCTCCTGGATGACTTAGACCTTTTAAATACTCTACAGACTTCAAAAGTAACCGCAACTTCAGTTGAAGAGTCGTTAATAATCTCCGAGCAAACAGAGAAAGAAATCGATGAGGCACGAGAGGAATACCGTCCCTGTTCAAAACGTGCTACGATATTATTTTTCGTGCTTAATGACATGAGTCTGATTGATCCTATGTACCAATTTTCTTTGGAGTCTTACATCAATTTATTCCAACTAAGTATTGACAGAAGCCCCAAGCATATTAAATTAAATGAAAGAATTAATTCGTTGAATGAATATCACACTTATTTGATTTATAAGTAAATATAAATGTTACTTAAGTTTTATATTATATAACTATTTCGTTTTTATTGAAGATAAAACTCTCTTAGGAACACTTGTCGCGGCTTATTTGAGCAACATAAACTTCTATTTTCCTTCCACATGTGTGTAAAAATTCTTGAAGCTCAAGGGAAAATGGTCTCTGCAGAATACAATTTTCTACTAAAAGGAGGAATCGTACTAGACCGTGAAAATCAGCCGGACAAGCCAGTGAACTGGTTACCAGATGAAAGTTGGGACAATATCAGTGAACTAGACAAACTTCCAGGTTTCCACGGAGTTGTATCTTCCTTTGAACAGTTCTCAAGGGATTGGCACAACTGGTACGTTTTCCAACCCCAACAATATTCATTTTATTTACGTTTATTCAACTTGTTCTTTTGAAGGAAATAGATAAATTCAATAAAAATAACCTTTATAGGTACATTAATACTGAACCGGAAACAATATCACTTCCAGGAGAATGGAACGAATTGTTAACTGATTTTCAAAAAATGCTCATTATTAGAAGTTGTAGAGCTGATCGGATAACATTTTGTGTGTCGAGCTTTATCAGATGCAATCTTGGAGCGAAATTTGTTGAACCACCATCTCTTGACCTCAAGGCAGTCCTTGATAACTCAGTAGCACAATCACCCCTAATTTTCGTCTTATCTCCGGGTGTTGATCCCACAGGTGCACTAATGCAATTTGCCGAGCATCAAGACATGAGCTCGAAATTTATGACATTGTCATTAGGTCAGGGACAATCACCTATCGCGACAAGGTAATGATGCTAGGAGAATTTCTTTTCCCTCAAGTGCTCTCAATTCTTAATTAATTTGACATCTATTGACAGAATGATTGAAGTGGGATCGAAAGAAGGATGTTGGGTGTTCTTAGCAAACTGTCATCTTTCATTGAGTTGGATGCCAACTCTTGATAAAATTATTGAAGCTCTTAGCAATAATAAAAATCTTCATCCAGACTTTAGGTAAAAAAAATGTTTTACTAAAAAAGTAAGATAAATTGTATTTGTTGTTGTTTTTTTTTATAGATTATGGTTAAGTTCTAGTCCAACACCACAGTTTCCGATATCAATTCTTCAAGCTGGACTGAAAATGACAACAGAACCACCGAGGGGATTAAAAGCCAACATGAAACGTCTCTATAGTTTAATTACAGAGAACCAATTCGACATTTGTCGGGCGAAAGAAAAATACCAAAAGCTATTATTTACACTTGTTTTTTTTCATTCTGTTTTACTTGAACGTAAAAAATTCCGCCAGCTTGGATGGAATGTTGTGTATAGTTTTAACGATTCTGACTTTGAAGTGTCAGAGAACCTTTTGCAAGTATATCTAGACGAATATCCTGACACGCCCTGGAATGCTTTGAAATATTTGATAGCAGGTGTATGCTATGGCGGTCACGTAACCGACGACTGGGATCGTCGATTGTTGATGACCTACGTCCAACAGTATTTCACAGAAGACGTTTTGACCCAGCCTTTCTATCGACTTTCATCCTCACCAATTTTCTATGTACCTCGAAATGGATCTTTAGATTCTTACCGAGACTTTATTGAGATGCTTCCGAACAGTGACAAGCCGGATGCATTTGGACAACACATGAATGCCGATATAACTTCTTCAATAATAGAGGCTAAGACAATGTTCTCCACCTTGATGAGTTTGCAAATCCAAGTACCATCTAAAGAGAATGAAACTACCAAAGAGGATAAAGTAATGCAGTTATCTATTGACATGGAAGCTATTCTTCCGAAAAATATAGACTATGAGACCACGGCAAAGCTGATTGGACCATCAAAGTCGCCTTTGAGCGTCGTTTTACTTCAAGAGATTGCACGGTATAATATCTTACTTGAAAAAACTAGAACAAGTCTTAGAGATCTTCAACGAGGAATCAAAGGACTAATATTGATGTCTGAAGAGCTGGAAGAAATATTTACTAGTCTGTATGAAGGTCGTGTTCCGTCATCTTGGCTTGAAGCTTATCCTTCCTTAAAACCACTCGGCTCTTGGACTCAAGATCTCATCAGCCGCGTTGAACATTTCGCCAAGTGGGCTGAAACAACTCGACCACCTATGTTATTTTGGCTTGCAGCTTACACGTTCCCAACCAGCTTTCTTACCGCTGTATTGCAAACATCTGCACGACTTTGGAATATTTCCATTGATTCTCTTACATGGGAGTTCAATATCTTCACTAAAACTGAAGCAACGATTGTTGAAGAACCCACGGTAAAATCTTTTCGCAATACTATGATAATAAATTCAATTATCTTATTTATATTTTGTTTTCCAGGATGGAGTTTATATTCGATCTATCTTCCTTGAAGGTGCGAGATGGGATTGGAAAAATGGAATTCTTATAGAACCCACTCCAATGCAGCTTATATGCGATATGCCTGTAATTCATTTTCTACCATGTGAACAGTCAAAGAAAAAGTCTAAAGGTAATTCCATGTTTTTTTTTTTAAAAAAGTCAATCATTTTTAATCCACTATAAATAATAGCACGTGTGCTTTGTTTATTTAGATTAAATGTCAATTATTATAGAGATTATATAATTTACATTGAAAATTATAAATAATCGAATAAACGGCAGCTTTTTGATTATATTAATTATAGAATGAACGAGACAATAAAGCTATCAATATCAAATTGTTATTTAAATACGGATATAAATAATTTGTAACGATAATATAATCTACAGCCAATTTGATTGATAAAATTATTAATCAAAGAGTAAACTGATAATGTTTCATTATAAAAAGCTATGAAACTGAACTGTCATTATTCTAGTGATTGAATTAAATATTAAATCAATGTCCTACAATTACATTTACATATCACAATAAAATAATAAACTAATAAAAATTATTTTCAACACTCACTCTATTTTTGAATATATCCTGTTTTTCAGAGATTTATGCTTGTCCATGTTATTATTATCCACTCCGATCTGGAACACAGCATCGTCCTTCATTCGTTGTCGCTGTGGATTTAAAATCTGGACATGAAAGTCCCAATTTTTGGGTTAAACGTGGAACAGCACTTCTATTAAGTCTTTCAGTATAAATCATTTTTTGAATTAACTAAAATTTAATAATTTTTTAATTAATTAAACTGACAATCAATACTAATACTTTTTAACAATGTTTCATGTTGAATAATGGCACAAGCATTCTTTATTATTGCGCACCGCTTTTTTGACGCTAGGTGTTGGTAATAAAGAATACTATATTATCTTGTACACGTTAGCTACTGTTGGTAAAGAAGTTATTTAGTTTATCAATAGTAGAATCACATGATTGTTAATGTTATCAACTAATTGTCAAGTGTAAAAAAAGAAAGCAACATACATAGACACTTTAGCACCTTACATCTGTATCAGTACTGTATTTGTAGGGGCGTAATTAATTGTTATTCCATTACTCCAATCCCTGTAAGGACAACGAATTTAATGAGTGCAATAAAGTTTTTGTGCATTTCTAGTTTTAAATCTTTATTATTTAAGTGTTATAAATGTGCTTTTTTATGAACTAACTGTAAAAAAACTAATCAGCTTATCAACCGGTTAAGAAATTGTCAAAAGATCATTACTGTCATGAAACATTCTTTTCTGGTTTGTCAGACGTGATTGTGATCATTCCTTTGATACCGCGGCAGACTTTTGAAGATGGGTGAGTATAGGTTATCAACATAAACTCCAGCTTAATAACTTTTTACAAGAATTAGACAAAAAATCTGAAAGCATCTTTAAAATAAATATTTACAGATGACTCGAATGAATCACAAAAGTGGCAGCAACATCTATCTCTTCTTAGAACTCAGTATGTCAATCTCTACACATCTAACAATGAACTTCAACAAAAATATGCAATAGCTACAGCTTCAAAGCAGGAATCTGGATTTATTGAAAGGTTATTAGCGACTATAGCATCTCTTTATGGGCAAAAGCAATATAGGTAAGTGTTATAAATCAATTTTTATTAAAAAATTTAATAGAATTGAATGTCTTTAACCTGCATAATCTATTAAATATTAAATTTATTACAGTGATTTGACTATAAAACTACCAAATAATGAAATACCCGCACACAAATTTGTATTGAGTGCAAGAAGTGATTTCTGGAATGAGGCTTCACTAGCGAACATATCCGTTTTAGGTATGTATAACATTCAGCATAAATATTTTATTTTAAATGACTAATATTAGTGTACACTATTACATTTTTATTCAACATATACCACTAACTTTCGTACTTACAACTTATGTATTTTGGATATGGAATCATTTATTATTTTAAAAACACCAATTTCTCGCAGAATAGTAAAAACATCTCTTAAAATAAAATATCAAAAACCTTTTATCAAACTAATTGATAACACCGTGTAGTTACGTTTATCACTGTACATTAAATATCACATTTTTATCATAAAAACAAGAACATTACTGCATCAGTTTTTTCAGTTGTTGATAACTGGTAGTTATATTTTATATTTTTTGAGTAGATTTACAAAATCTCTGATGACATTTCCTCTACAACATGAACATAAACACAATCAATATGTCCTTCATTATTGATTATTCATTCAGATCAATGTAATACATAAAACACTGATTACCATTTTTTTTGTCATAAGTTGTCTCAATTATATGCATTTTCTGATTCATTAATTCCATGAAAAATACTGTAGTCAGCAGAGTCATAGATGGTTCTAAAGATAAACACTTCATGGAAGCTAAAGAATAAGAAGTGAATGAAATGGATATAAATAGTTTTTTACTCTAAAAATTTGTTTTTAATTAATTAATTCCTTTTTATTAATCTTTAAATAAATTATAAACTCATCAGTTTATTTATTTATTTTATTATAAATGAGTATTTTTTATTTTTTTCTTCTCTTATTCAAATTAGAGTGATTATTTCTTTTAACTTGTTTACATTAATTATTTTATAGTTTAAAACATTGAATTGAATTAATTGAATTAATAAGTAAATGAATGTCTCTTAGATTGGAGTCATTTGGATGGTACAGCAGGAGCTATCCTTCTAAAGTGGATTTATACGAGTGTAGTTGACAAAAATAATTTAACATTAGAGCTGATGAAAGCTGCATCGTATTTTCAGTTAAAAGAATTAGTGGAACAATGTGAAACATATTTGATAGGAACTGTAAGTCTCAGAGATTGCGTGACTCTCTACACAGCAGCTGAAGAATTGGGAGCTGAAAAATTAAGGAACTATTGCAGTTCTTTAATATCTACACATTGGGTAATTTTAATTATTTTATATCAAGCTATTAAAACAACTTGCGATTGTGTGTCTACAATCCATTTTAGGAAGACTTAACAGGAGAAGATTTTAAAGAAATGCCTGGACCACTTCTGTATGAACTACTCAAGACTAAAAGTGATTACCCACTTCATTCAGCAGTCCGACTTGAACGGGAAGACGTAGTCTTTTTATATCTCGTAGAACACAATGCTGAGGTAAGTATTTTGCTCTTATTTTTTTTTCTCCAAAAATAACTCGTCTAAATCTTTTTATTGATACTCACAGCACGATTTTTTTAGTATATACATTTATTTACACATTTAAGTGAAGGCAGTGGGGATTTATATCGAGATAAAGTATCAAAAAATTGTTAAAATACTTGGAATGATAATACTCATAATGAATAATTCTTTTAACGATTGACTTCCATTGCATAAATTAAATTGACAAAAACAATATTCTGGAGGTCCACCAGGGGATCCTCTATCCTCTCCGGGAAAACAACCTTCCGTATATGCTGTTCGAATTATTTTTTCCGTGTCCCTCCAAACTTTTTCATTTTCATCGTACGTTTTAAAAACATTCAACTGTAAAGCACATCCTCTTTCTACACTTGTTTTTACCACGGCTGAAATTACAATGACTCATAATCGTTATTGAAAAGTAGATATGAATAAAAAAAAAATTAGGAAGACTTACATCCGTTGCCTAGTTTATGATAAATCGTACGCTTCATACACATTGTTGACTTTGGACAGTATACTTGAAATTGATAATTCTCTTCAAATTGACTACATATTTGCGTAACATTGACTTCATTTTTTACAGGTGCTACTGTACATTTATAACACATAATACCTTCACCCGACACTTCAGACATACCTGCAAAACAATATAATATCATTAATATATATAATTTTTCAAGAATAATTGTGTAGAAAGTTAATACCAAGATTCATTCTTACACGCAATCATAACAGGAATCCATAACAGCAATCTTTTATGAAATTTCATGGTCGTAAACATCAACTCATTCGTCGAAACTCACAAATAAAAATCATAGCTCCAACAATATAAAGTAAAAAAACCTAGCTTTACTTTTATGTCAATATGGAAATTTCTTAATTAACTGCATTTTATGCTGCTCTCTTCTCATCCTACTTCTTTGGTTATTATAAATAATAATGAACCTTTATTGACGCTAATAAAGAAATAGTATTTGACCTCGATCACTCCTGTCGGTGATCGATTGACACATCGATTAATTACTCAACACCACGAGGACGTTCACCATGCGTATGTTAACATCACAAACAACAAAATAATTATTTAACATCGAGGGAAACAATTTTATTTCAAATCTCGCGGTACTTCCTTAAACATCTAGCACAAGGTTGAAAAATAATCAACACATTTTCTGTGATAATTCTGTCATGCTTGTGTTTCTCTTACTGCTTGTGATAATCCACTTGACGTAGTCAGAAACTTATTGGTTGCAGCCAGTTTCAATATGTTCTGTGCTACGTCATCTCCCCACTCTTCTGCTACCTCAACAACGTCCACCAACTATAGCACACCCATCAATGCGCACGACTGTAACAGGGAATCTTGAAATCATTAATAAAACAACTTTCTTATACTTGGCGGAATGCAAAACGATTACGTATTTACTTTAATTTGGTCATTATGAGACAAGACAGGCATGCATTCCTATAGAACAAAGAAATGACTTGATAACGCTGACCAGAACTTCCGCAGCCAATGTATGAGCACGGATGCATGTAGTCACGTTAAAAGCATTCAGAGAGGGTCTATTCTATCCGGTTTCCCTAATAGAGGGATACACGATGCGTATCAGCGTCCCTTTTTTTATTCTTCATTTCTAGCACCAACTTGTTCACATGATTAACACATTCTTTTATTTATTTCAGCTCTCAACTGCAGTCAACGCTGTCGATCACAAGGGACGAAGAGCTCTCGAAGTTGCACTCAAGTCACGTCAGCCATCTCTAGCACGAACTTTAGTTGAACATCAAGCCGATTTGTGTGCTAAAGACTCCAAAGGCTTGACACTTTTACAGTCTGCTATTTATAAAGGCGATTCGTATGCGGCTGAGTTCATTATCGAACAGCTAGAGAACAGCGGTACTTCACAGCGATTATGTGACCCTTTGAGGTTGAATGACAAAGACCTTGATGAAACATTCAAGTTATTTGAAGGATGTTCAGTTTTGCATTTAGTTGCTAGACATAATACCCCTGACATGATCGCTGTGGCGACTAAGCTATTGCAAGCAGGTATTGATGAGAATTTGCAAGATAATCGAGGATGGACTGCTTTACATTGGAGTATTGCAGAAAAGCATGAACCATTGTTTGAACTCCTATTAGATTCTAAGAATATTGATTTAGATGTTACCACCAACGATGGTCATACTCCACTTTCTTTTGCTCTTAAAGTTGATCCATATCAAAAGACATTCGCGGAGAAACTTTTATCAAAAGGTGCAATACCTAATCCAATTTATTCTGGTACTCGAGATACTTTGTTACATATTCTTGCAAGAGAAGGAAAGGAAGAGGCAGCTATCTTTTTAGTGACACATTCCAAGGATGATAATTTATCTAAAAAATTCAACGCGGAAGGCTATACGATACTTCATGAAAGTTGTAAAGCAGGTTTAGCTGATTTAACTAAATTGTTACTTGAGAAGGATGATTTAGGATCATGTACAACAGCTGTAACCAAGGATACAGAGGAAGTACCACTTCATTTAGCAGTATCCAATTTACATTATCCAGTAGTTGAAGCACTTTTGAAATTTGCAAAGAATCCTAAAGATCAATTGGATTGCAAAGATAAAGAAGGAGAAACACCTTTAAGTTTAGCAATAAAAGCACCGCTGAAAAAAGGTCGAGAGATAGTTGCAGCATTAATTAACGCAGGAGCTAATATTAATGAAAAAAATGATAAAGGATTAAGTTTACTTCATCAAGCAATTTTAAAAGAAGACTCAGCAACAGCAATATTTCTTCTAGAAAATGGAGCAGACATGAATGAAAAAACAGCAGAAGGTGAAACACCTCTTCAATTAAGTGTACATTGTAGGCTTGGTGAAGTGGTGGAGGCTCTTTGCAGGCGAGGAGTCGATACTTCTACTGGTTGCCCTCTTTGGGATGCCTTGGACACAGACCAAGAAGATACAGCATCAATTCTAGTTTCCCATGGTGCTGATACTGACTGTTGGAGTCCAGGACCAGATGGATGTCTTCAAACTCTGCTTCATCGTGCAATAGATGATAACAAAGAAGAAGTAGCGCAATTTTTGATACGTAGTGGATGTGATTTAAATGCTCCAAGAAGACCGGGACCCAACGGCGAAGGTGGTGATGAAGCTCGAGATAATTGTACACCTTTACATTTATGTTGCCAGTGGGGTCTTGAACAAGTAGTTCAGACTTTAGTGGAACACGGTGCTAATGTGAACGCTAGAGATTCCGAAGGAAAAACCCCTATACATATAGCAATTCAAAACCAACATGCACAAATTATTTCCCTTCTTTTATGTCATCCTAATTTAGATCTATCATTAAGAGACAAAAAAGGTCTGAGTCCATTTGCAACAGCGTTAACTGTACGAAACAATAAAGCAGCTCAAGCAATATTAGAAAAACTTCCCAGTGCTGCAGAACAATTTGACAACAAAGGTAGAAACTTCTTACACATGGCTATACAAAAAGATGACATGGAAAGTATTCTTTTTTTGCTTTCCATTCAAGTCGATGTTAACTCCAGAGTTCAAGACGTTACACAGACACCACCACTCCACTTAGCCGTTGTTTCAGGCAACGAAATGCTCGTACGTAGTTTAATTTTAGCTGGTGCGAGGATAAATGATACTGATGCTCATAGAAATACTGCTCTACATGCTGCTGCTGCTGCAGGTCATGCTGCCGTTGTTTCTGCTTTACTTCAAAATAATATAAACTTTGACGCAGTTAACACAGATGGTGACAATGCGTTGCATGTAGCAGTGCGCAAAGGTCATGTAGCTGTTGTAAGAACGTTGTTAACTGAATGTACATTGAATGCAGAAACTGTGAATTTAAAAGGGAGAAATCCTCTTCATGAACTCGCTAGATCTAGTAGAGACAATGCAGCGACAATTTGTGAACTTTTTCTCGAATGTATGGAGCAGTATCCCATCAACAATGCAGGTAACAATTAATGACTGACTTTGCTCTTTTGTTATATCGAAGAATATTAATAATTGAAGAAAATAATTATTTCAGATGCTGATGGAAATACACCCTTGTTAATTGCATATATGAATGGCAATGGAAATCTCTGTAGGACTCTTGTAAAAGCTGGTGCATGTCTTGGATCTATGAATAAAGATGGAATCACAATTTTCAATTATCAAGTTGCTACAAAACAATTGTTATATCGATTATTGGATTCATTGACTCAAGAAGCTCCATGGACAGATAAAGATATTTGTTTGGAATGTGGTACTAAATTTACACTCACTATGAGAAAGCATCACTGGTAAATTTTTTAATATATATTTTACTTTATTATGCATCTAATCATGATGATAACAATTATTATTCTTTTCAGCCGTCATTGCGGTAGAATATTATGTAACAAATGCTCTGGTCAAGACGTGCCAATACTCAAATTTGGATTAAATAAACCAGTACGAGTTTGTGGAGTATGTTTTGATGTATTACAAATTGGAGCAGACTAGATGATAGTCAAATTTTCAATTGATTTTTTATAGATGACAAGACTGGCAGATAAATCTGCTGATACGTATTATAAGAAGAATTCCATTAATACCTTTGAACATTTATAATATAACAATAATGTTGTTTTTTAAATATGAACTCAAAAAGAAATTATGTCAAAAAAATTTAATTAATAAATCAAACATAATGACAATTGTAGTGAATCTTTACTTTTGATTATTGTTTAATTTAAATTTGAATATTTATTTCTAGTTTTAAATATTTATATACAGTCAATAGAACTATTAGATTTATTTGAAACAGATTAATTACCAATTGTAATCTACTTAAGCAATTTCATGAGACCATGAGCCGCACAATGATCAACACAGCTCACATAATCTATTATTTCTTCTAAACAAGTTTCGCTTGTTTTCGTTCTTGAATTAACTCTGTCATTGCAAGTATCCAATTTTTCTTTAAGTGTAATGCATTTAGGTTTTTGCCTACATTCCTCCTGCAATATATTAATGAAATATAAATTAATTATTGATTAACACAATTGTAGCAATGTTTCAATGAATATACAAATAAATTATGTAATATTTTAACTGAACACTCACACGACGAACTTGCAGAGGATCAACTAATTCTTCATCCTCGGCTTTGACGGCCGGTACCAATCGGGAGATAAAATTTTGAAAAAAAGACATTTTTATGCCTGAAAAAATACAAATACTATTTATGTCATGTATTTATAAACTACACAAGAAAATAAAGTAAATTTTTTGAAATTAACTTGAACCTTTTCAAGATAAACGTACACGCTGAATGGAGAAGATGGCTACGTCATGAACCAAGTACTGCTAGAGATATGAAAACGTAGAGCAAGAAGAATCGACATAAAAAAGATATCTATTTTATCATGGTTTAATAAATGTATCCACGCGTTAATTCTCCCCACCTTACTCTTGTTTATCGCAACACAAATAACAGACACACACACACATTAAAGAAATAAGACTTGCATTGTCTAAATTTTCAATGTTTGTGCATTCCCGCTGGCGTGTCGCCGCCTGGTGCTCTACGTTTTATTAGATTCTGAGGCAAACTAAAGCAAAGATTACAATTGGCTTTGGTGGCCCTCAGTACATATTGCATCTAGAACGAGTACGATAAACGTGTAAACGACGAAAGAAAAAACACAGCCGTGTCATCACGTCGAGTCAACGAGAAAAAACGAAAGGACTACGATCATTCCTCCGGGTTCGTGCCCGATACTTTTATGATGGGAGCTGACCGGAATCCTACCTGAAAAAGAATTTTCAAGGTTTGTCATTATTTTTAATTAACCTGCAAATTAGTATTTAAGTATGTAGCAAAGATATTGTTTAATATTCGTTTATTTCAATTTAATCTAGAGGTTAAATTTGGTAGCCGCTTCAATTTGGCTGCTGCTAAAAGTTAATTTGAGGTTATGTGACTGCAATAATTATTCTAATCATTATTATCAGTTATCAAGTTACAAGATAATAAATAAAGGGTATATTGAAGAACAATTGTTGTCTAAGTCTAATTATAACCTAATGAAAATGAAATAAATCCTTAGTATTTATATTATTGTTTATTGCTTCCAAATGACACGGTTGACAGTGTCGTTTTTGATTACAGAAATTTGTTTGGAATTTGATATGGATGGATAATGCCTGGAGGCTATGAACGGTATGGAGAGACATGGACATGGGCACAGTCATTCCCATGCACATCCACATCATCACCATCATCATCATCGGCATCATCACCATCATCATTCATCACCTGCATCATCTACGCCAAGTGCAAGTGGACAAGCAACGCCGCAAAATTTTAATCAACAGCCAAAGCATGGTCATGGACATGCGATTCATCCGTCAAAGGATCCTGCTGTTGTACCAGCACCTCCTCCACAAAAACTTAGAAATTATAAATTACTCGTTGATCCGTTTCTTACGAAAGGTGCTACAAAATTATATAGATATGATGGCGTTGTTCCTGGTGATCCAACATATCCACCTGTTCACCTTCGTGATCCACGATCTCAATTAACGCGAATATGGACACGATTGGAACAGTTGGATCTACCAGTTCCGCGATTTAAAATCGATGCTAATTATTGTGGCGAACCACCACCACTAGAAGTGACGTTTTGCCATCTAAACGACAATATAGACAGAACATTTTTAACTGATATGGTTCAAAAGTTTGGTGCAGTGGAAGAACTTACGATATATTATCATCCAGTGACAAACAAACACCTTGGTATTGCTAGAGTTGTATTTGAAACAACAAAAGCAGCAAAGGCATGTGTAGATAAATTGAATAATACATCTGTGATGGGTAAAGTACTACGGGTATTTTTGGATGCATTTGGTGAGGAATGTAAAAAAACTTATACAGAATTGACAACGGAAAAGAAACCAGAGAAGAAAATTGAAAAAGAAATTAAATCGGAAATTGATTCGGAAAAGCATACGCCTATTGATAAAATTGTTGATGATCGTGATGATTATAGAAGTAAAAAAAGTTTAGTTTCAGATAAATCGAGAGTGGATGGGTATATTGACAATTCACGGTTTGGTAATAAGTATAGAGACTATCCTACTCCTGGAGGTAGTACCGGTAGTGATTTAGGATATGGGACAGCCCCTAGCGAAATGAATTTTTCGAGTAGTTATTCTCAGAGTTCAACACCAGCTAGTTATGATTACTATTATTCTAGTTATCATCATCAACCAAGTGGATATGTACCTGCTATGCCATCAGGACCCCCACCACTTCCTCCACCAGCCCCACCTATGCCTACTCCTCCAGTTCAAGCGAATTCTGGAGTTTGGTGGCCTGGTAATTCTACTGGCTATCCACCACCGGTATGGCCTACACATACAGTACCTCCTGTTACTGTTGAAAGTGTTCCACCAATGTCTTCATCGAAAAATTCTAATGCCAAAGTATCTCATCCTCCAACGAAAGAAAAAGAAAGTCAATCAACAACACCGAAAACTGTGACACAAGATTCTCCAGTTGAAACTCGTAAAACTCTCGATTTAGATACAAGAATCGCTATGTTATTAAAAGATAAAGCGGGTGGTATGGCGCCACCTTTTCTTCAATTTGGTAGTGATTCTGAAGATGAGAAAAAATCGGAAGAAGAAGAACAAATGTTATCTGATCCACCAAGTCCTTTTCTTTCAGCAGAAGTGTACAAAAGTTGTTTTGAACAAAAGACTGAGCGAGCAAAAGAACGTAGAAAAGCTCACGAAAACAATATTAATCAATTTTCTGTTGATGAAGACCTCGGTAGTGTAATTAGTTCAAGTGAAGATGAAGCTCTTTTAGGAAGTTATAGTCCAGCAGCAGTAGATGGTGAACCAGAACCACCAAAAGAACCTCCACCACCACCCCCGCCTGACGACGATCGCATGTCACTGAGCCCTCTCAGTTCTGGTGATGAAAAAATAGAAGAAGTAATTGCTCAAACAGAACCCAATAATCAAATATACGGAGGAGCTTCTTACCCTGGTCATCTTACTCATTATCCACCACCAGCTGACATGTATGGTTGGCCAAGACCAACACATTATCCTTATCCTTACGGAGCTCCATATATGCCAACGCAATACCAGTCAACCACAACTCTTACTGGTGGTGTTGGTTCCCAAGGTACAAATTATTATCCCAATTTTCATTCAAGATTTCAAGCAATGGCTAATCATAATATCACAAAAGATAATCCTCAAGGCGCTACCATTAACGGTGTCCTTGAACGTGTAGTGAATGAATTAAAGCAAATATTAAAGAAAGACTTTAATAAAAAAATGGTTGAAAATACAGCATTCAAACTTTTTGAAGTTTGGTGGGATGAAAAGAAAAATGAGAAGAGTCGAATAAATGATGAAAGTACCACAGTGAACAATACAACAAAGGAAGAATCGAAACCATTATCATCACTTCTTGAACAAGCAACTCCTTTAGGTTTCAACTATGATGGTATTGGTCTCGGCATCCGAGCGAGTATACCGAAGATGCCTTCATTTAGGCGGAAAGTTAAAGCTCCAAGTCCTCCGCCACAAGATGAAGATAGTCGGCAATCAGATCGAATGGATACTGAGCTTATCGATAGCGATAGTGATATGGATCTTTCTCCGGTTTCACCATCTAAAGAATCAAAACGAAATCTTACTTTGCCAAGCAGTGCCTCGTCTACCTCCGCGTTGTCTTCAAATGAAAGCTCAAGTTCCGGTCCCAGCAGTGAATCTTCAGGTAGTTCCAGCGATAGTTCTGACGATGAAGAAGAAGCTGATTCAGACAGCAGGCTTTCTGATCATCGATTACTAGCATGTAATAGTAAAAATCCTGATATTCTAATGGAATTAGCAATTCAAAGATCACTTAATTGTCCAACACCTAGTGGTAGAGAAACCCCAATTCCTGAATTGGAGTTGGATGATGCTTCTGTTGATTTCCCACAACTCAACAACGATCCAAGTCCATATAGTTCTCCAAAGGCTGAACGTTCAGTTACACCAGTGACTAGTGTTACTAATGTACCTAGTGCAGGGTCAGAAGTTAAGGATGAACCAAAAGACATCTCGAAGATGGAAAATTCTGCTGCAGAAGCATTAATGACTCTCGCTGGTCATGATAATATTATAAGACACAAGAGTCCAGGTCCCATTCAACCGAATATCATTCGATCTATTCAAAACATGTCTTCAAAATATATCAATAACGAGCCTATCCTCAAAGAATCTGAAAAGATTGAAATGTTTAGTGAAATACCTACATCAGATTCAGAAGAAGAAAGCCTTGAAATTAGAAGATTAAGGTATCAAGCAGAGACTGAATTACGCTTGAATGGACAGCGAAGTCCAAGTACTACTAGACCACAAGCTGCTCAAGTATACATAGAGCATTCGTACTCTCTTCCACCTGCACAGGTTGAACCACCTCCCCCAACAACGTCCGTACTATCAACTCCAGCTCCTGCTCCTCCGCAACCGCTGGCTAAACCTAAGGCTGTGAAACCGGCTAAAGTAGAAAAACCACAGGAAAAAACAGAAAAACGAAAATACAATAAATATTCCAAATTAACGGCACATCAGAATCATGTGAGAGAAAAAGAAAATATCAATGAATTTATTAATGAAAGACTGCCGAAGAAATTGTCAGAAACACCACCTGTTACATATAAAGAAAGAGACATTATGACAGAGATGGGAGTTCTTTATGAGTTTCTTACCCGTGGTATTGATGCTGAAGATATCGAATACCTACGTCGAAGTTACGAAGCACTGCTCGCTGACGATAATCAAGGCTATTGGCTAAATGATACCCATTGGGTAGATCATCCAGCCACAGATATTCCCAGTCCGGCAAAGAGAAGAAAAAGAGATGAAATAAGACTTCATGCGACTGGAAGTGCCAGGACAGAAGGATATTATAAAGTGGATATTAAAGAAAAAGCAAAACATAAACATCACTATGCTCAAAGCATACAACGTTCAAATGAGATAGAATTGAGTGCTGGTGCTTATGTTGGAGGTGACGGTATGAGTAATGGGCCTAAAGGCATTTCGAAAGCTCTTACTGGAAAAATGCAAGCTCTATCCCGTGAAGCACGCAGCAATCAACGTCGTTTACTTACTGCTTTTGGTATTGATACTGATAGTGATCTTCTCAAGTTTAATCAATTGAAGGTAAATATTTTTTTTCCATATCAAGTTAAAATCAACGCTACAATACTATTCATTAAACGTATTCTCTTTAGTTCCGTAAAAAACAACTTAAATTCGCTAAATCTGGGATTCATGACTGGGGTCTATTTGCAATGGAACCTATAGCTGCCGATGAAATGGTCATTGAATATGTAGGACAAATGATAAGGCCGATTGTAGCGGATCTTCGAGAATCTCAATATGAGGCCACGGGTATCGGAAGCTCTTACCTTTTCCGAATTGATCTGGATACAATCATTGATGCAACAAAGTGTGGAAACTTAGCACGGTTTATCAACCATAGTTGCAACGTAAGATTTTTTTGATCACTCTTGAGTGACTTCTTATCTTCAACATTTTATTAGGAAGTTTTTCTATTTGTATTAATTTATATTTTTCGTTAATATTAACATGTATTTATTTATATTACAGCCCAATTGTTATGCTAAAGTTATAACAATTGAAAGCCAGAAAAAAATTGTGATCTACAGCAAACAACCAATTGGTATTAATGAAGAAATAACTTACGACTACAAGTTTCCACTTGAAGAAGATAAGATACCTTGCCTCTGTGGTGCACCACAGTGTCGTGGTACTCTTAATTAAAAATCAACAAAATTCAATATTTATCATCGTGTTTTACACGATGATTGCTCATCATTCTCATTATTCCTCACCTTATTCTCTTCAATTATCTTTTACTTCATCGTGTCCTACTCATATTTTTGTAAATAAAAACCCCTATGTAAACATTTTTTAAAAATGCAAATGGAAAATGCTAAATTATGACGGATAAATGAGTTTCTATTGAATTTAAACAAATAACAAAAACGAAGACAAAATGTCTTGTCAAAAAAGTTTTAATTCAAATGAATATTATGTACATAAATCCAACTAGTGTATTAATTAATTACATTCGATGAAGGATCCGGAGTAGAGTGTGAATTGCTGCTTGTAGATACAGAACCAACATTATTGTAATTTTCCTGCTTTAATGTTTGTGGTGGATTGAGATTCATAGATAATACTGTACTAGGTGTGATAGGATTTTGCATGTCGAGTTGACTCTGAGCTATATCTTGTAGAGCAGCTTGAATCCTTTGAAGTAAATCCTCACCCTGACGAACAATTTCCTCTAATTGCTCACCAGCTTCTAAATTTTCTTGTTCTAAACGACTAAGACTTGCTACCTGAAGTTCTTGTGATGAATCTTCACTTGGAAGGCTTTCTATCAACGTATCTATGTCCTTCGCACAGCGTGCAATAAGTGTAGCAAATAATGCAGCATAATCTTCTTGAGTCTGATGAGGTTGAGGAGTTCCAACTCGATCAAACCCTGGAAACTTGCTTGGAGTTGAATATTGTTGAAGAATTCCTATACTATTACAAAAGTGTTCAGCTTGCTATAAGATAGAAGTATTTCATTAATTATTTCAGAGGTTATAATTATGATGAATTTAAATTTTTATTTATATACCTGATTTACTGTGTCTTGTAACTGTGTCAAACGATCAGCCATAGTTTGATTGGATAGTAATGTTTTATGTACACTTTTAAAATTTACAATATAATATATTATATAAAATTTATTTGACAGATAATTGTTATTTCAATATGACCATTTTGCTGATCAGTAATAACCTTTAATAAACATAGGTTTTCATAGATTTTGTAATGTTCTCAATTCAAGTTTATTGTATGAAAAATAATTATACTGTAATTTTGTTCAATGTTCTATAAATTTATGCTTTCCTATAAAAATAAATATAAAAAAGCTTTGTGAAACTTGTGAAATAAATAATATTATTTTCTTGTATAAACTGATTTAAACCAATTATTATTCTGTCATTGAGACTGGATTGAAGTCGGAAAGCTTCTCAAAGTTGATTTTACGCCCTCCTTTTGTGTGGCAGAAAGCGGAAGCTCGATTTTATTCGAAATAAAGTAGGTAACATGGAGAATATAATTATATTATTATATTCTCCATAGTAGGTAACTAGGAAATCGTTTTGAAATTGATAATTTACGGGGAGTCCTAACAAAGAAACAAAGAATCTTAGAGCACCAAAAATTTTCGAATTATTTGAATTACTTTTTTTTAAAATTAAAAATTAAAAGGAAAAAAAAAACAAGAAATACTTTTATACTTAAGTTTATTTCATTACATTTGCATATCACAGTGATTATTTGTTATATAAAAAGTCTTTTTAAAATAAATATGCATATATTCATAAATATGTTATGTGTTATTTTTTGTTTTATTCTAAACATAACATTTGCTTCAGAATAGATGTCGCTCAAACAACGTTCCCAATTTTTTCGGCAAGATATTGAGTCGCCCTCTATCGAGTTTGTGTTTCATTTTGACGCGTAGATATAAAATTTATTAATTCGGAAACCACTAAATTATATGATTATCTTTATTTAAAAATTGTACATAAATCACATTAAAAGTTTATCCAATTAAAATAAATAAAATATTTAAAGGAAATATTTAAATATCATTTTTACACAAGACTAGTTTTTATTATTGTTAAGATGAAATTTTATTGTAGACAATAATTACGGTGAAAAATAAGCTAGATTTAGTGTCTGCATAAGCATAAAAATAAATAGATATACAACAATCAACTTCCAAGCATGAAACAAGTCACAATGGATGTTAAACAATTAATGTTTTTTTTTTTTATTTTTTTTCTAACTCTTTAAATGCCCCGCGTACTTGAATCGATGGATTGGCGTCGCCTAGTGGCGAAGTGCTCCATATCACGCACAAAACATACAATTTTATATGAGTGTTTAACATTTCTCCCCATTTATAACGTCACATAGTGGATTTTTTTTTATAATTTAAAAGGATTAGAATAATCAATTTACAAAAATGTAAAAACAGTTATAAGAATGATTGGATCCTTATATCCTACACCCTAAGGTAAGTAGTGCTCATTTTTATGCTCATCATATAATAATTAAATATATCATCATTTAATATATTTATTAATGGCATTAATTACTTATTATGGTCATTGATGAATTAATATTTATGTTTTAATTATGATAATGTCTAATGAAAATTTATATCATGGATTGATTATTTGAACAATTACGCACAACAAGTAATAGAATTAAGTAGAAAATAAAGAAAGTTTCGTGTTGAGCTTTTCATTAAAGTATAAGAGTCGATTCTTGTGCGTATAACTCGAAAATCAATAACTCATTCAGTTCCTGCATAAAAACAAAACACAAATTGTTGATCTTATACCATATTGTATGAATTTTTCATGTCTATTTTTTATAATTTTGTTAACAATATAAAACATTTTTGTTTTTATAATGTACACTCTTGGATAAGTATGAGTTTTAAGTGAATTTTGTAAATTTCAAGTTATCAAATGATTGAAGAATTATTGTTTTTTATTTTATTTTATTCAACAAAATTTTTAAGGAAAAGATAATTATATTATTATATGCTAATCATTAAGTGTCTGGGTAAAACAAAATTATTCATCTGAAAAGTAGTGATAGAAAATAAGAAATTAATGCCTTCAATTCAAATTAAATATTTCTTTTTAAGTGTAAAATTTTGTTATTTTTTGAATTATTCATCAATGAATAATAATAATAATTTAAATTATACTTGTTCATAAAAATTTATGATAAATTGTTTATCTGTACAGAAAAAATACCCATGAATTGGTTAACGCTTTAATAAATTTGTTTACAATCGAATTGGACAGAATTAAGAACTGAGTTAACAGCAATAGAATGTAGGAGTAAAGATTTTCGGTAAGCAAAATATTGTGAATATCTAAAATTTTATTTTTATTAGTGAAATAAATGCAATAATATAATAATTAAATTTGTTTAAGATAATGGATAGTCATTCTGCAAGTGCTGTTGCTATATTGAGCACGATTGGAGCTGCAACAGGTGCATTGTCAGCTGTTATTTTCTATGCTGTCTGTATAAGACGTCGGTTCCCTCTGTTTATACCTGGTGGTGGACCTTTAAATTGGTTTGAAAAAGACCTTCTGGAGCGAGCAAAGGAAACAGCAAAAGCATCAACAGAAAAGTTTGCTGAACTTGGAAAAGTTGGAAATATCCTTGGACGTGATCCAGTAAATAATGTAAAAGATGGAATATTTGATAATATCACTTGGCAACAGAAAAATCAACAATTTGATACTATCTCAGAAACGGCAGGTAACAATATTTTATCTATTTTATTATTAAAAATGAACTTCATCTTGTAAATTATTTCTATTACTAGTAATTATTTATTTCTATTCAAAACAGACAATGATGTACCAAAAACTCCTCTCACTCCTTTTACACCATCCCTTCTAGAAGATACGGTATTTTCTTCAAATGAACGTATGGTTGTGGTTAAAGTACAACCAAAAATTTCTAATGGATCAACTTTAAGTAGTACGGATAGTGATTCAGGTTACCGTAAAGTACGTTGTGTGATTTATTATTAATCACTGAAAAAAAAAAGTTTTTTTATACAAAATTCATTGAATATTTACTTGATATACTTATTTTTTCTCAGTGTATTATTGTAGAATACAGTTTTTAAACGTTCTTATGAAAAATACATTTACGTTTGTTTTTAGCAATCATCATGGTCATCTTCGTCTTCACTAGATGAAAGCGGAGGTGAATTGCAACTAAGCTTATTTTACGATACTACTCGCGGTATTCTGTCCGTTAAATTAATCGAGGTGAGTAAATTTTATTGTTAAAATCCATTATTTTTTTATTTTTAAAAAATATTATTCTAATTAAATAATTGTGTAACCAACAAGGAACTTTCCGATCTATAAATTATTTTAAAACACGTCTTTAAAAAATTATGATTTTACTCATATTGTGTGAATGTACAAATATTTGTGAGAAATTTTTATCTAGAAACTGATCATAAGATCATAGTTAAATCAAACATTGTGAAATGATAAATGATTGACGTCAATGCCACCTAGAACTGATTAAATTCCTACTCAGTTTATTAAATTTTTCATATCAAACAAAAAATGTGAAAAATAGGTCTGAGCACACTTTGTCTGTGCTAACACGACGAACTTCCCATTAGTAATTGTTTATAACAAATTTGATACATGCACACATCATTCTAAAAATATGTCAGTATGCTTGCAAATATCTTGAAACGTGGAGATTTAATGAAAATTCAAATTTTACCAATCGACCCAATTACAATAACTTCCTAACGGGAAGTTAAAAATGCTGACGTCCATACATACATACATACATTCCAAATTAGAACTGACGGCAATGCGCATGTTCCAAATCAGCAATACTCTACTACAGTTAGTTTTTTGCATACTTATTGTATTTTATTGATACCAATCCGCTGTAGATGTGCAAAATATCACTTTCGAGATATCTATTAAAAAGTTAATCAGTATTACTAGTTGTTTATTGATATTACTCAGAAGTTTCCTGTTTTTTCTATAATGTACTTTTCCAAACTTTAACAATAAGTAAAAATTCTACTTAAACGAAAGTGAAGAAGAAGCTGTATCAAATACGTTTGATAAGTGATACTCATATCATTAGTTCTCTGAAGAATTCCTCTTAAGTGAAGTCAAAACATAAGTTATAATTATAAAAATTATACATGAAGGTCAAGAAACAGTCTATTAGAACGAAAAATCAAAAAGCAAAAATGAAACGTCGTATGAGAGATTTATTGAATGGCATGGACAAAACAATTACCCCTGATGATCTTCTTGAAAGAGTGAGAAAAAGAAGAGAGCAACAACGAAAATATATGCGAAATCGTCGAGCAGATCCGGCTTATAGTAAAATAGAAAATGAAAAAAATCGAATTAGAAAGGCACAAAGGCGACTAAATGAAAAACTCAGATTGGAAGAAAATGAAAAGAATCTTGAACGTATGAGATGTAAGAGAAGGAATGGATCAGTTCAGAAGAGAAAAAGAAAGAACAATGGAAAAAAACAGATAAAAGAAGCAGTCAATCATGAAAATTCTGCAATAGTAAGTTAGATAATCCAGATAGAGAAATAGATTGGATATATAGATTCGCAATTACTGATTCAAATTTTTTACAGAAGGTTGAAGAAGTTCAAAGGACCTCAGATTCAGAACAACAGCTGAATAATAACGAGAATTAAATTTATCATTAAAATTAAAATCAATTAAAGAACAGTACATTATTACTATAATAAGTAGATAAAATAATAAAAATAAGAATTGTTATGTTTGGTATTAATGAGTATAGTTGTCGTTAGTTTCTTTGATATTGTGATTAGTATTGAAAGGCTGGAGTTAAAATAATTAAAAAATTATTTTCAATTATATAGCTAGCAAAATTACATTTTTATAATAATTACCGATAATGATATTTGATGTATGAATGTATGACTGTATTTAAATATGTTTGAATGAGTACTTTCTATTTATTAGGAAAAAATGAGTTTAAAATAACAATCTGTGTTTAATACATATTTTGTAATAGTAATTAATTTAATGAAGTAAACAATTATTTTATTTAAACAAATAAAATCAATTTAACTATTTAGAAAAACAAATTATAAGATGATTGAAATTAATAAATGTTTGTAAAAACATATCCAAATTGAACCAGTGTCCAAGTTTAGTTAATCAGATCAATAAATAAATGAATATAGATAGAGTTCTAATACTTTTTTTTTAAATCGCAATAAATTATCAATTGTGGGTCTGATTAAATACTCAATTCTACTGATTCTATTTATAAATTGCTGGCTATGTCAGAGGTCATCATTTGCTATTTATCAGCAATGTCTACTTGAATAATACTATGAGTCGGAAAGTTCCAAATATAAAAGTAAACGTAATAAAAGCATCAATAATTATTCAATTTTTCAGGCTCGAGATCTCAAACCAAGAGAATTAAGTGGAAATGCTGATCCTTATGCAAAAATACGATTATTACCAGATCGAAGCAATACATTGCAAACTAAAGTACACAAGCGAACTTTAAATCCTAGTAAGTAGTAATAAAAATTCTTGATAATTTTATTTTAGAGATGGTAAGGTTCTAGAATTTTTCTAATTTTTAAAAAATTTCGTTTTAGTTTTTGATGAAGAATTTACATTTGAAGTTTCAACACTTCTTGGCAATACATTAGAAGTCCTTCTATATGATTTTGAACCAGTATCTCAACATCGTGCACTGGGTTACGTCCATATACCTTTATCTTCTTATAACGAAACAAATCTTACTACTAATCCGTTAACATTAACGAGAATTGTCCGGAGATATGGAGCTGAAGGGAGTGTTTATCGAACAGATCCACTTGGAGAGCTGATGGTATCATTGTGTTATGACACAGCCACCAATAGATTGACAGTAATTGTTATAAGAGCTATCAATCTTTTTACTGATCGAGAGGAAGCTAAAGGATCTGATACTTATGTAAAGGTAATTATGAATTGAAAGATGATAAATGATTGATTTTAATGTGAAATCATTATTTTACAGGTAATAATTTTCAAAGATGGAAAAGCATTAAAGAAAAAACGGTCAGTTATCTGTCACGACGCTCAAAGTCCTGTCTGGAATGATGTTCTAGTATTCGATTTTGGAGATAGTGAAATTCTGCCTATGAGCACGATAGAATTTTCAGTAATAAGAACGAGTGGCCAAGTTTTAGCTCGATGTCAAGTTTCTCGCAAGTGTCAGAAAGATCTTTTCCAAAGAGTATTATCAGGGGTGGGTGCCTCAGTCCAATGGATTCCATTGGCCAGAGACATACCTGAAGCTGATTCTGTAGAAGCTTAGTAAAGTAGATGTATTGTAGATCAGTGACGTAAAGATATTGAAAAGATATTTTCACACCTTTCAACTGAAAAATGTAGGAATTGATGTCTGTTTTTGTTTTGCTTTGAATTTTAATCAAAGTTCTTTCAGTATTCTAGATATTTTACCAAAGAGTTTGCATTTATTAATTGTTGTTTTGTACGTTGTAACGCACATATATTTTCAAAGTTTATTTAAATATTAATTATTTTATTATGAAAATAATCAAAATAGAAATGATAGTAAATCTAATCATATAAATACCTCATTCACATGAAAGACTTATAAGGTTTCAATATTCATATAGTGAATAACAGTCAGATTATAAAGTACATCGGTGGAATTTTTCATTAATTGTAAGCGTAGCTTTTGATTGCAGAGTGGTTTTAACTTTACACAAATAACATTATTTTCATATCTTCACAATGGAATTAAATAAAATACTGCTTTTAAATTTACGTAAAAAAACGTTTTTTATTTTAATTTTTTTTACATAATTTACCGATGTTCATTTTTATTAATCGAAGAGACCTGTAACAAAAGTAAATAAGATATTAAAAACAAATGTAATATAACAATAATATAATGTTACTACTGAAAATATTTTGATATCATTTTAAAGCTACTCTACACAAATGAATTCAGTAGCTAATACATGTAATATGGATAATCATTTAAATTTAAAAATTAAATAAATCACAATTGGAATGAAAACATGAATAAAATATTAATATATATTTCACTTACCGAAGCCCATGTCCTCGTCACTCTCTTCTTCAGGTTCTTCCTTCTTTTTCTCTGCTTCTTTAGCAGGAGCTGCGTCTGAAGCAGCGGCGGCAGCAACGGGTGCTAGAAATGATCATTATTACACATTAATATATGTAATAAAATAATTTAAATTAAGAAAACTACAAATTTCATATTTAAAAAATTGTAGCAAGTAAGAAAATAAATCTATTTTATTTTAAACGAGATTTTATATTTCCTACTTTCATCAATTTCCTCATTTTTGCTGACCGTACCAGCTTTTGATAAACGCTGGTATAGTGGATGAAATGAGGTATGAAAATAATAATTATGACTTAAAATAATTAAAGTAATAGTTGAAAAAGCTATAATGACTTTTTGGTAAAGTGAAAAATCTTACCACCAGCTGCTGGAGCTGCTCCAACGCCAGATCCGATCTTGGTGATCAAATCTTTGATGTTGATACCTTCCAATGCTTTTGCAAAAAGTCCTGGCCAATAAGGCTCAACATCAACATTCGCTGCTTTGAGAATTGTTTGAATTTTCTCACCCTAATAAAATTAATATCAGATTTTTATTTATTGCCTTGTGATGTAAATAATACAGCATGAGTGAAACATTTTTTAGGTTACTCACAGTGACAGCTACATCATCATCAGCGAGGATGAGTGCGGAGTAAACGCAAGCAAGTTCTGCCTTTGTCGACATTTTATCTTTTATTTTTTTTTATAAATTAGAGTAGATGATTTAAATTCAATGTGCAAGTCGCCGATTACGGCTTTACCTTATACAAGAACAAGCACACGGGTCACCTACTTGGTCACAAAAGAAAGAAAAAAGAGGTTGGGATCGTCACATCGTCTGCCGGAAATTACAGCCGAGTTCAAATTGAATGATTTATTTTTTTCTTATCTACATTTTACGTCACTGAAACTATAGTACTCGAATCACTACGCATAAATGCCTTCACCAATGAGCTTGCGTTTTTAAAAAATATAGTACCAGACATAAATGCTGTGTGATTTTTTATAGGACGGTATAGGGAAATCACATGTATAACCTTTAAAAAATTGAATAGCATTTATGTCCGGTATAACGAATACTGTATCCTCATTTTTGCTATAATGGCTAGAGTTACATTCGTCCCAGTGACTACTTTTTAAAATGTATTCTTACGCTAGTGGGTTAATTCAAAAATCATGTTAAGAAAATATATAAATAAATGAAGTTTATTTGTAACACAAATAATGAAACATACAATGTGATACATTTAAAATATGAATTACTTCGAATAATAATGATTAAATTATTGATTGATATCCAAATAATTTGGTTTAAAATATTCATTTGTTATTTAAAGTTACAAGTTTTTGATTGTGAAATAATTGTTCATTGAATAAAAGTTTATTATTACTTTATATTCTAAAAATGTTATTTATTAAAAAAAAGTACATATTCAATAGAGATATTCAACTAAAATATTCAATATTCTAAATAATAATTTATAATCATTTAAATGATTATTTAATTTTGTAATCTCTAAGTTGTCAAACTTAGTGCATTAATGCTGGCAAGTAAACTATTTAAATCATCTTGAACTTGATCTTGAGTATTTGACAAAGAAATTCTTGAGCAAAATGAGCTAAGCTCTTCTATTTGTTCATTGGTATTATCTTTTTTTTTTAAATGAGTTACAAGCATATTTATAATCTTATGAATTTCTTCCTTCATCATCTTCATATCTGTTTCTCGGCAACTTCGTAGAAATTTAAGTTTTGATTCGGCTAGCGGTAATGGATTATTAGCGGTAAGTACATTAGATCCAGTTTCCAAAATTAATGTTACCATATCGTATTTACAATTAACTGCTGCCGAGTGTAATGGAGTGTTGCTGTTTAAATCAACTACATTGGGATTTGCACCATGATCTAGTAGAAGTTTTGCAATATCCGTATGACTCCTGAAAATAGTTGAAAATATTTGTTTAGATACATGTTTTTATTTTTGTGTTGGTGCTAGAACATTAAAAAAAAATATCTAACCATCAGAAATAGTATTAAATAATTATTAATAATAAATATTATTTAATTGGAAATTGTTTATTGGTTTCAGGATGTATTTACCTGCAAGCTGCCGAATGAAGAGAAGTTCGTGTTAAATCATCATTGATGTTTGGAGACATTCCTTTTTCTAATACTTCTTTCATTGAATCAAACTTATCAGCAATTACTGTTCGTCTTATTCGTCTTTCCAACATAAAATTATGATAACTACTATTATTTTTTTTTCGTAAACTCCTAGATTTAATCTTATTTTGTCTCAAAGATACTTCCTCCCTTACTGCTTTCTTAAAAAAATCTGAAATAAAAAAAGTTTTTATATTTATTCAAAAATTGATGATTCCATATATTCATCTATAATTTGATATGTAAATGTAATTATATAATACATTAAAAATGTAATTAGATTAACAGAGAAAAGATTATGTAGAATAATTTTGGCAACTAATATTATTAATTGATTTATGTAAGTGTTTATTTATTTATTTCAAAAGTTTATATTTACCTAGTCTTTCCAATGTGTTTGGAAAATATTCCAACTTAAAATTCGAGGGAATGTTAAAACGTAGCTCAGATGAATTAGAATCAGCTGTAGATACATTTTTTAATGATCGATGTGATGGATTTTCAAGTTGTGCACTATCATTGGAATCTTTTCCAGTCTCTACTCCTGAATTTGCGGATGCCATTTTCGCGTCTGTTTGTTTGTATCCGCGTTGTGTTATTATTGTTTTCTTCACTTTCTTTGTATCACTTCTGTATTGAAAAAAATTTTTTGCTGTTATCACTATACACGTTTAATACGTTTAAAATTTTTCACTATTACAACTATATATGTTTAATACGTTTTGTTTTCAGAACGAAATACTCTCAACTAACTTAAGTTCAACTACTCCGTTCCGCTACCGTAACAATACTGAGTTATATAGTTGAACCAAGAAAAGAGTATACCATATAGTCTCGATTTGGTGTCTAATGTCACGTCCCCATACAATTTTCTCAGGAGGCGGGGGATTAGACACAAAAATGGAGACTACTCTTTTCTTGATTCGACTATAGTTACGGTATATTCCTGTATTCACACTACTGTTTGGTTGTCAGAATATAGCAGAGAAGAGAGACGTGAATAGAAGTTCATTTCAAATGGGCTGATGTATTGCAAAAATGTAGTATGGGTTCTTATGGAGTCAGGTAGGAGTTTAACACGGTTGGGGGCCTGATGAGGTGATCCTTAAACAAAACACAGCATTGAACTTCTATGCGGGTCTATTATATTATTATATTTTCTTTGTCAGAACTAGTAAATGGCATATCGTTACAAGGGCTCTACAATAATTTTAAAATGACATAAAATTTCTTTCTATAATAAGAGTTGAATGTTAACTCTTTTTAATAATTATTTAGTTTTATAATGAGGAGGTCGTAATAAATAAATTACAGATTGTAGATTGCATGTCAATATATCGAACAAAGGTCGATTACAATATAATTAGACTCAATGTTTCACGCATATGATGATCTATTTCTCTGTAATAGTAATTTGTTGAGCTCTGACCATACATCCTTAATAAGGTATTATGTTTATCATATTTTTTATATTTTAAGGCTGGGCTCAAATCACAGAGCTGACTGATTCCCTTTATCTAAATAAATTGGATCATATGTTTCTAATTTCTCCGCAAATTTATGTTTTCACCTCAGAATTTTAGTCTCGTAAATGGTTGTTTGAATTTAATAAACAAATTTTCTTAGCGCAAGTAGGCTTTGTCAGAGAAAATTGACCTGCATAGAAGTTCAATGCTGTGTTTTGTTTAGGGATCACCTCAGGCCCTCAACCGTGTTAAACTCCTACCTGGCTCCATGAGAACCCATACTACATTTTTAGAATACATCGGCCCATTTGAAATAAACTTCTATTCACGTCTCTCTGGCTTTGTATCAGAGAAGAGAGACCACCATAAAAGTCCAATGCTGTGTTAAAAATCCGGACGGAGTTTCGGTCAACATGTCGGTATTTTGGGTCAACATGTCGGTAATCTCAGGTCACAACATAAAAGCTTCTGTGAACCCAACACATGATGGCGCTGCTCCGAATTATTTGAGCCACGCCTCTCAATCTAAGAGAGAGGAAAGACAAGATTTGTGTTCTCTTTTACTCTCATTGTGAATATCCCAATGTAGTTAAATTCTTAACACAAGCTCTCGTCCCTCAAATATGAAGAAAATCGAACTCAGATTAAGTGACTGTTTTTAAGCCACTCATTTGTAGAGAATTGAATTCTCTATCAAATGAAATATATTTTTTTTTTTTTAAATGCTTATAACAAAAAAAAAGCAAAATAAAATTAAATAACGAAACCAAAGAGAATTTAATCCTCGCTAATGAGTGGCTATATTTGCTTTCATAGTAGTTTTAAAAAATCATTTTCTTTAATATTAAAGAAGGATGAAAAATTGAATGAAGGACCCGCATTTATGCCAGTGGAACTTTTTTCTAAGTTCTCAATCCCCCGAATGTAAGGGAAATCGGACTCAGATTGAGTGACCGTTTTTATAGCCACTCATATGCAGAGAATTAAATTCTCTGTTAAATAAAATGTATTTTTTTTCATTTTGTTTATAACAAAAAAAAGCAAAATTAAATTAAATTACAAAAACAAAGAGAATTTAATCTTTAGGTAATGAGTGGCTATACCAATTATAAAAAAACTCTTATGATAACTTTTTTTTTAATATAAAAGGGGGTTAAAAAATTAAATGAAGGACTTTTTTTTGTTATAAACATTTTTTTAAAAAAGAAACAAAAAATATAGTTTATTAAACAGAGAATTCAATTTCCTACAAATGAGTGGCTATGAAAACAGCCATTTGATTTTTCATGCCTCTTTTATTTTGAAAAAAATGATTTTATAAAATTACTATGATAACAAATACAACCACTCATTAGCGAGGATTAAATTCTCTTTGTTTTTGTAATTTAATTTTATTTTGCTTTTTTTTTGTTATAAACAATAAAAAAAAAATTTGAAAAAAAATATATCTTGTTTGATAGAGAATTCAATTCTCTACAAATGAGTGGCTATAAAAACGGTTACTCAATCTAAGTCTGATTTTCCTTACATTCGGGGGTTTGAGAACTCGGAAAAAGTTTTTTTCTATCGAAGAGAAAATATTTCCATCATTTCTATGTTTTTTTTTTACAATTTCGCTTTAAGCCTTATATCATATGATCTCTGGGCTGCGGAAATTGCTTCCTCTGGTTTTCTTCGTTCCCTACTACCGGAGAACCAAACAAAGCTCCACCCTTCATATTATCTCTTTTTTTTTTTTAATGAGTAAATAAGGAGATAGATGGCGCTAGGCTGTATTGCCCATTCCGCCATTCATATTATCTCGGCCAGATGCCGGGTTAGCATGCCATCTTGCGGTTACGTTCGTAAATGCTGACTGCATTTTTTACCTCCCATAAGGACTGGACTTCTATACTGGTCTCTCTTCTCTGCTTTGTGTACTTAATTTCGGTAAACAGTGTACTTGCCGGAAGTAAGAGAGATGGCCAGTGTAAAAAAAACTATATTATCGACAGAAGTAAACTTAGTAATCTTGTCATGTTAATTTTTTACTTAAGGTAAACAAAATATTCACGAAACTACAATAATTAATATTTTCGATACAAATTAACATTATCTTAGTATTGAGTAATTAAAAATTTACAGCCTAGTTAACGTAATTGCGATTTAACAGTATACCCTAAACTTCAATTCGATATAAAATGTACTTGCATCAAATAATAATACTCAGATTAAAGTAATATTGTAAATTTGCCGCTAGTATACTTTCTAGCTACCACATTGTGGAAAGCACAGGTTATATCTATATCTGTGAATGTATATTTTATTAATTCTTTTCTTGTGGCGCGACATGCACGAAGATCGATCAGTGTGTTCATTTACAACATTTCCAAGTGAGTGTTCGTCGGAGCGATAAGAGTGCACGGTAGTTTTGTCCATGAAAATGCAGTTTTTTTAAAAAGTTTTAGGTACAATTATGATTATTTATTAAGTGATAATGCATTGGCAGATCTAGTATGTGTTTAAATTTAAATTAACAATGACATTTAGTGTTATTTTTACATTAAGTTTTGTTATGTAGTTGCTGCTTGTGAAGAGGCGGCGAATCGCGCGGCAGTCGCGTGCTAGGAGATTACTACCAAGTACGGGGGCGATAGAAATGGCGCGCAAATGTTGCGTGAGAAATTGCGAGTTAGATGGCCATGAAGTGCGTGCAGCAGGATTGCCACTTCATCGACTTCCCAAAGATCCTATTTTAAGAAGCAAGTGGTTAGAGAATGGTGGCTTCGAGCCGGATTTTAAGCCGATACCCGGCCAATTTATTTGTCATAGGCACTTTCGAAGAGCTGATTACGAAAAAGTAAAAGGAACTAAACATAAATTTCATCTCAAGAAAGGTTCAGTTCCTTCCATTTTCGACAATTACAACGACCATCCCGGTATGTTGACCCGGTTTATGTATGATACCATTTTGTATGATGTTTTTACTCGTTCAATCGTCTTTTATCATACTGACAATACATTATTTAACCTGTGTTTCAACACATTTCGACATATGGGTCGTCTTAGGCTTAAAGCAAACACATGACTATTATTCTCCATAAAGTATAGCTGTTTTCGACGTAACGTTACGAATACGCACATGTACACATACAGCGTAGTTACGTGCATACCCTTACATTCTTAGAACACGATGATCTCACTGTGTAACTCTTCAATAGTGTGGTTTATTTAAAGTTTGTTTACGGAGTATTTAATTAGTTGTCGATTTCACTTTTACGTTTAATTAACAATGTCGGCTTTTTCAAAATCTTCATTAAATTGGGTCCATTTTAATTTTAAGTAATTACAAATTTTTTTATAATAATATCTAAGAATTGCTCTTATTTGTTTTTTTTTATTACAGATCCTGTAATTATGCCCATAAAGATGTCTGCAGTTTCTTATCCACAGGAAGATCTGGATCTTATTAAATCTAAAATTACGGATGCTGATAATGATTCTAATACAACCACTGAAGATATTAAGTGTGAATTTGATTCAGAAACGTTTGATTCAAGTGTTAATTCGTCGACCAATGACTGCATTGATTCATCGGAAGTAGTAGAAAGTGTGCAAAATGACAATATCAATCACAACAATTGTGATAGTAACAATGGCACTGAGAATAGTTTAAACAATGATACAACACTTGAAGAAAGTCAAGATAAAGGTGCAGAAAATGATGATGTTAATCATTCTTCGCCACCTGTAGCATCAAGTAATTTAGTTAATAATAAAAAAAATATTGAAAATGGCAATGCTTTAGTGACAGCTAAAAGTTTGGATAAAAAAGTTACATCTCCTGATGGAAGTGGTTCAACAAAAGTTGTTAATAAAAGTGGACTTAAATTCTATCCTGGTGCCAGATTAGAAGCTAAAGATTTTAATGAAAAATGGTAAATAATGTTACGTATTTTTTATAAAAAATTACAGTCATTGAATAGATAGAAAATAACTTTGACTGTTTGTGTGCAATAGGTATGCAGCTCGAATTGTTGAAACTGACTGGGTTGAACGGGAAGTGTTAATACATTTTGATAAGTGGAGTTCAAGATTCGATGAATGGATACCAATGGACAGTTCAAGATTAAGAGTACTACAACTTTCAAAATCTAGGTATGTCTTCTTCAAGATATACAATAATTTTGTGAGTTATATTTAATTAACAATCAGGGCTTTTAACGATTTACTGGGAAATAATGCATAAAATTTATAATGCTTCTAAAAAAAAATAACTAATTTATACAGTCCACTTTGCTAAAAATAAATATAACGTCAATTTAGTATAACGAACTGTCATCATCAAGAGTAGACGTTTTTAAATATTGTTTTTATTTTTTAACACATTCCCGCCAAAACCGATGAGCGTGTTTTGATAAATTTGAATAGACACACACATTTTCACAAAGCGTTCCAGGTATCTGTTACTTGGAAATTTATTGATCTTATAGAGTTTATAGCTTGGAAAAAGGTCGAGTATGCTGCGTAGTATTGACGTTGGCGGGAAAGTGTTAACTAATTTTCATCATTAATAAGAATGTAAATGAACATATTCATGAACAATATTTTTTTGTCTTTGCAATAAGTGAACAAACGTGGACACCACCATCACAGTAAGTTCTTACAAAGACTATTTTGTTTAATTTTATGTACAAAAGTTGGGTTAAATTATGTGAAATAGTTTGTTGTCAGTTTCTTTCGCTTAACCTTGACACGCAATGAGTGAATGTTGCATATGTAAATAAGATGTTATTTTTTATTTAATTATGGAAAAAACTTTGGTATTTGTAGAATCTTGGACTGTCATATATTATAGAATCCTATTTTTTATGAATGTTTACATCTTTGATAATGTTAGTGTAGATTTGTTTGTTTACATTTTGAGGTTATTTCTACTATTAGTCAGGATACGCTGCGATTTTCTTTTTTTTCTTCAATAAATTAATTATGGGATTATAACCGAATTTTACGAAATGTCATAAACATCAACAATATCAAGTAATGTATAATTTAAAAATTTGGAGTAAACAAATGAAAGCATCATTACAACGAATTTATTCTAGTATCAATTTATTTTTTCTTGAGAATTAGTGCTTAGCGAGGAATTAAAATAAAAAAAATTATAAAAAACAGTCAAAAGTTCATCAAAAAATTAAAAAATTAAATATTTTCTTTCTCAAAATAAAAGAATATATAGAAAATTTCAATTAAAGATATACTAGTTTAGAGGTTAGTGAATAATAGATTGCTTTATAAAATTAATTAAATATGAATTTTTACACATTTTTCCATACATCAATTACTTTATTAATTTCACATTAAAGAACTTCATTATTATATGTATAAATGTTCATGTTGATTTAAAAAAGTTTTATAATAGTGTTTATATAATTTTACTTATAATTATATAAACTAGTGTTCATAGACTATATTTCTAATTTTTTTTTTAATTTCTTATGAAAAAAAAATAATTGAATTATCACCCAAATTTCAACTCTTTTCTATTGCTTTAATTATTTTTTATAAAAATTCTTATATTGCACCCACATCTTAGTCAATAGGTAGAACACTTGATCTTTAAGTCACCAATTTTTGTAAAAAATATATCTAAGTTTTTCTAATCATTTTCTATGACGTATACAGTGATTCAAAAATGCGTGAATTCTCTGTGGGGGAGAGGATCCTTGCTACCTGGGCTGATGGAAGAAAATATCCAGCCAAAGTGAATGCAGTGTTGGGAAATGGTGAGTGTAACTTAACTTTATGTAAAAAACAATACACACGTATGAATATATTGTGGTAACATGTTCATTAAATTCGCGGTTTATTGAGGATCTACTTATACAAGTTACTTATACATATATCCTCAGTGGCTTACAGCATACTATGTATGTGTATAATACGTTGCACTTACTTGACGTTTTCTCTTCTATTTAAGTCAACGTATCTACATCAACTAAAATCATATATTGTCATTTTCTCTTATACAGATAGGTATGATGTGCTTTTCGATGATGGATATGGAAAAATTGTGCGTTCATCAAAGATGTCGAAGATAGCAGCTACAACGAAAAAAGTAAGCTTTCCTCCAGTGAGGTTATGTTATTGTCATTTTTCTCAGTTGTATGTCTTCATCATAAATGTATCCATTTCATATAAAAAATTCAACCAATATAACGGTGAATAAAATTCAAGATAAATATTGAAGTATTGTTTTACGTAAACAGAGATGAAATCCATTTTGATAAAAATACTCACCCATAGAGTACTTGAAAAATATCAATTTTTTATATCTGTTGAATGTAATTATGAGTTGATGTTTTCCTAGATGAAATATGTAATAGTAAAAATGGATTAAAATAGGTTACAGAAAAATCCATGGAGAAAGAGTCTTACATAGGAAGCAAACAAGAAAGAAGAGACAAAAAAAGAAAACATACAGTAATGGAATTATTTCAACATAAAAGAAGAGCAAAAGCTGATGGTGAAAAAATGAAGAAAGAGGAAAATAGTAATAGTGATGGAACCGAGCATGTTAATACTGAAAATACTGACAATCATGAAGCTAATAACAGTTTATCTTCTGAAGCATATGGTGGCGATGATTCAGGTATGAAAATATTTATTAAAATCAATAATTTTACATTTAAAACTTTTTATTAATAATTAAAATAATGAAAATTTAGGTCCAGAATGGGTTGATGGAGAACCAAAAGGTACAGAATCATTTGTTGTTGATGGCAATGACGGAATAAGACGTTCTATAATAATCCAAGACAAAAAATTATCGCCAGAATGGCAGAAACACTTTATTCAAAGGAAGACCGGTAATTCCGCTGGCAAGTGGGATGTTGTTTTTCTTCATAAAATAACAGGAAGAAAATTCCGTACACGAAATGATCTTAAAGTTTTCTTTGAAAGTCAAGGTCAGCCGGATTTTGATCTTGAATCATTTGACTTCTGTGTTCATCGCAGAAAGAAGTCGAAACAAAAATTAAAGGCAGAAACATCAGGAGAAGCTCAAAAAAAGATTAAAACGATTCTACCAAAAAATAAAATGACTTCAGCTACCGAGAATTTATTGTTAATTCCAACATCAGTCTGTCCTGTTCCTGTAACATCTACGAGTACTCCAGCTCCTGAAGACAATGGTAAATATTAGTTATTAGATAATTTTAAACTTCATGTAGACATTTTTCAAACCATTTTTTAATTTCATTTCATCCATTGTTTTACCGCTAACATTGGTAGGAACCATTTATTGTAAGTTTATTTATCATTGATTTAATTAGTTGGTAAATATTACTGATAAAAATAAAATTATTTTTATTCACAGCGGTTTTCATTGGTGGATTGCGTGTCGAAATGGAGGACAGTGCTTATAAATGCCCTAAGGAAGGATGTAATAAAACCTTTCGTAAAGAAAATCTTTTACAAATGCACATAAAACATTACCATCCAGAGTTCTCCAAATATTTGGGATCAACCCCGAATGTCGCAGATTTAGCCTACGCTCGTACTATTGGAGAGCCAGTGTTGGATGTCACTCCAAGAAAATCAATAAACAGTCATGCAGAAAAGATAACGAAATTTGACAAAAAGAAAATGGGACAAGATAAAAGTTTATCTTCACAACTGACTAATTCAGCCGTTAATACCGCTGATGGGTCTTCTCCTTTGTCATCTGGTGTTAATGTTGATACGCATACAGCAGATCAGATAAGTGGATTGAAAGAGGAAACCAAGTTTGATATTGGATCAGTAGATTCTAATGTTAGTTTAGATGGTGATGATGAAATTGGCAGAAAATCTGAAAGCCTCTCCGCTATGTCACCTGGATCTCTATTTGATCTAAAAATAAAAGAAGAAAAAACTCAAACTGGAATTAAAACTTTACTTCCTTTGAGATCAGCTTCTTCGACAGATTCACAGAAAACACTTGATAAATTGAAATCTATCGATGATGCATTACGATCAGAAAAAAGTAAAGGCCAACGAAAACGTCAGTTGTCGGAATATAGTTCTGATACTTCAGTTAAAAGCAAAAGAAGACATGGTAAATTCATTGGTTATATCTATCATACGGATTACTAACATTAAATTTTAATTAGAAAATTATTCTGAGTCAATCATTCTGAGCAATTTAGCTTTACATCAATTTATATTTATTATTATTTTTGCCAATAATTCATTCTTATTCCGATATTGTATTATATAAGATTTATTCACGTTATGTCACACGAAATATTCGGAATGTAGGTCAAAGATTTAAATTAAATACCGTATCTTTAGATTTTTGTTTTATTACAATTGAAAATAAATTCCAATTTATCTTAATAATAATATATCTCAAATCTTAACAATAGATTACGTCATTTGGTTAACAATAATCAGAATACTGCTTTGTTATAATAAAAAATCAATTTATATATTGTTTGAAGCAAAAAAAAATGAGCTATAATCCTTTAGTTAAAAGAATAGTTTATGAAAGATTTGAAGGTTTTATTTTCATTTTTGTCTTCATTTACATAATTTCGTCAATAAATTTATTATTTATTCATTATTATAGGCGTGAAAGAAGTAGATGATTATGCAGATCTAGATGACAGTACTATGGATACTGAAGAACCTGTCACTTATGTATACAGGTTCAGTCGTCGAAAGAGCGATGAAAACAGTCAGAGTGGTAGGTTTTTTTTTTGATAAATGAGCTTACGTCACTTTGCTCTTTATTTATGAATTATGTTTGCTGTTCTTAAACTTGTAGTTTATTTACCAAGACCATTATTATTATTTATATTATTCTATAGGTCAATTAAATGATACATTTTCTGGAAAAAGTGGTACTTCGAAGATCAAAGATGCTAGCATTGATCACGAAGGTACATTTTTATTGTGATACGCCAAAATAGACCGAAGTTTTAATATAAATTATATTCTGTTTCAAAACTGAAACCACTCGTGCCTTAGAAAATATGGATCATTTTTTATTTAATACTTGATAAAATTAAATATATTTTGAATTAACAGATGGAGAAGGTGTTATGATGGTGATAAATGGTGAACTGGTGAAGGTAGAACAATTACGGCGTGAAGAAATAATAAATTGTACCTGTGGTTTTATGGAAGAAGATGGACTCATGATTCAATGTGATTTATGTCTCTGTTGGCAACATGGTCATTGTAACGCCATTGAAAGAGAGAAAGATGTTCCTGAAAAATACATTTGTTATATTTGTCGACATCCATTTCGCCAAAGGTCATCTAAAAAATATACACATGATCAGGATTGGATTAAAGAAGGCAAATTACAAAGGTATCTTTACATTTTAGCTATTATTGGTTTTTCAGTCAATTACTATTTATTACAATAAATATTTTTAGCTTGTCAAAACGTACTAAAAATCAAGCTGCTATAAATAAACGAATGGCAATGCTGAAAAGATCATATGACTTAGTAGGTGCATTACTCGAAATTCGTCAAATCCTTCACAGTTTGCGAGTCAAGATAAATGTAGCACAGTAAGTATTTTTAATGATATTTTTAGTTCTACAAAATACTGGAGAAAGCTTTGTTTATGACACTTTAATGTAGTTTTAAATCGATTTTTTAATTTATTCAAGAGTCTGATACACAGTTTAAAATAAAGTAATTTATATCTTTTCTGCAAATAATTTATTAGTATGATTTAAGTTAAAGCCAACATTTTGTTTACGCTACATTATGAGTTAATAACATGGTCATAAAATACTGAGGGAGTTGATTTAATTTCCAGGAAAAAAGACCACCCGAAACTCTATTTATGGGCGAAGCATTGGGAAAAATCGGAAATACCCGAACCTCAGAAAGAACCTGTATCAGTAATGGAGGTTGTGAAATTAGAGCCCAAGCAGGAAGAGTCTAAGACCGATGTTTATGTTGGCTCGAACTCTGAAATGTCTATAGAAAAGAAGGAAATGACTGAAGGAGATTCAATCAATTCAGACACAGAATTGATGAAGATTTTAGAAGAAGACAACACAATTATAGATGAATCAAAGAATGTCAAAAAAGATACTGAAGAGACAGATACCGAGAATGATAAAACTTTAGAAGAAACTTCAGCAAAGTCTGTTTCTGAACAAGAGAATACTATTAAATCTGAATCTACCAGTGAAACTGATAAAGATGTAACTGAACCAGAAAGTGATGGAACATTACAAACGGAATCTAATGATGTAGCTGAAAAAAATGAAGATGAACAGTATATTAAAGAAGAATTAAAATCACCTTCGCAAGAACCATCAGTGCCTTTACAACCTGTTATTCCAGAGCCGGAGGCTCCTATTGATCCAGCTGAATGTCGTTTACGATTATTAGAACACATTGAGCACTTTCAGAATCATATTGACTCCCGTTTAACGACTATCGAAGCTCAAGTTAGTGCTTTAGAAGCTATGGATCCGGACGATGCTGCATCGTTTTATGCTGTTGAGCCTCGAACGAAAGAAACAATTCAAATGTTACTTCGAGATCTCAGTACAATAAGAAAACTTGCTTCTTTGTGTTGAGTTAATGATAGGACTTAAAAATCAATAATTATTTTCAATAATACCATTCATTTAGAATTATATAAATATATATTTGTATATTCTTTATTACTTAGATATTTTCAACTTAGTATTTATAAGTTAAATCTAGGTAAAAGAAAACGTGAATTATTTCGTCTTTTGATATATGATTCAATCATCATAATTATAAACATATTCTTCTGTAAATTTAATATTGCCTTTTTAATAACTCAGGTTAAGGTAGTCTGATACGTAATGTAAATATAAATTACAAAAAGACTTTTGGGGATTTTTAGATTTATGTTGAATTGTAGTCCCGATTAAATCGAAACACTTTTTATTGGATGTCAATTTAAATTTATTTTTTAGTCATTTTTTAAACTAACATTTATAATTCTCATTTTAAAGAAATATTCAAAAAAAATTTGCAAAATAAAATGATGAAAAAAATCTAAATATATTTAAGCTTGGATATTTATAATTTTTTTACATAGGTAAAAACTCATCTCATGTTGTTATATGATTAAAAAATATTTACAATTTTATTGTACTATAAATAAGTATTAAGTCAACATTGTAAAATTGTTTGGAGATGAAGCTGAGTTTTAAAGTCATATGAGGAACTATGTTAACTATAATCCACATAAATAAGTACTATAAATAACAAGGCATAATTTCAATAATTATGTAATAGAAATTTCGTATCTATGTACATAAGCTGAACTATCAGGTTCATTAATAAATGAAAAAAAATTTTGCTTAATTTTTCTAAGTTGAAAATAAATTGTAAATTGCACTTATATGCGTTTAATTATATTCATTTTTTAGAATAATATTCATCTGCAATAATTTTTCGGGGTTTTCGAGAAACATTTTTTACGTCAAATACCTTGCTAGCGATATCATCTATCCAGACTGATTTATTACCTTAATCCTTTGTTATTGTTTCGTATCTTCGTTTCTCTTTCGTAACCTAGTATAGTTCGTGGAAAATTTTTTATATGTACACTAAAATGTCTTACTATGGTCTCGACTTCAAGTTTATTTTCTGTCTAGTGGTCTAGATAAATTCGTAGAAATAACTCCAAATTTCATGGAACTTTATAAAATGAGTAATCTATTCCTTCTCAATATTTTGACTTCTATTAATTTTAAATGTTTGTTTAATTAATTTTAATTTTAAAAGTATTAGTCATAAAAATGTGGCAAGTTTTCTTATGTTTTATTTTGTTAAAAAAGAACCAAGCTTTAATCTGCTATTCATTATTCCATTATATTAATTATAGATAAGTAAAATCTATATCCAGCCTACTTTTAAAGACATCATGGTATAAATTTGTCTGACTTTTCTCACTGATAATATATTAATTATCAAGCATGCTATGAGCTTGGTTTACCTTCTACCATTTCTAATTTAACCTGCCACCCCCTCGATTATCGATCTGCTTCAGTTTCTACGGTAAACTTGGATACGATTTGACGGGGTAAATTACTTTTATCTATAAAAATACCTTGTAGATATGTATTTTTATATTACATATGTAGTATACAGGTGTTATAAGATATATCTTATATCGCATAAATATTGCAATTCTACGTATTCGTAAAGTTGAACAACCGGTAAAAAATGATGTAAACAAAATGTATATTTTAGAACCAGTGACTCATTTAGAAATGCAGACATTGATGATGCACGATCTTTCACACCCATATTATCTCTTATACCAGTCTTTCAGGCAATTTTTTTGTAAATAATTGTTGCATTTATGTGATTTTATTTCACACAAATTTTATAAACATGACTTTTCTATTGCAAAATTAAATAAATAAACACGACTTTTTTCACTTAATAGATTTGATCATGAAAGTAGTTTTTGAAATTTATGAATGCAAGTTAGGACGCCTTGAATTGTTTAAGACTTGAATACAACGATGCATTTTTATGAGCTTTTATTTTACAAATACTACATACATTATGAAGAAAAAAGAAACCTTTATGTAAATATTTGTTTCTTTATTTCTTTTTTTATTTAATTCATGATTAGTAATGATTATTATTCTTAAACAAGTTGTTGAACATTTTGATGGTTGTCATTACATAGTGATTTCTTTCTCGTACAAAATCCATAAAACTAACTAAATCGACGTGAATTGAATTTTATTGTTATTATCTAAACGTGACGTCAAGTTATCTAGCTTACAACTAAACTTAGAGTAAATCTAGGAATAAATTTAGTTAGATTTTTAATTTAGTAGATTTAACTATTTTAGTTTACAAAAAGTTATCTTTAGTAGTAAGAAGTTGATGTGAGTTCGAAATAATTGTTTGGATAAGTAGTAAAGTCTAGAAACAGTCAGGCATGAGAGTATGTAATTAAATTGTCAGAGTTATTTTAATCCATTTATAAAGCAAATGGAACTGTTCCTGAAATGGTTTAATTAAATTGTAACATATTAATTAACTGTTTCACTATTTATTTAAATCCATATAAATAAATATTTTACTTTGATAAAAGTAGATTAAGAAAATTAAGTACGTAAATGATTTTCCGTTATAGATAACTATTTTATTTCAAAAATTTTTTTTTGTTACTAAACTGTTATTGAAAATTGTTTTTCTATTATATTCTCTTGTCCAGAGGTAATTTGTAGTCGTTACCAAAAATTCAATAATCATTTTGTTCCATCAAATTTAAGAGAATGTGTACTAAAATCGGTGAAACTTCTAGAGTATTCTAAAAAAAAAAATTCTATTTCAAAAGCTAAAGAGCTGAAGTATGAAAGAAAAAAGGTCTTAAGACCTTTCCTTCTCATTTGATGTGAACGGATCAAAACTGACCTTCTTCTACATTGAGAAGTTTTTCAAATAAAGTAGATAATCAAAAATCGATAAAAAAAAATATTATTAAACCAATCGATATAAAATTTAATTGGAAATTGTGACCTCAAATGCTTTGGACAGAGCAAAAAATCATTTATACACACATTCAATATTATTTGTAATCTATAAACAGTTAAACTATTGAACTTTGACATTTCTTTTATATGACGTCGATGGCCCTAAATGAACCATTGAAGCATACTAAACGAGCAAAAAGGTAATTACGGTCAACATAATAAGCTCATAAAGATAAAAAAGTTTTATTGATGCAAGATGAATGTGTAAATTTTAAAGCCTTTTTCGAATGTCATTAAAAAGCTAATTAATGCTGAAAGTAGGATATGGAGTTGAAATTGCTATAGAAACTGTGTGTTTGTAAATACAAGAGATCCTCTTTGACGTAAACCCCTGAAGCATCAGTTTCACTGGTATGTATCAAAGTATCATTCTCGTTTACTCCTTCTCTTTATTCCTCTGTTAAAGTTGTGTCGTTAAATTGTTGTTATATGTAATCTTGATAGTGTAAATTATAATCTACAAAGCTAACAAATATTTCGCTGGTTGAGAAAAGGGTAAGATAACAGGTACAAATGGATGGAGATTATTTTTGAATTAATGGGAGGACAGAAGATTTATTAAATTTTTAGATGAAATATTTTCAGAATTTGACTCTTTAGTAATTTAATTTAGTTTTCATTTGCATCATTTATTTTTAAAACTAAATTTAATAAGAAAATTTTAAAAAATATTCAAAAGTTTAAATTTAAAAACATGAATAAAATTGAAAGTTCTAGATTATTTATAGCATATAAATTGTTTTTAAATTTTATTTAAAAATGTCAGAATTTAATTTCTTTCCAGTTTTAATGAGCAGACAACTTTGAAAAATTTTTATCAACTTTAGCTGACTTTAATTTTAATTTATCATATCTTTTAGCCATAAATGTTGTTGAAATTATTTTGCTTTTTCATTTTATCTTTGAAATTTACATCAGCCTGTAAAATTAATTTGTACAAAGTACTTTGAAAAATAATTGCTGACTTATCCCAAGGAAAGCTAGAATGTACATTTAACTTGATATTTTTAAATGTGTCATATATAATTATCTGCAATGCATTTTTGTTGCCAGCTAGAGTGCTAGACATATCTGATGATAAGCAGAGAAAACTGAGTGAAATAGTAATATTAGTATGTAGAATGAACTTACAACTAAACATCTATCTTGCTGTGTAATTTTTTTTCATAGATATTTTTCTTAGACATCAAATATGATAAATTCCCTTTGGTTACATACGAATAAACTTTCTTATCCATAGCCCATGGTAACGATATTTCAGAGTAATAAATAATTTTTTAACATACGAGATGATGATAAATTCACTCAAAAAGTCACATCAATTTAAATTTTTTTCATAGTTAGATTTGGCTTTCAATTTTATCTAAATAATGATGTTCCTTTTTTTAAATATTTCCTGAATCTTCATATCCTAGATAAATGTAACATCATTTTTATATAATACATGAATACAGTTTACGGATGGAAGAAAAAAAAATACCTTACAAAATATAAAACCAATTCTATGCTAAAAATAATTGTTTAAAAAAAAGTCGTTTTGAATTAATAAATTAAATTATCAGTTTAAAGGATCTTTTACGATAATAAAAAATTGTAATTCTCCAGTCAAATTGAATGATATTAAATTAAAGGTACGTCAATTTGCCCACTTTAGGATTAGTACTGTCCTGGGAGGTTAAATTATTTCCTGAAAATTTTAAAAATAGAACACATAAATAATAAACTTCCAACTTTCCATGAAAAATAGTCTTGAAAAATGCAATAAATACCACAAAAAATATTACACTTCACGACAGAAACCCCAAACATAAATCGACTGATAAATAAATTTAAGATTTTCTGTTACTTAGATTAACTACCTTCATGAATTATTACATCAACTGGTTAAAATTACAACTATGACTGGAGCAAACTGCTGTTCCAAAACAGTCATAAATGATTCTGTGTACGTTAAAAAATGAATATCAAAAGCAAAAGAAATGTTTTGTTGTTCTAAATGCACTTGATATACTAATATACTTTCAGATAGTAGTCCTGACCTATTCCAACAGACCTACATCCGTAGGCAAACCACACAGGACGTAGTTAATTTAGATGTCAATTCCGACCAAACGTTGTCGAACGCCAAGAATAGGTTTTTACATGATATTAACTGACTTAAAATTAACAATAAAAAATAAAATACTCATCCCATAAGGTGGGCTTAAGTATAACCGGAAATGGGGGAAGTTTGGATAATTGTTATAACAGCCTTGATTGATATTTAAATGCACCGCATTTTTGCATAAAATATGAACCATTCTGTTGTAATATAACAACATGTGTTGTGTCTTGCCATTATTTTTATTGTTGTTCATATGATTATTACTTTTATCATGGCTTTTTATATAATGTATTACATAATTATAGTACGCAGTTTATGATAAATTTAATCGACAGTGTTTCAGTTCATTCCATCTGTCGATATGTATTACGTTGAAAAAATTATCACAAGTTTTCAAGCCATGAGCATTCAGAAATAAAAGTGGTTATTATTATATAGGGAGTGTAATCATTGAATGAAGTGTAGCTTTGTAATAAAAAAAAATGTTCACGTAAAGTATCATATAAAAGAACCATATAAAAGTCTTCACGAGGTTCTATTCATGCAATATTCATGTGGGGTTTGAACATTATCAACTTCATGTAGAATTATTTGATATTACACTCAATGATATAATGTGGTATGTTATGGTGTTGCTGAATAAAGTCAAAATTAAAAATCATATCTCTGTTCTTTTGCAATAAGATACAGATGTTCTTACATTATTTTATTCAGAATATAGTTGAATCATTTTTAATTATCTACAACTTATCATAAATTTATTCATTAATACTGTTTTATAAATAAGCAATAATTTTTTTTAATATTAAAAAAATACTTTTGTACTTGAAAAATACAATATGTACCTCTCAGTTTTTATTCAAGAGGTATTTTTAATAATTTTGATTTAGCAAAGGTTTGAGAAAATGACATTTTATTTGAAAAATACTGATAGATTTACATTGTTTAATTACTGGTTTTCCTTGTAATAATCGTTTTTTTTTTGTAAGAAAGTATTACAATATTCTTCTTAGTCTATAAATTACACATTTTACCATTACAGATTCACAATTCATTTATCTTTATCCAATTCAATTATGAAGGCAATAAAAAATGATGATTTCAATATATACACGTGTTGATTCTAGAAATAACGGTACTCCAAATTTACATACTTAATTAAAATATGCAATCAACAGAATTCAATAGCATGAAATCATTTAATTTCTACTAACAACATAGCTAATAAAAATTATCTGCTTAAATAGGTCACAAATTAAAAGGAATGATTCAAAAGATCAAGAATGCTTTATATCTTAATAACATATTTTCAGAATATTTATATTGTGTTACTAGTTTTATCTATCATTGCTAAATAAATATTACTTCTATCTAAGTAAGCATCAAGTACATAAAATTATTTAAATATGGATATAATTTAGCATAAATTATTCTTTCCATTGAAGTCAAAGTGAAGTCAAGCATCACAAAAACACAACTTCAATCTTTGCTTCAGATCTACTCAATAACAGAACAAGAAACCAGACAGTCAATGGAGTCCTTCATTTCCATTTTATTCTACTGCTGAAATTCTAGGTTGTTTGACCTCAATCAAATTGGATTAAAGTGCTTTTAAAGGTCTATAATATTATTATCAATACTTGTGTAGATTATATGTAGCTTAATCTACCAGGAAAAGATTGTATCTGTTGATCATAAATTTTCCAATTGAACGTATTGTTCAACACCTGACTAATTCTTTGTCTAAAAGGCCACTGACTTATCAGAAATCTTGGATCGCAATATGGTATACCAAAATGTTGAGCACCACTGGATGAAAGATTTAACGCCTGGAGGTTCTGCATGCATGAAAAGGTCCAGCTAAACTTGTTTTTATTTTCTATGTTACGGATTTCGGTTTTCTAAAGCTTAATAAGTACCACTCACTTCAGAAAAGTAGGTTGATAATTACCAGTCAACTGAACTATATAACTGAAAATAATTCAGTCATTTTTTCAGTCATTGAATTTTTATGCAAAATCTTTGTTATCTGATCCAACAACTTTTGTTATCTATTTTATTGTTACTGGTGAAATGATGTAATATTTTTTTAAATATTTAGCATGGTTACAAACAATAGTGAGCTGGAACAATTGAACAAATTAATTGATAACAATGGAGATAGGATCAGTAAAACAGGTTGGTGAAGTTTGATAAAGGTAACTCTTATAGTCCATAGCTAACTCATATTTTTGACCATGTATTTAAAAAAAATAATAATAATAAACGATTTGAATTTATAATAATTTTTTTTTTATCAATACTTCAAATGAAGGACATAACACTTCTGTTCTCAAGGCTTCATATAATCCCAAGCAATTCTAATAAAGTTATCTTTTATTTTGATATTAAACAAAAACTCATTTCTAAAAGTTCAAATAAATAATTGCTAAAATAATTCTACAACTATTTTGACAAAGAACAGACGACATGAAAATAATATTTATAACTAATTCCTCGAATTTCCTTAATTAGAAAATTTTCTTCGAAAAGAAGAACTCCAGATCCAACCTTATGTACAGAGTCTATTATTTTTCGCTTATGAGTAACTTATATAAGTTTTGACTAACTCTATAAATATATGACTTTCGGAACTCTTTCTTGTCGCATCATTTTATTTTAGTAAAACAACTCTGATGACATTTTTATTGACCTCGCTGTGAGATGTAATATCCCAAGCTTGACATTATTGAAGTAAATCTTTATAATTTGGCATATATATGTACATCTGCTCATGCACTATGTCTATTCACATATGTATGAGACTGGCTATTCGTTTTTAAAATTCATCATACCATAATAGAGATATCAAAGTCATACCCCAAATATTCTCTGTCATGACCTTACTGATAATTATCTCATGTCAATATGTAATATGTCCACACGAAAAAAGGAGTATTATCTTGTCGCACATCTTAAAACGGTACATATGTAAATAAATAATAATTTTAAAATGACTCAATTTGAAGAAAAAGAAGCTACTGTTGGATGGTTCTTCAAATATAATATTCGTCATCGACAGACTGTTATGTAGTCAAGCATATTATCATGTTATATGTTTATTGGTAAACTGCAATGACTTTTGAGTCATTTATATAAACAGTTTAATGACTCGTGAGCCAAAAAGTGCAAATGGAATGAACACAAACGTTAAATCACTCTTGAGAGCAACAGACATACACATGTACAAGTGATAAGGACATTTTGATAAATTTAAATATAAAAATGTGTATGGAGATTAGATTAGACAATGAATATTGAGACAAACAAGAGAAGAGACGATGCTATCCTTACTTCGAAGCAAGTTGGGGTCGCTGGCATGACATTGACCCTGGCATTGATCTGAAGAGCAGAGCAACATACGCCGCAACATTGGTGTGTAAGCAGTTGTGACTAGAGGGCGGAGGGTCGACCTTGAAGCGACCTCAACCAAGGTCGCAGACGTCGACGTCACTCCTCTACTGCCCCACGCGTCTCTTTATATTAACGATTTATTTCTTTTCTCTATTCTTTTTTCCCACTATTACAACGAGCAAATCTACTACTACTAAACTACTCTTTCTGCATGATTTCTCCGTCCTTATCTAAATTTACACTTCCTTTTTTTCATCTAGTTTACGTTTGATTACACACTGACGTACTATCAGCGTAATACAAAAATGCAAATTACACGAGAGATTGAGAACGAAGTTTTCAGTTCTGGGTTAAGTTCAATTATGTATGCAAAATTAAATATGAAGGAAAATTATTTATTCTAATTATGTATATCGCTACGTTTAATCAAGCTTGGTATTTACATTTAATATGTATCTTGATGTACTTTTGATTTATTATTATTTAAATATGATTTGTCATGTTTATGAGTTTCATTTATTTTTTAAGATTTCATTAATCATTATAAATTTTTCAATTTATTGCATTACTTTATGTTATAATTATTTAATAAAACTATTTAATATTGTTTATAGGTAAATTTTTTTTAATATTATTCTTTTTTTGCTATTAATATTCAAATACTTCTATAGATGAAATTCTTGTTTTAATAAAAAATAGAAAAAAATACACGGTAAATTATTCTGAGAAATTTCTGCGAATTTTCTAAATTAAAATTATGAATAGACTTCAGCAGAGACTTGCTCATTCACACGTTTTGAAATATTCTGGAATGATATTAAGGGGAGTCAAGTAATTTGGGTAAGTACTTAAATCGGACTACTGTAGGTGTACTTTACACTTTGGATATTAGAAAAGTTGGTTAAACTCTTATATAGTATTGCATTGTAATACATAAAGTAAATAAAATTGAAGAGAAATATACTGTAAAAAAAAAACTAGAACGAGGATTAAAATTAACAAGGATAAATATTAACATTCAATTTATAACTAAAGATTTTATTCTTTTCAATCTAAGAATCTTAGGTATTGAATGGTTGTCTGTATTTGGTCATCATTACTGGAGGTTTATAATTATTTCTATTATGCCTTTTGAAACACGGAAGCCCTTTCATAAATTGGTCGTTAATATTTGCCTCGGTGTTAATTTTAGCTCGGGTCGTACATAATGGGCAGAACTTCCATTCACAACAAATTGTCTGAATTATACAATTTTTCTTTGACCTTCTTCTCGTGGTAAAATATTAATTAAAAATTTTTCTTTGAAAAAATGCATTTAATGAATTGTAGAATTTTTCAACAATCATTTATCTTATTAAACCACAATACATCAAAAAATTTTTTAAAATACATTTTCTTTATAAAAAATTTAATTAAACATTTTGAAAATTAGATAAAAAATTATAAATAAAACTTTAAAACCGATTTAAAATCATCTGAATCCTTTTTCAAAAAATGAAAAATTACTTTAAAGATACTTTAGAATAAACTTTTTGGAAAAATGGCTTTTCTGCTTCAACTTCTCAACGAAAACCATATTTCTTTAATCCCCCATGGCTCTTTTATACTTTTGTATATTTTAAAGGAATCGTTTTTTTTTAATTGGAGCATGCATAGAAGTAATAAATTTATTTATTTATAACAATATTGATATAATTAACATAAATAAAAATTATTTTTAAGCTTCAATATCAATTTAACTCCTTATTTCAATTAGATAATTTAAATGGAGATTGTCTTGACAACAATATTGTTATTTCATTTCAGTTTACCATCAAAACACTAAGAAAATAGTATTTACAATCTTATTAGATTTGAAACTTTGCCAAATATAAACAAAACATGATAATAAGAATTTACGTAATAACAATATGATGACTGTTTTAAAACTTAGATATTTAATCCTCAAGTCATATTTCTTGAGATATCGTTACACGTACACTTACTGTTTAGTTATAAGATGATCATTCACGTAAACATTGTGAAACTTGCTAGCTTTTGAAGATATCAAAAAAGGGGATCGTAATATAGAAAAGGAAAATTCCCATTTTCGTTGGAATCCATTTATTATCAGAATGAAAAATCTAACAAAGGGCTTTTACAAAAGTGTGTTAAATTGTCAGAAGTGGAATTGAACGAACGCTCGTAAAAAAAATGGACTAAGATCTGAATGTAACGTACGCTTGGATTTTATTATAACCGTTCAACTTTTCTGATAAATTTCACCATCTTTCCTAGAATTATTTAACAAATAAATGCATGTATTTACTTATTTTATTAATATGGATAGTATCTTTTAAGGGTCATCAATACCTGCCAGATGAAAAAAAGGTGGCATAGAAGAAAGGTCATGTGAAATTTTTCTTCAAAGCATTTCAAATCCTGCGGTAGACCGACTGAATAAGTTATAAATATTTTTGACTTTCCGCAATTTCCAGAAAAATAGGGGCGAGTGGTTATTATTGTGATGGGTGTGAAAATTTAACGGTAAGTTTTTGTCAGGTATTTTTTTTTTACTTCGAATCATTCAGGTAGTTTTCTCAAGAATATTTACATGTGTGACTTCCACTACACACATCGACGTGAGTACCAATGTATTTTTTGATATCGTGAGAATAATTTGACAGATTTTGTTCACACTTTACTTCAATTGAATGAATTGAAAAACTTTCATTAGTTACAAAGCATTATTAATCAATATCCTAGAGTGTTTGGGTTTTTTTACTGAAAAAAAAATTGTTAATTTTAAATATATTTTTTTGTATATATGAATAAATTTATGTAGATAATAAATTCAATTGAATTATTTCTTAAACTTACGTACAACTAAGTCGATAAAACGTGTCAAAAGTTATTTTTCTTCAAATCTGTCTAATTATTTTTGATTTACACTCTTCCAAAATTCTTGTGGCATAAATTTTATCATAAATATTTGTAAGAAAATATTTCTCGAGGTTTCTTTTAAATTCAGTTCAACTTTTTATTCTTCCATTCGTTTCATCTTTTAATCTAAACAAATAAAATCGATGTATAATTAATTAAATTTTCATTATCTTATCATCTGACGGCTATGATAGAAGAATTAAAAATAGAGATTAGAATTAACTGTCTATTTAACTGAAAGACAAAAAAAGATGTGTCAAAATTGATAAGGTTTTATGAAAGTTACTTTAGCGACAAGTTTAGAATATTCTTCAAGTTATGAATTATTGTGCAAGGGAAAAAATAATTATGATATATCTAAAGCAATAATTAACATGTCCCAGTATGAAATATTAAACATTAATTGATTATATGTTTGATTATTATTCATTTCTGTGAAATAAGTATGAGGAAAATGTACTATATCAAATAATAAAATCTACAGTCACCATTTATCTTTGTGTTTATCATCATTTTCATGCATAAAATGTTCTGATATTTTATCGAAAGCGTGTATACTTATAGTAATATTTTTCGGCTTAGAATTTATCTGAATGAAAATCTTGATGGGCTCTTTCGAATATAAGCGACCAAATTTTCTCATATCCATCAGTGAATAACTTACTGATATATTCTAGTTATATCAACAGTATTATCAATTCGAAACATCATCATGTTCAAAGATGCATTTTGATGGCCTTATATGGCACAAAGTTAAAACTATGGTCAAAAACTTTTAGATGCCTTTGATTTTTATCTATTCAAGCATTTTTATTCATGATTGCAATATATTAAACTTATGAAAAAATTTAATTTGTAGAGTAAATTATTGTCAATAATTATTCATAATTATCAGATAAAATGGAAACCATAATGTATAAATAAATAAAACATTTTATCATAAATTGAAATATTATTATTCTTTTGACCAACAGACACTTTAACACTTTAAAATATTGATGTATTTTTAGGTATACTTAAGTTGCTGATTCCAAAAATCGTATTAAGTATTTTCGATCTGTTTCTATAAAATCGCAGTTTGTTTTTATTAAATCATCTGTTCATTTATAATGGAATAAAAAACTATTTTTAATCATACGATTTGGCGTATGCTGAATTAAGTTAACAAACGTTTGTAAAAAATTGATTTTATTAAAATAAATGAGAATATAAACTAATAAACTATAGAAATAGATAAATATTGTTTTAATTAAATAGTATTTTTTGTTAATATAAAAGATTAATGACATCTAACCTTTTCATTCTCCAATAAAAATTCTTCTCTCTCAATCTATTGACTCCATATTTGAGCTTATCATTAATATTTAAAAATCCTCTTACAAAAATTTCATCAATTATTAGATAAAATAATTTTATCTCTTAGTCATAAATAATGCATCGATGTATATTTATTATTAATTAAACAAATAGACATAAATGATAATTTTTAAAAATATCTTATTATAAAGTGTGCAATGTTTTATAATAATATATTATCATTATCATTATTATAATATTGAATAGCTTTTAGTTTTTATCTAAAATAAAATTTATAATGGATTACAATTTAGATATAATATGATTATAATACTCGCTCACTTTCTTAGCAGCATTTTTTAGCATCCATAAATTGCTAACTCGGTTTTTATTCTTCTCGTATTCGCTATATGCATGTATGTGCAAGCATGTTGGAATGAGAACCGGAATACAACACGTCTTTACTCTTTAGTATAAAGTATCCTAAACAGGTTTCACATAATTTTCATCCCTTTTTCTTTGTAAAAAAAATGAAGAAATAAATAAAACGAGTTTACATGTGATGAGCAAGCGTTAATTTCGTGTGTCAGTTCATATTTATCTTTCTTCTTGCTGAACTAAATTTATCTATAATTTTTCATCATGAAGTCTTATAGCAAACAGCTTTATTGTTTGTTGCTTCCACTTGTCTTGTACCCAATCAGCTCAATTCTTTTCTTCTTTTTCTTTAAAATATCTTTTTCGTTACTCTTTTTTCTTCAATTGTATCCCTCGATAAATCTCATGTTTCGTCGTAATCTATCATCATAGTATAACGATAAATCATTATATAATATATTTTTTATAGATTATTCATCATAAAAATTTATTCATCTAGCATTCAGCCGTATTTATGAAAATCAAAAGTGATTTGTTAAAGTCAATGCCAATAAATCAGGCTTAATTGATTGTAAATATGTGCATTATATGATAAATTATATCCAAAGTAGTAATTAAGTAGGCTTCATTAAAAGCCCCAATTTGATACACAAAATATTTTCAATTATCTGTATATGAAAAAAGTAAATTTTAATATAGATTTATAGTGATGTGGGAGGGGTCAGGAGCAAGAGGAAAGAGAGATTTAGTGTCCTCAGCTCTCGGACGGTTCAACCTTGAGACGCAGCGATGCTCAATGCAGCAGTGTGATATTACAATGGGTGAATTCATTGCTACGTTACTATGTACAAATGCATAGTTACATCTCACCGGAAACTGCAATCTTTCGCTTTCCGCATCAAGTGACGTGTTTAATCATAAAAAATTTTTTTATTAACTGCTGCAATGACAATTTTCGTGTTGAAAGGCTTTTCCTCATGACACTTACCACATCATCCTAGTAACCAGTAATATCTCGAGTTCATGTCATACCTGATAGAGCATTCAGCACAATCATTTCAATATTTTTACGAGTTTCAATATTATATTCTTGAAAAGTTTATAACCCGAAGTACGCGATTAGCAAGGGCAAAATTAAAAATAGCACGACTTCTGATGGTGCATCGTTTGTGCGTTCAATATCCAATGGCATTGGTCCAACATTCATTATATCCACAACATCGATTCTTTTTGTTTGCTTTTTAGAGTTTCTCGATAAATAATTGAACGTTGTTTCAATAATATACACTGATAGATACACTTTAATGAAAATTATGGGTGTATTAAAAAAAATTTTTCGTTCAATAAATAACGGGTACATATGCAAAATTCATCTTGAAACATCTATTAATTGTTTATAAGAATTTATGATTTGTATATGCAACGAAAGAAAAAGTGCTTGATGTTGAACTTTATTTTATTGCATACAATTATACATGCAAGCAGATCGCATACGTGTGTCCGTTCGATTACCCGCTGACCCAGAACACTTTTACAGTATAACCTTCCGGGACCGGTTCTCGGTTTGCAGCATGTTTGGATAATCGTCTGTTAATATGCCATAAACATTCGTATACTTCAAATAATTTTTCATCATTTCATATCTTCACCATCTACCTTAATTACAAATAAGCTAATTAATTGATGTATGTTATGAGCAGATGTGCTAGTCTTTGATGTCTTATGGGAGTTTTTTTTGTTCCAATACATTGCACATGGATGAAACATTTATTGACATTAATGTTTTATTTATATTAATGCTTAAAAAATGAAAGATGACAATATTAATTGGATGATTTAAATATCACTGATAAAATTTATAGAAACATAATAATTTAATTAAAAAGTTATAAATTTTGCAGTTAAATCAGATACCCACGTTGTTAAAGTCAGAGTAGATAATCACTGAACTGGGAGATTCAACCTTGAATTTCAGTGCAGCGATGGCTATGTTGTCGAATTGCATTTTTGTTTTTTCTGGCCAAGCCTCACCAGTATCTTGTTATCTTTTCTTGTTCATCTTACTCTTTCATACTTCACTGTTGCTTTTTAATCTTCTTTATCCTTTGACTACACACTCGAAAAAAGACTGCATAATGTTTGCAAATATATATCTGAAATAATTGAGAAATTTAATTAATACACCTTTCACTGTCTGTAAAAAATTTTATATTGCATATTCATAAGAAAAAATGTATGAATATTTATAGTATAAATAAAAATTTTCCCACCACAAATCTTAAATATCCAACATTATCTATGATGAGCAGCATAAAAAGGAGCATCAAGATGTTAATCAATCACACATTCATTTTTTAATGATAAATTCATTTAAAATTTTTGACCTACAGTAACTATATATTAGTTACATATCTTTCATCATTTTACATGATAAGAGTAATTTTTTTAAGAAAAGTTTGCAAAAGTTGGTGTTTCCTCAATGATGAGTAACTATGATAGAACATGATGAGGAAAATAACCTCTAAATATGAATTATTCTTAATCTCTAGAATCGTAAATATATACAATAACGAACCAACACATCTTTTTAGAGTATATAAAATGATTGACAATGCAACGTCAAGTATTTTTAATTGTCATAAAAAATACTTTTAGACGTCTGAAGATTCAATACAAGTAAGATACTAAAAAATAACTATAGTTAAATGTGTACAATAGAAGAATAGTCGTGTGAACAATCACCCACAAGCTGCTGACATCACGGCGATGCAGTTGATATTTGTTTTGCATTATGTATATATGCATGCACAATAGCCGTAGCGATAGTGCTGCCACTAGTGAGATGTTGCGGTGAAAAAATGAAACATTACGCCGGCAGCGCAACGACGAATCGACTGCCGCAGTCGCGCGCTTGCACTCTCAGTGGTTAGCGGAGGCTGAGTGTACGTATCCTAAATTTTTTCGTATACGAATATGTATTTACTGGCATAAAAATTCGTTAATTGTTACTAAAAGTAATCCACCGAAAGTCTGAAGCGTACAAACGTGGTGTTATTGAAATAATTGTATATTGACGTACGAAAATAAGCGGCTGTTTACTACGAATGGGGCCGATACATTTATCCATCGAAAGGAAAGTGGGGGGAAAATGAGATCTCATATCACTGTGTGAGAATGTCGATGCTTCAGTGTATTTATCGCGTCGACGCACGTTACTGACTCGCACCACGTTCATCAATCCATTGATTATTGTTGTCTTTATCATGTGTGTGTTTTATCGAAAATAGCGAGAAAATTTAACATAAACGCGAGACTCTAAAGTACAAGAACTGAGTGTCATGCACGTGTATATTGTGTGTATTCAGTGTTTAAGCTCAATCGATTTAATAGAGCATAAATTAATAAGTGAACAGCAATATTGATATTAACCATCATCATCATCATCATCGGTGATATTATACACCGGCACACATATTGTTGATATTATTATTATTATGTAAGTATTTACAACAATTATATCTTTGTTTTTGAGCATCTAGGCGGGTGCGAGGATGCGCATTGCGTTCGCGTTGATGGAAATAAGCCGTTGGGGGTGAGTAGAGCGGGAAGACATCTTGATATCGCCAGAGCGCTCTTGTTTATGTTTTGAAACGTGGCCTGAGTGGGGGAGGGGACACAATGTGGCAAAAGATTAGTTGTTTCATGGTACTGTAATAATGGGCACGAGCCAATTGAATCTATGTGATAACAAGATCATAACGTCGTTGTTTTATTGACCGATGTTTTATTTTCATGCTCCAATGTCTCGTGAGACTAGACAATAAAAGTTTATCAAAATGTCTGTTGTTTAAAATACTTTTTTTGGAAATTACTTTCGTAAGACTCTGGATCCAATTGATTTTACAACAAATATGGGTATTAAAGTAATACCTTTCCAGCAATTTTATGAGTAATTATTTTGTCTATTATCTTTTGAAAAAAAATAAAACTTTATTGCATGAAAGTTGAAATTGGAGTTAGTGTGAGGTTAGGAAAGAAATTTAGAATGCTATTATTATGCATACTCTACATAAAATTGTCGTCTTTGATGTTCAATTATCTCATTAGAATTCATAGAATTTCGGTAGTGTTCATGAATGGCAATTTTTTTTTTTTAAATAAGAATGAATTTAGAATCACCATTTATTTTAATGAAATCTCGGATCATTTAAATAATTTTTATTTTCTTTTCAATAATATAATTATATCAATTTAACTTTCACAGATAGACTTATTAGCTACGAATAATTATTTGAATATTTCTATTATTGTTCTTTTTATTTTAATATGAAGTAAAATTTAATTATTTCGAGGTTATATTTTATTATTCAAGGAAAAATAGTTGAATGGGAATAACTTGAATGCAAATAATTTTTCAATGAGTTAAAAACATTTATTTGTTGTCGGTTTTTAATGCAATAAAGAGAATCTCCTTAAGTGTTGCTTTTTACACTGTCGTACTATTGTTGCATTTTAAATAGCCGTAAAGTTGTTAATAGAGCAATAGTAAGAGTGAAGACGTATTGTTACTTGAAATAATAAGTACAGACACGAGAGACATGTTATTCGGATCGTTGCCTCGACTTTAGTTAGTTAAATGCAATCTTAATATGTAATTATTAGTATACATGTGCGTAATGTTTTATTACAAATATTGTACAAGTTATGAAATATGTAATTAATATTTGAATTCTATTGTAGTAATCACTATTCATTCACATGTCATTCTTTATTTTTTTTTAATACAATGTTATGATAATAGGAAAATGGTGTTTTATTGTTGTGTAGTGGGTTTTTTACCTTCACATTTTTTTATTCTTCAACACCTGTCTCTCACCTCTAATATAGCCTTGTAATACTGATATGGTTTACAAAGCACGAGTGTAGGTTGCTTGAAATCCTGATATTTTAGGTCTGAGGGATTAAAAATTTTTATCGACATTTTCCAAGATGTTAATAAAAAAAGAAGTCTTTACCGTACCATCAACCCTCTGAAGAGGGATATTTTAGATTTCGCTATTCGAGTTCGAGTTGGAAAGGTCGATTACAGAATAAAAATAGCATGGCTGTATACAAACATGCAGTTGTATAAGTGTAAAGATTGTCGGAGATTATACGTGAGGTTACATGTTGTATTGACTATAGTATTTATCGGAAAATATTGCGATAAAAAATAGAACTGTGATGCATTTATGGTTGAGACGATGACCTTTGTAACACGATTTCTTCCAATATTATCGTAATTATAAATAAAATAAAATATGTCATTTGTATTATTAATTTACACTTAGTTTGATTTTTATAATAAACTTGGTTTCTTCCATTGTGTAATGAAATTGAAAAAAAAAAAAAAAAAGGTTTTTAATAGATCATTTTTATTTAAAACTCTTTTTCTCATTAATGACGTATTTTTCCATCGTTTATTTTTGTTTGATATTGAAGTATTAAAATAAAAATTAATTTTCGCACAAAGTATTGTTTTGCTTTGAACGTCATATTTTTTAAATAAATTTTCAGAAGTTTTGGGAAATAAACTCATTTATTTAAAGCACAAAATAACTAAAATAATGTTTTTCTCTTGTCAAATTAATTAATTTTTTTTTTTCAAATGAAGAATTTTTAATTAAATTCTATCCCCGAATTCATCATCACAAGTAGTAATAGAATTTTTTTACCATATGTTTTGTCAGAGGTAAATGAATTCAACATATACACATTAACAGTATTCCAGGTATCTCAATGTTATCATGATATTGAAAAGATATCCAACATGAAACCCGTCAAAACACTTGTTTAATTTCGTTAAAAGCGTTTCCATATATAAAAAAAATGTTTTTTTTTAAACAACTTAATATCATTTAATATTTTTTTTTTCTGAAAATAAAAAAGAATTCCTTGGCAGGCCATACAAACGGCGGACAAGGCTAAAATAATTGAGAAGTCTCTTGTAAGTTGGGTAGCGGTCAGAGTACTCAGAAAATTTGGGTTGTAACTATTTTTCGCTCATGATGCAACTATGGTACGATGCACCTCTACTATTCCATATGCGACGACATATGTTTTCCGGTGGGTTAGTAGAAGTCACTTAGCACTATAGTGCTCAACGTCTACTACGTTTAAAAAAATATTTAGGTCAACTCAATTTATACTTTGACTTTTTCTTATGATCATTATATTAGACGTTTTATCGCTCTCAATTTTGTACATTAATTGTATCAATCAACAACTAAATGATTTCATTGATTCTAAAATAAACTAAAGATATAAATGTGTGGTTTATCGTCATTCGGAAGTTTAATTATTTTTCTTCTTATTAATAAATATTTTATTTAATTAATTAAAAAAAAAAGAAAGTAATCAATAACTATTAACACCTTTGTTAATTAATTCATTAATTGTTATCTTTAATGTCACCATATTCATTGGTGTATAAATTAATTATATAAATCGATAGTGTATTTTTATCATTAATAATATCAACAAATGTATTAAAATTTAATTAATTTCGTCCAAACAAATGCAAATATTAGTATCATTGCATTAATGAATAATGAAAAAAAAAAGTAGATAAGGTTATTGTTGTACAGACATTAACTATCAAGTAACATACTTTTAAATGAATGATATTCTTTTCATTTACTATCTCAAACTGTTTACGTTGTTTGCAATGGGACGGATATATATTATACGAGGTGTGCACACTCCTGCGCACAAGTCCCACATTCTTCGCCTGCATTCACGAGGTCACTGGCGATAAAGGTCAATAACTATTTGTCCGGCAGACTGCATGTGTATGATTATATTTACGTACTTGACTATTTAACGTCTATTAATATACTATAAAAAAAATCATCTATAGTAAAGAATAAAAATAATCCATTAATAATTTTTATATTTTTAATTTTTTATCTATAGATGAATTTTTTTTTTTACCCTTTTAAAATGACGTTGATTAATTAAATGTGAACGGTGAGACAAGAAAATGCAATCTAGAAAATGCAAAATGCATTTAGAAGATGTGTGATCGAAAAAAAAAATGGAGGATCATCGTCTTGGATTGATGACAGTAGATTAGATATGTGGTACCCGATGCATGGTGTGTCGAGTAGTCTGGGAAGCGATACATATTATAAAAGAAAACGAGAGGGAGAGAATAAACTTGCACGCATGACGTCACTTAGTGTGTATCATTTTTAGCCTACATACATACGTATATGCCTGCCTATATACCCAGTGCCAAGAGTCAGCGCGGCGCGTTGCAGTCAACTTGAATGTCGGGAGAATGACAGAGAAGTAAAAGGGGTTATGCGGTAGAGAAGATAATGTTTGTTAGATGAGTAGTACATTGAAGCGTCGATGTGTCGTGACGACAACTGCCGGTTGGTTTTGTTGTTAGCTGCATATCGTGCTTTCCCCTTAAGTACTAACCGTGCAAACCAACGTTGTCCATCCATTAGCGTAGCCACAATCCAAGAGTGGGAAAAAGAGAACTTGATTCGCATGAGAAGAGGCTATTCAAGTATACACATTCATATGTATATATATTTTTATATAAATGTATTCGTGTAGAGTTTGTGTGTTAGAGGGAAAAAAGAAAGAAGACTGGCAAAATGAGACACTAATATTTTGGTTGACCGAGGATATGCGCATGATGGACTAGAAAAAAGTTCTTGGAATATCACGCAAATATTTTAGGACTACTATTCTGTTTATTTATCAAGCACGTTTTAGAGACTGTGAATTAGAGTGTGTTGATGAAAGCTTTGACAAATGTAGTACTCGTAGACATTTAACTTATTATTCTTAGAATTTTTAATAAATAAATAAAATAATAATGAATATTTAGTGTATTATATTTAGAACATATCTTCGGGTTATTGGATTGTTTTTGTACATGCAAACGACCTGACTGTTGGCTAAGGCCAGGCGTGCATAAAAACGATTTTTTAGTCATGTGATCATACATATAGTCGCAGTCGGTCAAAGTAAACGATTTCACATCGCCCAAACAGTTTAGTTAAGCAGCCAGGCGATCACTATCAATTTTAAATCACTTCATTATGCGACAAGTATATTATTTTAACAAAGCTTTATCGGTTATGTATCTTCAGCCACATGGTTTTTTGTGTGTTAAAAATATGAATGAGAGACACGAGTATATCGTCTGTTTAGTCCTGTCGAATTAACGTGTACATACTAGTATGTAATAATAATCGAGACTGTAGACATTTTGATGGTACGATAAAAGTATTTTTTATTTTTTTTTTGTAAAGCCAGTCGGGCAGCTCAACGACTGTTTTATCGAGGTGAAATCGAATCGGTAGAGGTATGCATTTCTATATATATATTATGCTATACCTGCTCTAACGACTAAATACTTGGATGGCTTAAGATTTGCGCGTGTGTTGGAGCTCTACAAGGACAAAAATTCTCACGTCATCAGTTAAGCCGAAAGAGAAATATAAATATACGTATATGTGACTGACTTTCCACGTATGAATGACCTATTATCGTTCGTGTAATTATACTACTTTTATTCATCAAATATTTATGACGTATTCAAGATAATTTCATCGCCATAAGTTATTGGACTTTTCCACGAACTCGTTTCATATTTTTATCGTTTTAGTTTTTATTTGCTATGTTCGATTTAAAAGGTTTGAAGTTGAAGTTTTTCTGAGGATTTAAGAAGTTTTTGATCGACGTTGAGAATAAGAAACGTGTAAATTTTTTTTGAGCAGCTTAGTTTTGTATAGATGTTAAAGAGTTGAGTGTTTAATGGAGTGTTACTTATATGTTTCAAAAGGACTGTTTGATGTAGTTGGAAGGATTTTGCAATACTTCAATATTGATGTATTTCATGGATCAAATCGTGTGGACAAGTTTAAAGAAAAAAAAAATACACACTTGAAATAGAAATCTAAGAATTAAGTGATTTTAACATGCAACTTTGGCTCTTTTACTTACAATATATTTACATTCGTTGGTAAAAAAAAGTAGGACATGCATAAAATTTACGTGTTTTCGAAATTTTTTTAGATGTTGAACTGTCAGATAAAACAACTTTGGATCGATTTGAATTTTCATGCATAAAAAAGTAGACTTCAATATATTTATTCTAAAAAAATTACAATTTATTTTAAATGTACATATTTTTTGTTATAATAATGTTAGATACCTCATCTTTTTATATAAATAAGTTTTAAATAATACTTTATATATTTATAAATAATAATAGTTATTGAAAAATTTTCTTACAATATTTTAAAATAATTGAAATATATTTAATGCAAAGTTTATGAGCTTATTTTTATTATTCATAAATTTCGAGTTTGATTCATGAAATGATTAAACCATCTATTTCATCAATTCTTAGAAATGAGTATGAATTCTGGGAAATCAACTGGTCACTCATCAGATTTTGCAATGTATTATTAGAATGATGAGCTTTTTATTACAAATAATTTTACTTTAATAAAATATAATATTTTAAAATGTATTCCAGTGAATTTCATGTCTCAATTTTTATTTTCTTTTGAAAAAGACTTTTAGAGTAATTTATATTTGTTATTAAGAGGAAAAAATAGTAATGTATGAATGAGGTGAATGTAAAATTGATGATAAAGACCTCTTATATAATGAGAATTAAAGTTTAAGTATGATGAAAATATTTTAAATAATTATATTTACTCGTTCACTTATCAGATTGGCTAATATTACCACTATCGGGATTTCATAACTTCGAGGTGTGCACATTTCGATTTTAAATCGACAATATTTAAATAAACTGTAATATAATAAAAAAGGATAATGATAATGAAGCTATTTGTGTATTATTACAATCGTAATGAGCAAAAAAATCGAACATAATGTAATTTTAATTGATAACTTATTCATCAATTCTATATTTATATGCATTTATTTGAATAAATTTCAATTCAATCAATTTTCTTCAAGCTAAAATTATGTTCTTAATCGATATTTTCACTTAAAAATGAAGTTTGTCAATTCAATTACTTAAGTTCCATCAAAATTTTATTTTTCTAAAATTGTTTTCTAAGGGTAATAAATAAATTCAATGAATTTATTATTGTTTAATTCGTAATGATACAAAGAAAATTTTTTGTTTTTACTTCCAGTCACAGTTAATTCGATAAAAAAATGATTAATTTGAGTTAATTAACTCCAAAGGGAAATTCGTTACGCTTGTCGAGTAAATACGTTGTTGTTACCAATAGCTTTTTCTATTTAATTGTACATAAAGAATTCTTTTTTCGTATTAAATCATCACGTTATTATTTTTGAAACACAAAAATCATTTAGGCTTTCCTTGGGTGGTCAATTACTTATTAAATTCAACTATCATTTATCGAATGATATTACTCACTTGGTCGTATTGTTTACCACTTGAAAAGCACTCATCTTCAAGAATTTGAGGGTCAATGATATGGTCCTTTTAAATTAATTGTTAATAACGTTTAAATAATACAGCTATGTCGTAATTACAAATAACAAAAAATCGATAAAAAAATCGAAAATATAGTTATTTAAAAAAAAAAAAAGTATAAATAATATACAATAGATTAAACCTTAAACGTTCCATGATAATTGATGTGATTAATTTCTTGCCATGGAAAATTAGTTAAGTATTTACTATTAAAGAAAAACAATAGAATGACTTAACATTACATTGATTGTTTTAATTTATTAAGAACTAAACTAGTTATTATGATTGTTTATTGCTTCTAGTATCGGTTGTGAGACTTTATTTATTGTGGGAAACTGTTTTTACATGTTATTACGCATATTTCCACATCATATGTATGGTATATAAAAAATTACATTTTATTTGCATACAGCTATCGATCGTGTATAATGACTTTCCCCGATGAATTCTCTTTCTCTGTTCACGTCCTACTCAACCTACCTTCTTTGCAGATATGTGGCATATCAGCGTGCAATAATATAGGCATTTTAATTATCTTATTGGTGTACAAACCAATAATTTTCGATAAAAAAACGGGGTTTACATAAACCTTCAGTAGTTTGTAATATTTTTTTGCGATGAAAAATTGCATGTTTATGGTTATTGCAATTAAGAAAATGATTTTTATCTTGATGAAAATAATTCTTCGTTATTATTAAAAAATTCATTGATATTAAAAAATATTCTCTGAAATGAATTTAGATTAAATAAAATATAATTACAATAATTTTTGCTAGTTAAATAGTAATTTAATTCTATTGTAATGTGTTCTTCTTTGCTAGATAAATATTAAATTTAATTAATATGCATAAACGTTAATTAAAATTATTTTGTTTCGTTTCATTATATCGAAAAAATTATTTATTTAGTAATAAAAAAATTAATTTCAGTACTTTTGTATTTACAGATGGTGCAAATTGGATATTCATCGAAAGAAGAATACGAAATAAAGATTCAAAATGTGGCTCAGTGGAGAAATAGAAGGCGGTGATGAAAATTTCTGACCTCGCGTTTCTAAAATTCCAAAACAGCGCGGGAGTGTTATGGTTTATTGAAAAATCAATGAGTAATAAAATAAATATTAAAAGAAATATTTTCAACAAGCAAAAGACCATTGGAATCGTGATGAAAATATTGCAGCCATTTAATATATACGTATATACATAATTATTATATGCATATATATACCTTCTACCTTGAGATAAAATACCTCGTACCTACAAGTACCTTCAAACATCATCTACCTTTCACAGCGCAATAGTGCCTGGGTCACTGAGTTCATAATACTAATATAATAATAATAATAATTCGATTACTATTATTATTATATTATCATAATACAATTATTAATAATAATGAAGAAAGAAAGAGCACGAAAACTGAAACATTTTAATGGAACTGATATTAATTAATTGTTAATGAAAAAATAAAACAAAATAGTCATAGAAGAAGAAGAAGAAGACGCACAGATACATTATTGAAGAAAATAATATTTAAAAACTGTTATCTTTGAATCACTTAATTGAAACCAGGACAGCCAAGTACCTGCATACAAATTTATTTATAACAATTTTAAACAATACTTAAAACAGTCAAGCTATATTTAAAAAAAAAAACGTTATTATTATCATTCAATAATAATAATAGTAATATGAATAATATTAAAATTGAAAAGTCATAATTTAAACATAATTACACAAGTATTGTCAAAAGTTATTACTTAACTTTTAAAAAGTTTTGGAAACAAAATCGTGAGACTCATTTATATTATCTAGTGACTAGTGCTCTCATTTCTTTACTATGTGGATATCTCGTTTTGCAAATGACCGAGGTGAGTACAATAAATATTATTTATTCTTTTTTACTCACCTCATATATTTCTTTTTTCTTTAAAAAATAAGTTTATTCTTATAATTTTTTAAAATAATCCACTATTTGTATTTCAAACAAAGTCAATTGATTAAGTTTTTTTTTTTAATTTTAAAATAAGAAATTATAAAATTATTTGAATTATTTTATATTGAGAATTACTTTTCTCGAATAGAATTTTTCAATTAATAGCTCCTAATTTTTTTCATTTAACTTTCTATTCTTTGTTATGTAAAGTAAATTATTCCCATCATAAAGTCTCGCTTTAATAAGTATATAATTTCCAAGTATTTATATTTGTTTATTGTTTTATCAAACTCAGGATTATTTGTTGAGACGTCTGCTTTGGTAATGAAATAGTTATTATTGTATGGTAATGCCATAGAAATAATTGTTCTCATCTTCTTTAATATAAAGTTTTTCAACAGATATACACAGTTATTAGTAACTTCTAACATCTCTGGATAATTAAATATAGTTTGCTATTAGTTTTCATTATAGAACAGACAGCTAACATTTATTGTTAACTACCTGGAAAAAATTTTGTGTCATTATCAATAGAGAAAAAATTATCAGTTTAACGACATTATTCATGCTTGACATATAGAGGTTAAATATGAGAATGAATGGCATAAATAAACGCAAACTTTTCTATTAATATATCGACAATATGTTCTGACAATATTGTTATCAACAAAATAATAACAGTATTTGTCCTAATTCCATACAGTTTCGAATATTTAGTATTATTGTTCAATATAAATGCTCATTGAAATATTACAGTATGTTGTTAGTTGCTCCAATATCTTTGTTTTCCTAAAAAAAAACACTGAGAATTTTATGATTCTATTTATTACATTAATGAAAAGAAAAATATATTTCTATTTTTGTTTATAAAAATTTTTAGCACTCAATATTAAAGTTGTTTGTTAAAAGAATTGAAAGATTGAACAGGTTGACAAATTGGAATATAGAAAACAATTGTCTTAAGCCTGTGATTCTTTTGAGAGAAGTAATATTTAAGGGCTGAAAATCAAGAAAGAAAGGATTATTGCTTAGTGACGTAAAGGATTTTTTTTATAGCAGAAAAACTGTGTCAAATTAGGTATCTAAGAAAATTGTAGGTTTAGGAAGGATGATTTTAAGGTAAAGTTGTTGTGTGCAATTTTATGACAGGATGCAGAGAAAAAGGTTTAAGAAATTTAGGAAGTTATCTAAATGTAATATAAAATATTTCCTCACAAAAATATTCACTAATTTTCTATAATCGTTCAAAACTTCAGTCGTCTTTTAATATTTTTCACTTTTTTTTGCTTTATCAATAATCACAAAAACTAATAAATCAATTGTCTATCTATTAAACAACAATAATAGAATTCATACAGTGGAATAAAACATATAAAATCCAATTGATTGCAATTAAAAAATGTCGTTCATTGGTCGGATATGAATTTATACGTATAGTATTGATCACCAAAAGCTTTCATATCCAACAATACTATTTCTAATATTTATTTGTGTTGCGTGATAAAGCTATGACAGTAGTAATTTGTAGCTGCTTTATATTACTATATACTAGACAGGTGTATATATTATTCTATTTGCAATATTCTTATTATCGGAATCGTAAACTGTAACAGGTTATCAGCTCAGAATTTGCGAGGTTTCTGCTTGAATCATAATAAGTGTCGTGAGACAAAGTATTGCATAAAACAGTGGACAAAGACAATAGCTCTTGTGAACGTAACGAATATTGAATAGTTCAACCAGTTGGAACTTACTTCTTATTTAAAAAAGATGCTTCTAAAGGAATTGATTTTGCAATACCTTTACAAAGCCTATGATGTGCGGAAGCACATGATTGAGCTTTGTAATGTGGTCGATAAACTCTCTTTTATGTCAATATACTTCAGGATGTGTTGAAATCAATGATAATTTATTATTGAGTTTTTAATCTTTTTTTTTACTCTATTCTAGTAAAATTACTAGGATTATTTTTTTTTTTTAGTAATACATGATGTATTTTTATATGAACTATGAGACAAATTTAATATTAAATTTGTGTAAGTTTACTCAATCCTTTTTTCACCTGGAGCATTGCGAAATTTTTTAGTGTAACATCAGAGACGTGAATACGAGAGGTAATTTTAAATATCCAGGATATTTTATTTATTTTTACGAATGGAAAAAAATTTAAATATACTTCATCATTGCATGTTGAATTTCTAAGGAAATGAAAATAATTTTATTCATTTGAATAAAATTTTATTTTGAAGGTCAAATATTGTGTGAATCTGTGGATAAATTGGTGAATCAGTGGTGAAAAAAAAAAGCTGAAAATTAGTTACAAAAAAAAATCTGATAGTATCTAGCAGCAGTTGATTAAAATGGCATGACTAGAGAGAAATGATTGGAGAATCATGGAATTGATCAAAGCGTTGAAGAGGTCGGTTAAAGTTAATGAATGAAACAAATAAATTGAGAATTGTAATGGGTGAAGTTGTAATAATCAAGTAGATTTTTGAATTGGAAAATAAAATGAAAGATTGGCAATATTTTCAAATGAATGATTTATTTCTAAATTATAAAATCAGTAAAAAAGTTAAAAAAAAAGTAATTTCTTTTCAATTTATCAGATTGATGTGATAGTATTTTATTCTATGTATTGACACATGGTATATTATTTTTTTAAATGAAATGAAATTGATTGATTGAATTTATCTATTTGTTCAAAACTAATCAGTCAATTTTTATTACACCGAACAAGAGTTGTTTTTGTACTAAATAATGAGTATCTTCAATTTTGTGATCAAACATGGAATATAATTTAATATAAAATTCTAATTAAAAGAATTCTAAAGTGCACTTACGTGTCATTTTATCAGCTCTGATCTAAAAATATATTGATGTCGTTAAAATAATTATATTATTTTTATAACTTTACTTCATTTGATTGAGTGTAATTTTTAAAATTATTATTTGCTTTAAAAATGTTTAATTAAAGGAGAACAATAATTTAATTTACATCAATAAATGAGGTAGTTATCGTTAAATATTACTTTAATAATTATATAAATCGTTTTAACGTTGAAGAAAATTAAAGTGAAATGACTTCTTAAAGTATAACGGCTTCTTAGAAGAAATTTAAAAAAAGTTCATAATTTTAGATACCTCAATTATATCTGATATATTAATTTATTTATCATTTAAGTTAATCAAATATTTCTTTGAAAAGGAATTATATTAGTCACATTTTAAATATTTAAAACGAAAATAAATTTACAAAATATATTTTATTTTGATTTTCCTTCAATAATTTACAAATATTCTTCATTTACCAATAAATAAAATAAATAGTAAATAATGTTTATGTAAAAAAAACATTGTATAAAGATTTTATATCTAAATAATTATAATAATTATGCTAAACAGGAAAACTGACATTGATGTGAAACGAAAAATTTATTTTATTATCATAATATAATCTTGGGAGAAAAATGATAATCACAATGATCTGAGAGTATACAAAAGATTTTTAAATATTCATTAGTATCACGAGAAACCAATCACTAATTCTAAGGATAAAAAAAAAGCAAACTGGCACAATAACGTTCAGATAATAAAAAATAACAAAAAATAATTCTTGATGATTTTCAAGAATGGAAACGAAAAAACGCAATCGATCACAAGTTGGTGGAATTAGTAGGTGTTGATTAAACTGAATTTAATTATCTGGTTTAGTTGGAGGTTCAGTAGGATGATCGTACAAGAATCAAAAAATGTCCTTGTGATGATTCGTGAGGTTGATGATGGATCACCGATTTTGTTGACCTTGAATGAGTTACTTTAGGTGAAGCAATCAAGTGATTATTATAAAGCATGAAATTACTCGCATCGTCTAGCTAGAACAATGCCTAGAAGGTCACTAGTAAACGAAGGAATAATAACATAAATTATTAAGAAGACTGATGTTGCAGGTTTATTAATTGAAAAAAAATTAAAATTATAAAGTAAATTTCATTTAATTTTATATCAAATTATCAAAACAATCTCTCAAGAATGCCATCATTAATACATTGTTTTCAAATTATTTATAATCACAAGGAAAAGTTAAAGAAGATTAATGGAATCATTAATTCACTAATTATTTATTAATTAAAAATAAGATTACATCGTTTGATTCTTTTCCTGGTCAAGTAAATGTGTTTTTTTCTTTATTTAACATTTTATTTGATTAAGAATAATTTGTCTTTGATAAAATCACTGGTTTTTGTTGTTTATGAATCGTTTTATAAACAAGGGAAGATTTCGTGTTGTAGAATGATTAGATATTACTACTTCAAAATGGCGGATTGTAAATTTTTTTATCAATTAGACAGACAGAGAGTGTTACCATCTCTTTGATCTTACGTTTTATCACGTGATTGCTTACTAAAATATCGTTTTTATATGCTATGACAATCATAAACTCTCTCTCTCTCTCTCTCTCGCTCAATTCACTTGATACATACACATTCGTAGCATGATTGTAATCCTACACCTCCTAATTTCGTTGCCAGCTTCTTATTTCATCGGAACTGCAAACTACCACAATATATTTATAGTTCGTCAACATCGAAAATACTTCTTAAGGATTCAACGTAGACAAAGTTTAGAAAAATTTTTATGTTCGTTCTTTTACTAACAGTTTGATACTTCTGAAGTTTTCAATTTATTACGTGATAATGTAGTTATTAAAGTCTCGAAAAAACGAACAAAATAAAATATTAACGAGTATATTATTGGATAGAACGGATAAGTAGATGAGTTCTTTTTTGTTCAGACACTCGATTTTCGATTTAATGTCGTACTAAAAAAAATTTATCGATTCTGAGGTAAAGAAATTTGAAAGAATTAAATTAAGACGTTTTTTATTTTTAATCTTATCCACTGGAATTTCCACTAAACTTCATTTCTGATTTATTTAAGTACATAAATTCTATGCTCTTGTAGCTTATGCAACTGGAAATAAATTTTTCCAATAACATAATAATTTATTTTTAGTTCAATGTTTTTTTGACTTTACAAAATAATAAAATTAAAAACTGTGTCAGTATTCCTTTTAAAATTTTGAATTTCCTAGAGTCGTGTAAATTATATTAAATTAATTTATCAAAAATGTTTCTACAGAAAAATTAAGTGGATTACAGAAAATATGTCATGAAATAAAACTTTTCAAATAAAGCCTTTGATGTAATTTGATGTGGTAATATTGTTATAAATAAATGATCTATCATGTGACACATAAAAAAATTACCATCGTTAAAAGAGAATCACGTCAAAGGATATATTTGATACTTGTATCACATAGATATATGATAAAAAATATATTCTGTGACAGCAAAAAAGAAATACCCTTGTTGAATTTTTTACAAACTTGCAGAAAACTGACAGTTTGTGAGACAAAAAGTCTCTCTGCTGAGACATATCTTGGAATCCATTAACAGAAATTAGCCCTCGTTCATTCTTTGCAAGGTTCTAATGATAACTCTACTGTCGGAATGATAAATATTTTTCTCATTATCATTATTAAAAAGATTTTTTATGTCACCAGCTATGTAATTATGAATTAAATTAAAGAACATACTCAAAATTAATACGCTAATAGTGAATTAAACTTCTTGTAATTAATTATATTCACGTGTTTGCAACAATCATTACTGCTTTAAAAAAAATTTATAGTTGTAAGAGCAATATCGTACTCCTTACATTAACTATCCTATATGAGATAAAATATATTTTATTTCAAAAGTATATCAAAATAAAATTTCCGGCCAAATCTTATATAATCGAATGTTAAAAAATATAATTAAATATATTTATGTTGTTAATTATATAATTATATATTTTTTTATATTTAATTATATAAGATTTGACCGAAAAATTATATTTTAATATACTTTTGAAATAAAATATATTTTATCCCATATGGGATTTAACATTTAACATCCATAATATTGCTACCATATCAATACTTAACTTGTTAATACGATTAAGATAGTTGTGGCAGCTATATAGATAGTTGAAATAATTGTCCAAATAATTAGAGTCAGCATAAAGACTGCTGCGCAGCAATCTACTTCGGCTATACTTTGAATTGCTTCTATAACAATAAATTTTTTAAGTGTATCAATAATATTGTTTCTATAAAAAAAATAATTGTTGATTAATTTGAAGTGTTATGTACTCAAGACCATGAGATTTGTGCATTAAAATGGCTGTATTTACGGAGACACATAATACAAAAAACGACTCGAAGTGGTATTTATTTGTCTGATTGTGAGGTCAGTGGTCCTTGCGACCCTTATTTATCTTAAAGTATAAGTTGAGGTAAGGTCTAGGTACTTTAAGAAATATCTAGCAGTAGGGAGCAAGGGTAAGGAGTATTTCTAAGGGGATGGGTATTTACTTATAGTCTCGAGTTGTTATTTCTCATTATTTTACTATATATATCATATAATTATCAATTAAAATATCAAGGCAGATAAAAAAAAATTAAATATCTTAATACTTATTAGCAATTACTTTTAAATTATACAAATTAAAAAGTTTCTAAAAATTTTTTGTTCTGATTTAAATATTTTAAAATGCAGTTTTATTCATATTAATAATTCAATCAAGAAATTTTCTTTATGAAAATGGACCAAAGTTTCTTATTTATTTATTTTTTAAGAAACTTTATTTTAATTGTTATGAAGTAATAATTGTTTCATACTTAACTATTAAAAGCTTAGAAAAAATCTGAAAATTTGAAGTGTAATAAACTCAGTTAACATTCAAAAACGAGAAATCTTTAGCATGTTTTTTTTAAACAAAAGCTAAATTATTCAACAACTTTTGCAGCCTAGAAACTTTAATAAACTGGTAGAAACAAAGTTTTTATCATTAAAACTTTAATCTCTCTTTTCATATAGTTACAATAGTAGACATGTAAAAGTAACAGGTATAACATTCTTGAAAACATCTAATTAATTATTATGATAATTAAATTATTTTAATCACAGAATAATTTTATTCAATTACTAGTATAGCTAGCCACATTGATAACATAACATTTAACATAAATTGTATGCATTAATGGGTCATTATTCAAAATAGTTGACCTTATTATTGATCTCAACCTTGAAATTTGTTGCCATGATCATGACTTTAAATGACATCGATCTTGGAATAAATATACTGTTCGGTTTAGATTTCAATGATATCAACGATTTCTAGTTGTTATGAGAATATAAGTTTCGTGACTTATCTTTCTGTAGATGTGCAACTAAACCTTTACTCTGTAGTATTAAGCTTTCCTTTAGATTACTTATTTCATATTTTATATATCTAATCTTCTAGGATGTATCACAAGAGATTTATAAATTACACCTTACAATTTAATTACTAATAATAAAACTAAGATCTAAAAATAAATTGGTACGAAAAGAAAAAATATTGACTCCAAGAAAATGGAATTAATTAAAAAAGTAATTAGCAATAAATAATGTATTGTATAATTTGGTTATTTATGGTAGGTAATTGATTTGATTGAGTTTACATTGGCAAGGAACAATGATTTTATATTCTAAAAATTACAAAATAATATTTTAGTTGGTTTTAAATGAAATATAGCAAGTTAATTTGTTTTCATTAAATGGTTAATTATTTATTGATAAAGAAAAATTCAGAGCAATTAATTTTTCGATCTTGTAAACTTTGGTAACTTGAATTCCAATTTGTATTCCTAAAAACTTTCAAGTGGTCATGAATGGTACATTTACCTCACATCTCCAATAATATTGATTACTCTTGAACACTACTTATTTTATCGTATGTGAAAGCCTCTGAATTTTCCTTGGGCAAAGAAAAATGACCAAAAAATTTTAATTTTTTGCGAACGTATTCAGACTCGAAGATGGATTGATTTCCCTCCTACACCTCTAACCTGACGATCATCTAGAATACCTACTTTTTTCTCAGTTTTTTATCTTTCAAGGTTTCAAAGAATGAGAATTTTATTTTCAATCAAGGAATCTATAAATTTTTGTCTCGAGATAGAATGAAAGAAAAAACAAGTAAAATTTCTAATAAAACTTTATAATTTTTTTTTATATTAGTAAGAAAACGTATTATTCATTTGTTTTTCTTTTCATTAGTAAAGACAATTGTTTGCTAAAAAAAAAGTGCAATTAATTTACTTTTCTTGCTTTTAACAATTGATCTTATTGTTTTTCATGAATTCATTGTTGGAAAAACCTTGAAATTTTTCCAACAGAATAAAAACTATTACTTTTATTTATCGACAGTTCTTTTTAATACATTTCCAGTTTTTACAGTCATTTTGCTTTGAAGTAATTTTTATATTCATGCCTCCATTAGTCACAGGCGATCAATTGAATAAAATTATTTTCTTCCTTTCACTTGCATCCAATTTTAACTCATTGTTGTGAATAAGAATTTTTTAAATAACATCAATTCTCAACGTCTGATCTTGGTTTAGGTAATGAAATATCATTCAAAAAAAGACTTATAAATAATTAATTACTATAAATAATGATTAACTGATAACTAATTATTATAATCTATATTTGAGTAAAAAATAAACATTCAATAATTTAATTATAAACTTAAAAACAATATTGTCAGGTAAATAACGACTTGATAATTAACGTGGAGCGAGAGAAAGAGACGATAAATGCAAATGTGGACAGGTTTAACCACAAAATTAATTGAAAACTAGATCTCGTTTTACCAATATCTGAGGTATAAAAGCAAATTTTCACAATAATTAAAATGTATTTATAGATAAATGTATTACAATAATTTGCTTTAGAATCAATCTGAAGAATTAATTGAATTAACTTTTCATTACAAAATCATTAACAAAATAAATGATACATTTTCTAAATTAAATAGATTCATTCAATGAATTATTGATTATTTTTATTCTTTAATATGTTATTTTATTGATATGAGATTATATAAAATTGTATTTTAACCTAAGTTAAGCTCAAATCTAATTAATTGATAAATGATGACAATTAAATTATCTATAATAACAATGATTTTTTATAATTTATATGGGAATCAACTAAAATGAAGGTTTGATCAGTAACGATGAAAATTGAGTCAATAGCTCATTTGAAAAAAGCACTCGTGCGTTAATGGTAAGGTTTCGGGTTTGATTTCTAGTCGTAACTCATTTTTCCCAAGTTTATTTTCGATCTCTCACTTTTTTGGACCAAAGCCAGCTCAAGATAATTTATAAAATTAATTTAGCCATAGGTAGAATAGTAGAGGGTGAATAAAGGGAAGGAGGTTGCTGGGGATAGACAATTAAGGGCTTGTAATCCATAAACTACATATAATTGCTATGGTAAACTTAATTAGAAATTACTGTACGTTAGGTAATTTATAATTGAAAATCATTTAACGTAGGTGTAATTATTTTTCTCTTTCCCCTTTAAAATCCGTTAAATCATTTTTAAAAATTTCTTTAAAATTTTTTAGATCAAGTTATAAGCCCTGAGCGAAAAAAATTTACTTTTGACTTTAAGCTCTTGAAAGTTTTGAAGGAATAGTCGTACAACGATCTCTTGAAAGCCATTTTAAGGCTGAAAAGATTTTACTAAAGATAGTGTTATTGGATTTCATCTAAAAATATTTCTAAATGTTTTCAGTTTCACTTCAATATTATTTCTAATATTCTATTTCAACTATATTTTCAATTTCACAATTCCAGTTTCCAGAACAATAAACAAAAATTCTTACTTTCTAATTATTTTAGATTTGATGAAACCATTTACTCCACTATTTGACGTAATTATTATTAAAAATGGAAAAAAATAATCATTTGTTTTAGAATCAATCTAAATAATTAATTGACTATTATATTAATAAATAGAGACTACCTTTTTTGACATTTAGGAAAAAAGTCTTAGATAAATAATTTTTATTAGATAAATTTCCATATTAAGTTAGTTTATAAATATTCTGAATATCACATCTTATTTAAATGTCACACAAAGTTTAAAAAACTACTTTAAGACACGTGTTACCAGCTCCATAACAAATCCTGAGATTATTGACTTTTTAAATAGCCTTGTACCTCTATTAGTAATAAGCAAAAGTAATGCACGCTATGTAACCCAACACCTTTAGTTACTTCATATATTTTTATGCAAAATTGCAACGAATATCTTGATACAGACGAACAGACATACAATTTTTCTAGGCCACTGAGTTCATTGTGATCTTATATATACTTAACAGATTTACATGCAATATATTTCTGTGATAGTATTTATGATGCCAATTTCAAGTAAGCCAAGATTTTTTTTTTTTAAAAGTAAAATGAAACTTTATCTTCTGGTTGTTCCACTAAGATCTTCTCAAAAGAGAAGTTTATTTTCTATTGAATTATGTATTATTTAATTTTTTTTTTCTACGTGAAACTGTTCACGGAATGAATATTAAATTGAAGTTGAAGTTAAATTTTTATATCTGTCTCTAGGAAAAATTGCTGAAGTACTGAATACTACAAAAGATTATTAAAGTTCTTTTGATTCTGAAGTAGAGACTTAAGTTCCAAAGATATTAAGGGATTTGAGTAAGCCAGCCACCCTTTTCATGGTCGTATATCACTTGTCTCATTAAGCTATTTAATACTAGTTCGAGTGGCAAAAAATTTTTGTTGAAAATGTATTTTTTTTGTTTTAAATGAATCACTTTTTTTTTAGCTTAAAATATCTCTTTTCAAGCACAATTGTTAAACGATGAACAGAAATGAAAATTCTCATTAATTTTCAACAAAAAGTTTGTAAAATTTGGTAAAAAAATTTAAATTTATTTCTGTTAGAAAATTTGCAAGTGAAATATTCAAAAACAATCAAAAATAATGAATAAAAAGATTTTATGATACCTGGAGATAGTTTTTTTTTAGAATAATACTCTGTTCAAAAGAATTTCATGAATTCACCAATTTTTTATTCTAATAATACTATCTATCTGTTTTTTATGATTATCAAATATTAAAGTAAATGATATGACGATGCGATTTCCAATTGCATTGGAAAATTATTGAACATTCGATACTAACCCAAAAGTTGCTGAAAGCTATAATAAAAATAAAAAAACTCATTTTGTGATCCAACTAATGCTGATTTTCCATAACAACATCAATCCAAGTAACCTAAAAATGAACACGTACTTTTTATACAACGATTGATATTTTATTTAAATGTCTGAATGAAAATTGAAAGAAATAGTCTACCTTTCATTGACCTTTAAGAATCGTTTTACTTACCTTTAGATAAAAGTTTTTCCCGAAGTTAATAAAAAATATATATCATTTCCAAATCAATGGATCCCAGTGTGGTTTTATTTTTCATTTTTGTAATTTAAATTATAGCATTATCGATTTTTGGTATACATAAATATTAAAGTAGTATTGAAGAAAAAAGAGGGGATATGTATAAAGACGAGTAATACCGATACGATGAAAATGTTGACTGGGGTAGATTATTTAGCTTCGTACATATATATAGATATGTTTCTCATAGACGTAGACCGGCGTCGAAGGGAGCGCACGTCTTGAATAATAGAGATCGTTCTATTTACGTTTTGAAATCAATACATGCCTATTATATATGATGCAGTGAAACATTTGCAAAACTTAAAAGGGTATAGAGATAAAAGAAGAGAAAAAAACTCAATGAAAAAAGGACATGGGTGGTTGTGAATGTGATGTGAGTGTAACTTGTGAATTAAAAAGGCCGGTAGTGTCTCGTGCCAAATTAAAGTAAGCGAGACAGTTTGCTCTGTACTCTGTTCTGAATAGCAACACATACAGGTAGAGAGAAACTTTGTTGATGATAACTTCATGTATGTGTGTTGAAGATGTCAACGTCTTTTGAAAAATATCTGATTGTAATGAAGTTATTCTGACACTACTTTGTAACTAATTTTTTATTCTAATAAAATTATTGTGAATTCGTTGGGTTATAAGTGCAATGTTGTATGTACATGAATTAGATTAGTACACGAAGATGTTATTACAATGCAGATAATTTCGGGGAAATAAATTTATTTGTCATGTACTATTTGTTATAAATACATTGTTTTGTCAGAGTTAGTTAGTTATATGATAGTTAAAAATGAGGTAGTTTAATATTTTAGTTGGACAGTTATGTTTAGTTTTAATCATTATAATATAATTTCAAATCATATTTAAAAGCATACTTTAATATGAAAATGAATGGATAATAATTTAAAATTTTCAACCACTAAGGTTTCTTCCCTGTAAAAGATAATTATTGTTTTCATTTTTATTTAATTAAAAAAAAAAATTGTAATCCAATGTAGCACAGTGGGAATAAAATCGTACTCGCGATCTTTAATTCAAGCAACCATTTAGGCTGGTAAATAGATGGATAGGTGACCGGAAGAGAACACGAAAAATAGAAAATAAATAATACAATCAATGTCAATATCAATGCAGTCCTAAATTTATTTTTATTTTTCTTAATCGGGAATAAATTAAATCTATATTACTATTACATTTCTTCCACATTGTTTATATTGATAAGCAATGTCATAAAGATCAACTTAATGTAACATTGCAATGATATTTTTATATTAAAATCGAAATTATGCCATGTCAGCAATGTAAAACTAAGACTAAATATTTCAACTTGGGTAGTTGAAAATAATTAATGTTTATTACATCAAAAGCTGCGTACATATTATATTATGCTCATAATTAAATTTTCGTAATGAAAAAAAATACAAATAAAAGAGCATTAGTAACAAGATGGAATTTATTTTGCAAACTAACAACAAACATCATCCTGACTTTAACATGAATCTAATTTTAACATTGTCATTAATTAACACTCGACTTAAAAGACATTTTTTAAATTTAACTTTTCACAGTTTATTTTAATATATTTACATTTTCACATTTAATTGCAAAAGAGAAAACTTGACATTTGATTTAAAAAACTTTTATTTAATTATTAATATTAATTAAATTACTAAAAAAAAAAGATCTGATTATTTCTTTTTAACTGTTAATACAACATCTAAATATACTTATATCTACACATGCATATTTGTTATTTATGTTCTGTGTATTTACTGTAGTCTTTATAAAGCTTTACAAACTATGTTTTTCTAGATAATCTTTTAAATGCACGCACACGAAATTTTTTACTCGTAAACTGAGGTGTTTTTCATCTTGCCTTTGCTCTTTTTTAAAACTTCACAGAAAACTTCTACTGCGTCTACAATCAGCAACATTTGTACGAGAATATTTCTTGGCACACTCGCTTGCATATTTTTCTTTATCGATCAATCCTCTTTATATTTGAATGGTATTGAAAGACTATATCCGCACATACACACACTATGTATTTGTAATATGTGTAAAACACGTAGATATGTACTATACTACATAGTAAGTAGTCTTTCGTTGAACTTGCACCGAGTTTATTTAATTCACTGTCATTTCTTATTTTATCCTACATCTACATGCTTAATGGTCTTTTTTCTATATAAAGTAAACGCTATTTATTGCTGGGGTCATTCTGAAGACGTCATGAATAATAGTTGAGAAAAAGTGTTGAAAAAGAAGATCAATTGTTGAAGTGATTTTTTAAAAGATTTTAGATTGTGTAAATAGAAAAACAATTAAATTCTCATTTGAGAATGATTTTTTTAAAGCTTTTGTTTAAAAAAGAGTTTAAATAATTTTATAAATAAATTAATTAATTAGCATTAGTTGATGTAATTGAATTGTCTCAAGGTATTTCGGCTCCGGGCCGTATTAAAAAAAAAATATCTAGGGCCCTTCGAAAAAAATTAATATTTTTTATTAAATATACACACTAGATTAATTCGTCTTCTATTACTTCGAAGAACATTCAATGATTCAAAAAAGAAGTTAACGCGTATTTTATACAAGAATTTAGACTGAAATTATTAATAATACTTTATTTATTTATTTTAAGAACGGTACGATAAAATTTGATTTTTATTCTGGACCAAGTATTGATTATAAATTTATTTTCACTATATAATTATTTACGAAAGTTAAAAGAACCGTTTTTAAACGAATATTAAAAAATCTAGTCTTGTAGTTAATTATTATTGTTAGTCAATTATATCACTGGTTTAAATTGAGAAAAGAGTGAATTTTAATTTCGAATAATTCAAGTTCTAATCAGCAAATCGGTATTTTTCTTTGTATTTTTTAATTTTTTAATAATCTTTAATTATAATTTGTTATTTAAATTTCATCATTTTAAATATGCCTAACTCTAAAATTGTTAGTCAAGGTATCTATACAATATTTAAAAAAAAAAAAATTCTTTTGTAACGAATCAAAGATCTGCTCTCCGGATGCCCCGCAATCGTGATTTTTTTAGCTATCAAAAAACATAAATATCTCAAATTGAACCTGCAGCTATTATGACAGAAAAAAGCACAGTTTAATAAAAGTAATAATTGTGAACTTTTTAGTTTTTTGAACAATTTTCGAAATATGTAAGGACAATACTAAATTAAAAGAGTTCACAGTCGGATAAAATTGATACATACAGCATATATTGTCCATAGTACGAATTGCAGTCTGTTAATTGCTTTCAACATTTTTCTGTTTATAGTATATAAATGTTATGCTATGAAAAACCATCAATAAAGCTTCCAATGGAATCCAATTTTCAATCGGTCAAAGGAAAATCATTTTCACGTTCAACGTGTAAATATAATATTTTCTTTCAAAGGCACATCTGTATAGACCAATATTTTTCAACTTTCTTCTTTTAATGGTCAGTTTTATAGATAGATAAAAAAATATCGTATACTGTATAATAGTTACCTCAAAAATTGTTAGTAGATATCGACTTTTGAACCTCTCTTTTATTGACGTTAATAAAATTCAGTTTATTTTAGCTTTTAAATTCAAAGTACAGTACCTCAAATAAATATGCGTTACTACGACGCATACTAATTTATTTACTCATTTTTTTTTTATTGAAATCAAATTGTGAAAAAGTTTCTTGACTTTTAAAAGTGTTAGAAGTAAAACTCATCATAAATTAACTTACTTTTTACAGTAAAAAAATTTTTTTTTCTTTAATTTAAATAAAAATGGTTGTGAAAAATCAACATTAATAATTTTCTTTAATTTTTAATATAAATTTTAGAGAAAAAAATTGTACAATGGTTTTATAATAATTAAATATTCATATTTGAGTTGCTAAAAAATTAAAAGTTATGAATTTTTGTTAATTTGAGAATATTTAATATCTCCAACATGTCAATTTAATTCTATATTTAAAAGAATTCTAAATTAATTATCAGTAAAAGGTCTCATAAAATTTTATGATTATATTATAAAAATAATCCTCGAGGTATTTACAATGTGTTTATATTTTCTGCTTTATGAGTTACTATTTTTTTTAATGTGTAAAACATATGCTTTTATCAACGACTTTGTGTGAACATGACGTCTGCGCATCACGTTGCGCAAAAGACAACGTAATGTATAAATAAAGGAAACTACCACGAGACTATGTGCTTTGCATATTGAAAATCTAATAACGTCTAAAAATTGATTGTGTCAATCTTAATAAAATCAAATATATAAAATTCTTCTCTTTCTTACATAAATAACCAACATTCATCCATCCATCCATAGAAATCCTTCGACTATCAACAATAATATCTCTTTTATTCAATCAAATTCAATCATTAATTTCAGACGATTATTAAAAATATCCAAACAAAAATAAAATGTGATATTTTGTAATAAATAGTAAAAAAAAAACATTAAAATAATTTCATTTCATTCATATTTTTTAAAAATTTTATAAAAATAATTTTAAAAAACATCATTGCTATGAATGTTTATGAGTAGATTTTTCGCATGAATTATTATGTCATAAAAAATTAATTATGTTGAGGGTTACATGTTGAACCTTTGTAAACATGACAAAACTATAAATTGAAAGCAGGAATGTTTTCATTTATATAAATGGTCGTAATAACGTAAAATACACCGACATTAGCAGATGAAGATCGCTCTATTCCAATTTACGATTTTTATCTTTTTTTTTTTCCTTCTTTTAAACTTTTGCTTGTCACAGGATGTATAGCATTTAAGCCTTTTTACAACTATACTATGAAAGTATACCTTTTACTATTATTTTTCCTTCCAATAACAATGTGGGGGGGTGGTTCTGTCCCAATTGCAACGCGCATGCACTTCACTAGCTAAAAGTACAATCGATCCAGGCTCTCATTTTGTACATATCACGTCACGTATATGTACCAACTGCAGTAGTTTTTTCGAAATCATATTGTGATGCATGTTCGTTGAACAAACAATATCAGATATATACTACCTTTTTTTTTAATTTTTCTCTGCAGATAAATTTACTATGGACAAAAATGTTGAAATTTTTTCCAGCAAAATGAATTTTGTAATAAATTATTTTAATAATAATATTAAATCATTACCAATTTATCATTTAAATATATTTTTTCAAATATCTTTACTAATAAAATGTACAATTAAAATAATTGAATTATTTTCAAATAATTTCTATTATTAAATATAAAAATAACGAATGAATTATTTTAATTTAATACAATTATTTCTTTATATTGTTCAGTAAAGAATTCATTACAGCTGTTTAATAGATTTATTCATTTGTAAAATCAATTATAGAAAAACGATTTAATCTAAAAAAAAAGTCGAGATAGGAATGGTTATATTCCATTACTATTTCTTCTGTTTATAATATTTTATTTTTAATTTTTATTTTTATCAGTAACTTGTGTTATCAATTTTATTAAAATGATTAAGCTGGTCAATTCAATACCTAGCTTTAACTTTGTTACATTAAATAAAGAACCAGTATTACAATGTTCTTCTTTCTATCAATATCACGACCGACAATCTCGAAAATTGAGATGTAGATCAACGAATTATCTCCATATAAATCCATTCAACTAAATTTTGCATTTTTTTTCATTCATGTAGGTCAGTATTTTGCAGTATTAATTTGAAATTTAAACCGCTATGTACAAGTAAAACACAATTTCAATGTGTTTGGAATGATATCCATAAGGCTCTGTAAGAGAGTGTGGTAGTGAAGCTATCTCAGGGTTTCGATCGAAGGTTTGAGCAATGCGACTCCCGGGCTGAGCAGAGGGTAGGCATTGACCTAGATGCTTCCATTCTCTTGACGATACTCCAAGTGAGACCCTGGCCCTGATGTTGGGGTATCTCACACACATATATATATACACATATAAAATAAAACTGATCTCGGTTTATCTCTCTTGACTTTTTACAACTGATGTTAACAAACTTCACTTGATTGTTCACACATTTTTGAAACGTAGTATGTCATTTATAGATTCAAAATACTATAATTGAACAAATAGTTACTTAATCTTACGTACTTGACTTTAAAACATTGTTTGTCTAGATTGAGAACTGTGTTAAACTTCTATTCTTGAATTTATTGATCGCGTCTACAATCTTTGCTAAAATTTCTCACATAATTGTTGTCACGAAAACAACTCTTGGATTGCATTATGCTATTGTCAAAATGCATTTTGGAATTTTATGTTCAAGAAAAAATTTTTTTAGATTTAATTGTTTGAAAAATATATAAAGTTTATGATATATCAAAATATCTAGATATTAATATTAATTTTTTTCTTTTTTTTGAGTAGTGATGTTCAGAAATATTGACTTCAGTTGAATTTTTTAAATGATATTTAAACTTTTTCCAATTAATTTCTTCAAAGAAATCCATTCCAGAAAATATCATTACTGTCAATCACCATCCTTTCAAACTGACTTCTTTTTCCCTTTATTTTTACGACAAGACATAAAATTTTTGTACTTTCTTGAATTATTTTACGGAGATATTTTTTAGATTTCTTCGTGTTTGAAAACTTCAATAAACTTTCTTCAGTAAATATATCATGAGTTGAGTTGAAATAGAACTTATCAGCAGTTATAAATTTTATATCTATATGACGAATGTTTTTGAACTGAATGGAAAATTAGTGAATTTAGTTTTTCAAGATAAATATGCTATTCTTTAAAAGTATGTTTAAATAATCATATTACTAGTAATTGATTTATTTTTCAAAAACATTGTAGGTAGTAGCTTTGAATAACAGCTATACTCCAAATGTCAAACTCTTCATGCAAAATTAAATAGCTTCAGAACGATGAACATTTGCATGTTGGAAGTGCTTTGAAATGCTTATAAACTATTCAAATAATATTTTATTGACAATTTTGGCATTTTTAATTACCAAGAAATATTTATAATTATTTTATGGGCTTTTGCTGAAAAACAAATCTTTCCTGATCATTAATTAGTAACAACCTTTTAAATATTTTGCAGTAAACAAGAATTTGTAAATAAAAATTTATTGTTAACAAAAAAATTACAGTGTTGTTATTAGTTTATTAGAATGAAAGTAAATACTTTTATTTTATTTACCACGGTTTATTCAAATCCAAATAAGATTAAGTCTTCCATCATGGAAGTCTTAAAATTTATTCTATAATTGAACATTCAACTTATTGATCAGTTCAAATTTGTCTCTGTAGTACTTTGAGAAATCTTTATCTGAAATTTTTATAATGGTTATGAGAGAATTTTTCTCCAATTTTGATGGTTTTTTGAGTTTTTTATGCCAAAGGGGTGAGTTTTGATTGAAAGTTAAAATTTCCTATGGACAATTCTGGTCTCTTTTGATTCTACAGACTCGGTTCTATTATAAAAAAATTATAAATTAAATTTTTATAATGGTTTTAAGGGTTTGATGTATGTTATGTGTTAGGTGTTCTTTCGTTTTTAATTAAAAGGGTTGTTTTGGGGTTATTGAGGGTTTCCCGACACCCCGGGGATGTTTAATTCGCTTTGTTTTATTTTTTCTAATCTTTAGGAACCTATCAGAGCTAACTTTTTTATGGTCCAATCATTTCGAAAGTTTCCGTTCTAAGAACGTTCGGAATTTCAGTTCCATTTTATCTGGCCAAAATAAATCAAAAATTACTAAATACATGATAGATATCATTTACTGAATTACAATGTTTTACTACTCCAAAAATATTTAAAACTTCTACAAAACCAACAACAAATATTGCGTGATATAAAGCATATTAATATTTGTTTATTTCGAGGCCATCATAATTTTCGAGTAAACTAATAGAGTTATTTGCTTCATAAAAAAGCCAGAATCAACTAAATCAAAATTTTTTTTTCTACTGATGAAAGAACTTTATTTCCAATAAATTAGTTAATAAATTACTGCTGAATGAATAAATTCAAATTTTTATGTTGAGGTAGTTTGGTATTGACAGAACTCACAGTTGACTACCCTTTTTTTTAAATTTTTAAAGTTATGCAAAAATATATGAGCTCTCATGACTGTCCTTATTCAAATTTATCAGAAATAGATGATTTATAAAAAATTGGAACAATTAACCCACAATAAAAAACACTTTGATGTAAAGAATATTACTTGAAATGTATTCAAGATCAATGTCAACATGATTCATCACACAGTTTTTTTTGAAATTTATGATTTAAACATTGTAACTCGGAATCTATCTTTGTTTCTCCACCATATTTGCTAGGAAAAAATAGCGGCAATGCTAATCAAAATAATTTATATGAATTAAAATTTTTCTTTTATCTCTAAAAATGATAAAAAACCACTACTGTTTTGATTACCAATCTGTGGATGCCAAACTACCTTAGATTATTTTAAATGCTGTACTCTAGGTATGCTAAATAATTATTCTTATTGACATGTATCTCGAAAACGATTAAAAAAAAAATCTCCAATCACTTACAATAGACTTGTGCTATCAAGTCAGTACATATCTGTTAAGAATAATTGAATTCACTCACATAATAAGATTTAACAGGTTCATTGTTCAAAGAAAATATAAAGTGCATGAAGCAATTTAATTTTTATTACATGAAAGCTTTCAATTTTGTTGAATAAACAGTTTGTGTACATCATTAAACCATCATATAATTTAGTTTGTCTTGTATGGTTCAATAACTTCAAAGGATTATTTATATGCTATGCTGAATGTTTATATATCACCAATTTGATGATTCATAGCTGCTTCAGTGATCTATGTTCGATAGCTAATTATATATTTTATTTTATAAATTAGATAAAGGAGATAATTAGTTGAATCAGTGGCTACAAATAGTGGTGAAAATCAAATTTACCTTCTTAAACAATTCTGTTTACTTATGTGATCTCATACTGAAAAACTACACACACATTTGTGTAATCTGTCACAATGAGTTCATTCATGCTGTCTGCATAGAAAACATTTCAATTTGTACCTTTTTCTTTGATATTTTAGCCAGTGAAAATTGTACCAACAATGGTAGTTTTACCTTTCAATGATACTCGTCTCTCGAATTTCTCGAATTTTTTTTATTTTCTTTCGTAACACGAGATGCATATTTGATGTAATAATGTTCCTATGGGAGATGTTAAAATTCTGAAAGAACAATAGTATTTTTATCTATAAAATATTTTTATCTACAATATCTTGAGTGAAGAATAGTTGATATGAATTGTAAGGCTTCTCAGTTTCTTGAACGTACATATTTCAATCCATAAACAATCGAAGCTTATAAGTAGCCGTGCCGTTTCATTGATGCAGAGAATAATCCTCGATCGAGTTACTATTTTTAGGATACAGTACTAACTTTGATCTTAGTTGAATAAATAAAATTTACGTCATTGTTTGAGTAGAGCATTGCTCTTGTTTACATATTGTTTTTATTGCTATCATTAAAGTGATTTATTCATATTGATTTTTTTTTAATTATAAACTTGTAAGATAATTTGTTGAAAACAAAAAATTATGATATAAATGAAGTTTTTCATTTTTATTAAATATTCTAATTTTACTACTTCAACCTGGACTTGATTGATGGCATCTTAATCTCAATTATTTGAATGGATTATTAATCATGACAGTTTAATTACCCATGCAATTTGTATCTTCTATTTTTGTATCAAAAATGAAATCATACTCTACTGTGAATAATTAATCCCTTATTTCTAATTGCCTTTAATTCTTTAATTGTCTTAAAGTATGATATATTAATAGCAATATTTTTATGTTACAGATAACTGGAAATTTGCAAGAACTGGAGATTATGCAACAAGTTTCTTCAATTGATATATTTAAGTGATTTAATGTTCAATTATTATTCCAACAACATCATAAACTACAGATTTATTCGTGATGAATCACTCAAAATAAGTGAAACAATGAGTTTAAGTTGAATCTTGTGAAGAACCATTTTTTGAATATTATAATAAAACAAAATATTTAAAATAATTGACAACGGCTTTTGAAAAATAATAAGCCCGTATGTGAAGCTATATTTAGAGCACAGTTGAAGAATCGCGGTCTATTTTTCAGTGATGAACGTGTGAAAGTGCTTGTAAACTGAGTTGTTTAGTTTGAATAAGTTGTTATTATAAAATAGGTAAAAAAGAAAAAAAAGTATTTCAAAAAAATAATAAATAAAGGAAAAAAGTACGAGTGAAGTGAAGAAGAAAGTGAATATTTTTTAGTGATTTATAATTGAGCAGAACTTCAATAAAAATAGGATTTTCCGATTACTAGAAAGTGGTCGATGCCGTTAGGCTCGCCACGAGGAAGTAAGTCATCGTACACATGATGGAAAAAGACGAGGTGGGATCACTAGAGAGCGATACGTATTTTATTAAAGTCGGGAATTTATTTAGCTTTTGTCTGAATTGTGTTTTCATTAATATTTAGAAACTCGTTCATAATATATATATATTATTATTAATTTTTTTTTTTAATTTAAAAATAATTTGGTAATACAAAAAGGTTTAAATATGATGAATAAGACATTGAATATAATTGAATGTGCGTAGGTCGAATACATGATACCAGTAACGACGTCGAGGTCAATATGCGTGGCGCTGCTAGTGGTACCGGCTCGTCTGTTACAATCAAACTTGTACGAACGAAAGTCACGGTGACCAGCTTAGTAAGCAACAACGCGGCCGCAGTGCGGTACGATGATCCAGCGGCGGCGATCCAGAGGGAAAACAGCAACAACAATAGCGATAGCATCAGTGTCAAAAACGAAATGGGAACAGGGGACGTCACCTTGGTACCCACATCCCGGATGAGTCCATCATCGAATATGGACACGTCAGAGAGATCTACTATGGTAGCTGGACCAACGATTGCTTTAGTCAAGGCTGAATCTACTGACCACATGGCGGGAACGTCAATAGGGTCCACAGCTACATCAACTGTTAGTGGGCACATTGGCCCAGGTGGTACTCTTTTTGCTGGTATAGCTAATAGTAATAAGAGACCAAGGCCAGATGATTGGCTTGCACCTAGTAGTCCCAATTCGCGCCCAAACCTTCCTGTTCAGCATCTTGTTTATACTACGCCACAACAACAACTTGGACAAATTCCATCACCTCAACAACAGCAACAACAACAGCCAACCCCTCCACCACCAAAGCAGCAGATTATCCAGCAACAGCAGACTATGACACCTCCCACAGCTATTAGTCAACCGGGGCAACAACCAGCTAATAATAATGGATACGTCAGCCCCATGAGTTCTGGCAGCTATGACCCTTATAGTCCGAATGGAAAAATTGGTAAGTTTGGATTTCTTTTTTGCTTTTTGATGATTAAAAATCAAAAAAATGGATTACTTATCACTATTTAGGTTTATTTAGACATGTCATAGATAGACTTTGATTGAATAAGGTAAGTAAATCAATAATTGGATCAAGGCAGAGATTATTTTTAACTCAAAGACAACAATGATCACAACACATGTTATTCATGATCTTGATTGTCCATCTATTGGTTTGTTTATCTCATAATATGTAACACAATTTGAATTTTGGTTTGAAATTTGATGGCAAATAATTATTGATATTTCCTGTGGTATATAGGACATGTTGCTGTATGTACATGCATTATTAGACTCAATGTTCAAAACTTGCCAGATAGTTTCTGGTGAATGTTATGACATTATTAGGACCATCGCCCCCTCATAAAATCAAATTGCTATTTGTTCGAGAGAAATACATAGGATTTATTGGATTTTTGGTTAAATCTAGGTTTTTGAAAGAAATAAAATGAATAGCCCAATATTCATTCATGAATCTATTCTTTATTCAAATACACATAAATTCATGATTCAAAAGGCAATATTAATATTGCAAGAAAAAAAAAGTTATTAGAAATAAATCAATAAAAACACATCTGCTGAACTAGATAAAAGACAGTAAAGCTATCACAATGGCAATATCATTCATTCTAAATTTTTTTTTTCTCTTAACGCGAATCTTATTTTTCCTCTTCCTCCTACTTCCGTTCATGATTTATATTGTCATTATAAACCGACTATTTCGAGTCTTCTATAATTTTTCTTTTCCGTCACTTGACGTATTTTTGCTTGTTTCATTTTAATGTGTGTATAGAATCTATTATTTTTGGTTACTTTGTTATTCACAACACGTTATCTTTAACGATTTAAAATTTCGTCATTTTACTTCACAACCATTATTTCGGCAGCTCTGTCTCTCGACTCTTCACAATATGCGGTTAGATGAGGTTACCCTATTTCTTTTTTTTTTATTCCTATTGTTCTTTGCTGACTAGTTAATGTCAAGGCTGTATCCGCGGTTGACTTATATCATTGCCATTCTTTTGTATATATTTGGATCCAAAAAATGGCGCTTTTGTATCAGTCGAGTAAAAAAGTTGCAAAAATGGAGAAAAAAATTATTACCATTCCTTTAAAAAATTTATTGTGACTGTTTAAAATTTTTAAGCATTAAATTGGAATGCATGCACTCTATTTACTTATGTATAATTACATTTTTTTATGCTACTTAAGATTAGATTTATTATTTAAAAAAAAAAAAATGTTGAAATATTTTCTTCCATTTATCATAAAAATATATTTCAAGGTTTCTTTTTCCCATTTCAATATTTTTTATTCAAGTAAAATAAATGTTTTCTTCCTTATATTACATCTTAACTCTTCCTTCCCCTTCAGTATCACTTACTTGAACCAAAAAGAAAAAAAAAAAAATGAAAATTGATTATGATACCACCAGAGTGTGTTTGTTATAACACAACACGTCTGTATCCTTTTTTTCACCTTGAAGGATGTGATACAGTTTTTCCGATAGGATTGAATATTGCAGACAGACGATCTTTATGCTATCAAGGTCTTGCTCTCAGTTCGCAATATCAGACACGACCACTTGAAATACTTATCGTAATCGAAGTAGCTTAAGTTGGATTACCTCTTAAACCGCACACCCGTGCAAACACTATCATCTTCGGTTTTTTTTTAATTTTTTTCATAACAAGACTCAAAAAATATATACATATATCTATATTATTTGCATAATCACCGACACAGTCATGAGGGTTAAAAACACGATAATCACGTAAATCACCCACATGCTAAAAAAATCAAGATAAAATTCTTCCGACCCACATAAAAGAAAAACATTAAAATTTACGTATTAGTGTTAATGTGTGGTTTATTTAAACTGTCTCTTTTTATTACAACGAGTCTAACAAGAAGTACTCTAATTAATTGGTAGCTAAAAATAACGATTTATTGACCAATCGCTTTTTGTGTGTAGACTTGCATTCAGGGAAATAAAAAAGTTTTTTCGATCAATTAGTGGAATTTAAAGCCCATTTTTCCATGATAGTCTGAGCTTAGCATTTTCGAGTTTAAAACGAAATAAAAATAAAACATAAATTGACTATTAAGTGGAAGATTTGTAAATAAAAAAAATTCTGTTATTTATGTTTTAAAAATAATGAAGATTTTTCATTAAAAATATCAATTATTTTATTGTTTAAATTATTATTTATATTCATTCTTTTTTTAATTTAATAAGACATCTGTAGTGGTGATGCACTTCTAGACTGAAAGGTGCTGATGTTAATTAAAGAGCATTATTTGTTCTTAACGAGACTTTTATTGGATCCTAGTCAAATGATGAGTAATAAAAATGTTATCACCGGAAGATATATGAATATCCATGCATAAATAAACCTGAGGGATGATATCATTATACAGATATAAATATATAGATGATACTGTTTCATCAATTTGATAGCATTAAAGAAAAAATGATACTTTATTAGATTATATAATGATCATGTTGACACCTGAATTTTCATTTATTTAAGTTTTTTTATTATTTACGGTTGATTAATACTTTTATTATAGAATAAAGGTACGTCAGGCTTGGCATCATGACAAAAGACGAGGATTCATTATTCATGAAAGGTTATTTTAGCTATTATCTAGTTGAGATGTGTACTAGATGGTTTAATATTTAATGATATGGTGGGTGAGACAGTTTGATTAAAAAAAATCTGACTTTTACGAATAATATATTTTTATTATCTTTAAATAATAATTATTATTATTGTCTTATTAAAAAAAAGTTTAAACATCAGTAAATTGTTTAAAACATATCAGTTTTAGTTGATATTAAAAATCAAATTGTATTTTTAATATTCTATATACTTTATGCTGAATGTTTTACGAATGAAAAAAGTTGATTGTCTAAAAAAAAAAAAAATTACTGTGAAATGCACGTTGAATAAAAATGGCAAAACGACCCCCTGCTGGTACATTGAATCTTTTACTTCTTTAGGTAACCATTAACGCTATCAAAAAAATTCTTAATATGCAAAAAATAAGCTGTCAAGTTGTTTATAAAATTTATCTGGGTCTAATATTATATAAAATTGATATTAAATATGGTAGATGCATAACAAAATAATATTTCAAAAAAATAAATTAAAACATTATTTGATAAAAATAGGTACTTTTTTCCTAATTAAGATCATAAGTCTTTCACTGAGACTACTTGAAATGTTTTTTTACAATTTAATTAAACCTTACAGCAGCTTATTTTCAATTATATGCTTTTATTTTTTACTCTTTAATTATCCCTGATTAATAAATTTCGTTCCCTACGGCCTATTTATTATTATAAATAAATATCGTTGTAACTAGGCTGTTCTATATTTAAAGAATAAAATAATTGGTTATTCTTCAACTTTAATAGCTCCAAAAAAAAAGGTATGATAAATTTACCTAATGTTGTTAAGACAACATAATTACTTGAAGTATTTATTAAGTCTTCAAACTGCTTCAAGATAATTTTTCTAAAATTAACTTTCCTATGAAAGAAGTTGCAAGGTAAGAAGTTTCGATCCTATTACATTAAAGAGTGTAAGATGAAGACACTAATGTAGTAGCTGGCTTTTGACACTACTTGATAAAGTACATTATTATCAAAAATAATTGATGTGAATAGTTTATTTACTATCTGGCCAATAAATCATATTCGCCATCATAAATAAATATCATTATTATATAATATCGGTTTTACTATTTGAGTAAATGACTAGTATAAGACAAATTTATTTATAGAAGGGGTCAGAGTTCTTTTCAAATAGATGGTTTTGTTTAGATTACATTGGTCTTTCAGAAGGTTCAAGTCAAGGTACAAATTTAGATTACAATTACTCAAGTAATCTCTCTCTCTCTCTTTTCATTCTTTTGAATTCTCAACTTAATTGAGTAATACAATTGCTGTATACACTTGAACTCGGCCAAGTATCCATCTATCTAAATTCTCTACAGGGGTTTAATTCAACATCACTTAGCTTGGATAATAGCTTATATACCAAACGACAACCCAGCCACTGATGTTGGGTCGGTATCATCTTAAGTAAGGATAGGATTGATACTGCCACCTGTAGGATTTCTTTAAAGATATCCTAAATGTTTCAGCTTTATCAATAGGTGTCGTTTATATTTTTTATTTATAAAAAAATTCCCATAAATTATTCTCAACAAAAGCTAAAGACTTGTTCAGAATTACATCACATAAACCATTCATCTTTTATGCCTGCCATAATGAGATCAACCATTTCAATACATTAATCGTAATTACATTTATTTATTTCATATAATACCTTTAAAAAAATATCATACCATACTTGATATTATTTGTTCCGTTAATTATTATTGTAATAAATTCGAAATAAACATGCAAATTGTACATCTGCAGTACTTAATGATTTTATATACTTCATGGAAACATTATATTATATTATTTGTAATTAATGTGAAAAAAATTAATCATATACTGTTTAATATGTTAAATCAGGAACATTTCCAGCATATTCCTCTTATTTATTTCCAAATATTTTATGTTGATCATAAAATTACATTATTTGACATGAAAGTAAATAAGGTTTTTAATGATCCTAATTATGATATTAATTTGAAAATACAATTTATTGCATTAAATGAATGTCGATAGATGAATTTTTAATAAAAATTGGAAAAATTGATATAAAAATAAGAAAAACTGGAGAAAATTAAAGCCCTCTTTTATTATTTTTGTTTTAATAATGTTATTAAGAAAAATGTGAAATACTTTTTTATTAAGATTTTTCATCAGAGCTATTTATTTAAAATAAATAACAAAGAAATTTTTTAATAACTGGAAAATTATTATACATTTATTACTTTACTTATAATATTTTACCTTTCATCCTGATACGTCAAAATGTCAATTAAAACTTCCTTTTAAACAAAAATACATCAACAATAATTAATTATTAATCAATCAAGCAGTCATTTAATTTTCTAGTAACTGTCGGTCTTCTTAAAAGTTAATTAAAATAAATAAATTACACCGAAAGGTTCTGTACTTCATATTATATTCCACAGAATCCAGACTGTTCAAAACATCAATCAGCATTGCTTGTTTTATCCAAGTATCCACAGCTGGGTGCCCATTTTTTTTTTTATTACAAACATTTAATAAACAATATTCACTTTTAAAAATCACATGAATAATGTTCAATATTAGTATTCTCATTTTCTCTAGACATCCACAAATAAAAATTGAAGATTGAAAAATAATCTGCTTGTAACATAAAAGCGTAGATAATTAAAGAAAATTATTAATTACAATAATCCATAAGCTAGTAGTGCATTTTATAAATTTGATTAATTCATAAAAACAAAATATAATTTGGCATTTCTTAAAACAAATTTAATATCTCAACTGAAATGATTTTCTCTCGACTAATTTTGATTCCTTCTGTTTTATTTTTAATTTAAAATTAAAACAAAATAAAGGAAAGAAATATGATTTTTTCGTATGCTTATTATAATCTTTAAGGTTCGCCGAGAACAAAAAGAATAAGGAGAGAAAAGATGTTCTCATTATCATTAGTGCCAACGAAACAAGTAGAGCATTGAATCAGGTTAGACAGGCTCTTCGCTCTCGTTCTCTTATATTGCATAGTATTCTCCTTCGTCACTCTTTTTTGTTTGATACCACGTTACCAGACAGACATATAAGTACATTATAAGCAATCAGTATTTTCACATCACCAATACAAACTTACTATCATATATTATTTCATGTTAATGTATTTATACATTTCAAAGGCTTTAGATACCTGTTGCAATAAACACAGTAGCAACAATATTTAAATAGTTTTTGTCAATTTCACGACATTACACCTTACTTTTTCGTCACGTATTTGTGGCTTTCAATCATTTTGAAAGTTTTATTCGTGCGGTTTGGTAGGAGTTTGAATGTAACGATATAAAGGTCTATAAAAATCAGAAAGAAAGCTTGTAATTTAGTGTGTTTTTTTTCGTGTTTTTAACAATGATACTTGACTTGACGAGGATAACTTCCTCATTTCCATGATGCAATTATTTTTAATAATATTAATTAATGGATAAATATAATGGCATGTTCCAGAATAGATTTCAATTAAAATTATGTAGTTGAAGTTGTAAACGTTTTTTTAAACGAAAAAAAAAAAACCGAAAAAATTCGTATATCGATTCGAAAATCGATATATAATTTAGAAATGACTTCCCCAATACTCCTGCGAAGTTTCATAAGTATACTCTGACCGGATCAACCCTTTTACTCGTAGTCATAAAATTTAATTAATAATAAAAAAATATAAAAAATTCGTATATCGATTCGAAAATCGATATCTAATTGAGAAATGACTATTCCAATATTCCTGCGGAGTTTCATAAGTATACTCTGACCGGATCAACCCTTTTACTCGTAGTCATAAAATTTAATTAATAATAAAAAATTATAAAAAGTTCGTATATCGATTCGAAAATCGATATGTAATTAAGAAATGACTTTCCCAATACTCCTGCGGAGTTTCATTAATATACTCTGACCGGATCAACCCGTTTACTCTTGATCATAAATTTTGTTTATTTAAAAAAAATATAAAAAATTCGTATATCGATTCGAAAATCGATATATAATTTAGAAATGACTTCCCCAATACTCCTGCGAAGTTTCATAAGTATACTCTGACCGGATCAACCCTTTTACTCGTAGTCATAAAATTTAATTAATAATAAAAAAATATAAAAAATTCGTATATCGATTCGAAAATCGATATCTAATTGAGAAATGACTATTCCAATATTCCTGCGGAGTTTCATAAGTATACTCTGACCGGATCAACCCTTTTACTCGTAGTCATAAAATTTAATTAATAATAAAAAATTATAAAAAGTTCGTATATCGATTCGAAAATCGATATGTAATTAAGAAATGACTTTCCCAATACTCCTGCGGAGTTTCATTAATATACTCTGACCGGATCAACCCGTTTACTCTTGATCATAAATTTTGTTTATTTAAAAAAAATATAAAAAATTCGTATATCGATTCGAAAATCGATATCTAATGTAGAAATGACTATTCCAATATTCCTGCGGAGTTTCATAAGTATTCTCTGACCGGATCAACCCCTTTACTCTTGATCATTAATTTTGTTTATTTGAAAAAAAAGGGAAAAATTCGTATATCGATTCGAAAATCGATATCTAATTTAGAAATGACTATTCCAATATTCCTGCGGAGTTTCATAAGTATACTCTGACCGGATCAACCCCTTTACTCTTGATCATTAATTTTGTTTATTTAAAAAAAATGTGAAAAATTCGTATATCGATTCGAAAATCGATATCTAATTTAGAAATGACTATTCCAATATTCCTGCGGAGTTTCATAAGTATACTCTGACCGGATCAACCCTTTACTCGTAGTCATAAAATTTAATTAATAATAAAAAAATATAAAAAGTTCGTATATCGATTCGAAAATCGATATCTAATTTAGAAATCACTATTCGAATATTCCTGCGGAGTTTCATAAGTATACTCTGACCGGATCAACCCCTTTACTCTTGATCATAAATTTTGTTTATTTAAAAAAAATATAAAAAATTCGTATATCGATTCGAAAATCGATATATACTTCAGAAATGACTTTCCCAATACTCCTGCGGAGTTTCATTGATATACTCTGACCGGATCAACCCTTTTACTCGTAGTCATAAAATTTAATTAATAATAACAAAATATAAAAAATTCGTATATCGATTCGAAAATCGATATCTAATTGAGAAATGACTATTCCAATATTCCTGCGGAGTTTCATAAGTATACTCTGACCGGATCAACCCTTTTACTCGTAGTCATAAAATTTAATTAATAATAAAAAATTATAAAAAGTTCGTATATCGATTCGAAAATCGATATGTAATTAAGAAATGACTTTCCCAATACTCCTGCGGAGTTTCATTAATATACTCTGACCGGATCAACCCGTTTACTCTTGATCATAAATTTTGTTTATTTAAAAAAAATATAAAAAATTCGTATATCGATTCGAAAATCGATATCTAATGTAGAAATGACTATTCCAATATTCCTGCGGAGTTTCATAAGTATTCTCTGACCGGATCAACCCCTTTACTCTTGATCATTAATTTTGTTTATTTGAAAAAAAAGGGAAAAATTCGTATATCGATTCGAAAATCGATATCTAATTTAGAAATGACTATTCCAATATTCCTGCGGAGTTTCATAAGTATACTCTGACCGGATCGACCCTTTTACTCGTAGTCACAAAATTTAATTAATAATAAAAAAATATAAAAAATTCGTATATCGATTCGAAAATCGATATGTAATTAAGAAATGACTATTCCAATATTCCTGCGGAGTTTCATAAGTATTCTCTGACCGGATCAACCCCTTTACTCTTGATCATTAATTTTGTTTATTTAAAAAAAATGTGAAAAATTCGTATATCGATTCGAAAATCGATATATAATTTAGAAATGACTATTCCAATATTCCTGCAGAGTTTTTCTAAATTATATATCGATTTTCGAATCGATATACGAACTTTTTATAATTTTTTATTATTAATTAAATTTTATGACTACGAGTAAAAGGGTTGATCCGGTCAGAGTATACTTATGAAACTCCGCAGGAGTATTGGGGAAGTCATTTCTAAATTATATATCGATTTTCGAATCGATATACGAATTTTTTCGGTTTTTTTTTTTTCGTTTAAAAAAACGTTTACAACTTCAACTACATTTAAAATTATATTATTATTAATATTCTTTTTTAAAAAAAATTTTATTTTTAGAATGTATTCATTTTTATTGTAAATAGAAATAAAATCATGACAACTTCTTTTAAATAAAAATAATAATATACTTCCAGACAGAAACTAATAATTTTTTAATCAAGTTTTTTGTTGTTGTTGATTGCACAATAATTATCAATAATTAAAAATAAATTCAGTCAATCCATAAGTAAAAAGGTTTTTTAATCCTGGAAAAGTTTTTTTTTTAATTTAAATTTATTCAAAAAAAAAGAGGTAATAACGAAAGTGTTATTTTTATTTAGTATCTTACTTGGATTATTAATACGATATTTTCAATCATAACTTAAATGAAAAGATGGCTGACAACGTCTTAATGATTTTGAGTAATTGAAAAAATAAAATATAAAAGAGCCAATATTATTATGGTGTCCTTCTTGACTTGTTTTGCACACTTTTTTCTTTTGTTACAAGTCATATGTATTTCTTCAAAAGTTTGTCATGCGAAGTTGCTATCCTTGGGAAGAGCATTGGCTCACACACATGTGTATTATCTTGTGCTTTGGTGTTAATATTTTTTAAACCAAGTCGCTTGATCAAATTACTTCACTTACAATATATGTTTGTAGAGATATTTCTATTTGAATATATTTTTTTTACTATTATTTTTTTTACAAACTAGATATTATTATTATTTTAAAATCGTTTATTTAACACGTATAAAACAAATTACTTGACTTTCTATATCGGTTTCTTTTATGTTTTTTCAACTTCGAGAAAATGGAATATAGAATTATGTGAACATGTAAAATACCTGTACAAGTGTGCAAGTCATATAATCTATACTACATAATAACAAGTAGAGTTAACTGAAGTGTGGGAAAGTGAGGGATTTGGCCTCGAACTCAGACCTCAACCTTTTCTTTTAACTCGCGAGAAATATGGTACAGAAAATGTATAGAATTTTATTTATCATTTTTCGATATTATTTATCAAGTGTTAATCGATTTGAGATAACTACAATTTTATTTTTTTATTTTATATAAATTAAATTATTATGTTGATGAATGGTTTTTATAAACAACATAACATGTGTTGTAATAATCGAAACATATTATAGTAATAACATTTGTAATTACAGCAATTTAACAGAGAAACTACAAGTCAAAATAATAATTTATTACATCATAATAAAATCAATGTACTCCAAAAATAAAAAAACAGAAACATGAGTGTTAATTTCTGACGCGAAAAGCAATGATGAGTTTGATATTTAGATATGGATATTGTTGTTAAAGTTCATTGAAATATGAAGATAAATATGCAGCTATTCATTCTTTAACTCTTACCTTATCTTTATTTTAAGATGAACATGAAAAAATAAAAATGATTAATCAAGTGTGAGATGTAAGGAAAGGAAAGAATTTCCGTCAAGGCAATCGAAATGTCATGTGAGTGATAAAAATTTGCTGAGATGATTAAAAAGTAAAATTAATGGAAGGGATTATATGACATCAGTTGAGCTGATAGTTATTTTTATGTAAGATTATTTGTAAAAAAATTACAAAGTTAATTGATAAGCAAAGAAAATCGGACTAATTTCTATAAAACTTCAGTTAAAAAAATGAATTGGAAATATATTTTGTTGATATAATAATCCAAGACAGGAATTCTTTATAGAATTATATAAAATGTCTCGTATGAGAGAACAAATCGAAGAAAATTCAATTCAAGTTGTGTCATATCTAAAGCTTAATGTTCTTAGAAGTTTTCTTCAATAAATTGATTGATTATAATTATTTCCAAATTTTATAAAAGTTTAATTATCTTTATTAATTCAAAAAGTTGCAGAATCTTTTATTAAAACAGACTCTTAATCATAAAAGTTATATAATCAGATTCTTGAAGACATAAAAATAGTACTTGAACATTCACGACCTTCTGGACATTTTTTTTCTATTTAAATAAATCATGCATAACAACGTTCATGGATCACACTTTTTTACAACCAGGCAGTGATAGGTAGAGAAACAATATCTGTATTCATATAAAAGAGTATTGCTTAATGTTGGACTTTTATAGAATTGTTCTAAGCACAGAATCGATAGATTCCAATCACGAATAAAATATTTAATTGTTCTTTGTTGGCATGAATTTTGTATGCAGCATGATATTCGTGACAAGTTGAAATTAACTGGAGATCTTAGAAGCTTATGAAGACACTAGAGTATTATCAATACTCTGATTCTATTAATTTCATTCTACTTTCCGTGAAATTTAGTTTAGGAGGAAGATTCATGACAACTTGGTAATTATTTATATGTGAGAAAATATTTAAAATGTGAGTAATTTAAAGTTAATTAGTGGAAGAACTTTATGATCATAGAAGTCTAAAGAAGGAATATATATATTTTTAAATTTTCCTTATGAGAAATACAACACCAAATTGAATGTCGGAATAAATTATTGTACGAGAAAGTTTCATTTATTACAGATGTTTTAATAGAACTTTCAAATGCTACTCGTTATTTCTAAGAGTGGTAATATCAGTCTCATAATTGGGTACATAATCGACCCTTTTTTACCTTTCACATCAATTTATTTATAATCATTTTTCACGGTATTTTTACAAATATGGATGATAATTGATACCATTATTCATCTTCTCATATAAAACACATTTATTATTAGTAAAAAATTTACATTGTAAAAATAAACCTGAGTAAAATAGCTATTGAAATTCAATAAAACAATTAATACTCAAATATTACATTTCAAAATATATTGAATCTTACATTTTAGATGAAATAATAATTTTTATATTAACATTGTTGATGATAAATAATTACTGTCAAAATTAAGAAAACATTTTGTTTAATTTAATCAAAAATGATTAATTGAATTATCATGTGGTATTTGTGGGTATGTATTATATAAGATATATTGATTTAAACTCAAGTTTGAGAGTGAATTGAACAATGTTTACTTAAGTTATTCATATAATTTATGAAAATATTATTCTGAGCATGAAGAATATCAATAAGTGATAAATCCAATTTGCCAGCTTCAAAGTGAAGTTTAATATTCAAAATCAATCCATAACTGAAACTAGAAATTAGGATCATGTGAATAATTAAAGTTTTAATATCATTATAAATGAATCAATAATTCAATTACTTTCACTATAGTTAGATCATGATATTTTATTATATTCTCACAAGATTACTGATTTAATTTTTAATTTTAATATTTTAAAATAATTTAAGTAAACTAAGGATATTTTTTAAAAAAAATTATTTATAAAGAACTAAAAGTATCAGACCTTAAAAATGGCAATACGTTCATTAAAAATAATTTATTATAAAAAAGAAAATTGAAAATTAAACAACACTTGATTTATGACGAAAAATATTTCAACAAAAAATATCACCATTTTGCCTTACATAATTTTAACATTTAAATACTTGTCTGTTGAAAGTGACATAATTTATTAGACACTTTGTTAGGATTTTATTCATTATGTATCTTCACCATTGATGACCCTGACTTATGATCTGTGAAGTGACTTAAAAAAGCACTTCCCCATCTCTTTCTTCGATCATAATTGCGCAGGTCAGTGATGTGTACGCCCATACGCGAATTTTCTAAGCTTAAAAAAGAAACTATTATTAGACGAGGGCTTCATTTAAAGAATTCCAAGTTATACATAGTATAAGATTTTTTTCGAGAGGATATTATCTTAATATATGGATATTAAGATAATATGTATTACACATTAATAGTCTTTCATCTACTCATAAATTTAAAACAATCAAAATTCGTATATCTATTTAATTATTATTTAAATTATCCTCTTAGAGATTGATAAATGTAATTTAGCCACTAGTATCCTGAGAAAAAATCCTCTTCAGTGAGTTTGATATTTAATTCATTGAAAATTTACAACTGTAGTACGTAATACAAAACTCCCACAAGGTTAAAAAATGATTAGAAGAATTTGATTAAAAATAGAAAAAATCATAGATTAATGTTGTATTCATTAGAATAAAAAAAACATCTGTTTTGATAGTCAGACTAGAGAATTTGAACATGATATTTCTATCAAAAGTTTGATAATTAATCTATCTAGTAAATTTAATAGTTAATTTTTAGCTTATCAGACATAAATCTCGACAAGTTAGATTTTAATATTTATTGACACTTGGAAATCGACAAGAAAGAGTGGCTAAGAAAGTATATTTAAATTAAATGGTACTAATAAATTATCTAAATATTTTTAGCACCAGATAAATATTTGGAGTACTTGAGAGATATTATTTTGCTTTAAAAAGGTGGAATAAGTGGTTCAATTCCAAGTATTGAGTGCAAGAATATTTGAGTTTTTGGAGAATTACAATGTAGCATACGTAGAGTCAATGTTTTTGGTTTAGATAGTTGAGACTAAAAAAGGACAGGTCGGTGCTTATATGTCTGTCTTTGTCATATCACTATGTTTTTCTCTCTCTCAACCCAACCTAGTGCAAGTTTTAGTGTGTAATGCACGGCTGAATAGCTTTCTTAGGCATTTGGAATTTTCTTTCATTCTTGAATATAATTTTCCAAAAGGAAAAGTTGAAGGTATTATTTGGATTACATTTCATTTTTTTTTTATTGTGTTTCATAGAAATGAAATGGGGTTATTTTTCCATGAATCATGGTTGAAACATGTCGACTATTTTTTTTTTCAAACGAGTTTAAAAATTAGAATTGCTTTAAATTTTAAATGTAATACATAGTTATTTAAATTAAGTTCATCGCCGTTGTCTTAGCCTTGATTCATGTGTTATCAAGGTCATGGCTGCTATTTTCTAATAAAAATAAAGTCCAGTGTGGTCAAAGAGATGTGCTAATTTTTGAGATAATATTTCTTTGACCAAGATTTTTTTTTAACACTGGAACTTTTTTTTATTTTATTAATAAAAATTGAAATAAATTTATTATTATTGTTATTATTATTTTCATTTTTAACATCTAGATTTTTTTCCACTTTTTCTTGAGATATTTAATAAAATAACTCAGCAGTTTTTTTTTTCTTACGTCTCCCGCTGTCCACCTTTATTTTACTCTACTAAAAAGGTAAACAATGAAACTGGTGAAATATTACGAAAATTATACTCTTCTTGAATTAACCCTCATTATTTTTGGGCTTTCAGTAAAAGTATATCGGTCAAGTATGAACTTAAACAATAATGTGTTGAGTATTCTTCATCTTAGGATCATCAAAATACTTGACTTGGTATTTCGAATATTAAATTTTTTCATGTCATGCATTTTTATTACTGGACATAAATTTAGTTAAATAAAAAAAAAACTAATAGTAATCGATAGTCACATATCTGTCATATTTATTTGAAAGAATTTTAAAACAAGTGCAAATAATATAATTTCAAAAAATGTTATTGAACAATATTTTTTTTTACAATTTACATAAAAGTGTATAGAGAATAATGCATCTAAAAATTTATTTTAGTTTTTACTATTGATGAAATCCATCTGAAAAGAATTTATGCATATTTTTCATCTCTTTTATAAATAAAACTGTTGCAGTGTATTAAACATGTTACCGAGAGTAACATTTTTTGCTGGTTGACATGATATATCCCCTTTCAATAAAATAAAAAATAATAAACGTCATTTTATTCCTTAAATGTAGTTCTTACGTGAAAGTAAAATGGTTGGTTTTACTAAACGAACTTGTTTTATTTTTCAACATAAAAATAAAAAATATCTAACGTAACGCTTTTTCCTCATCCGACAACTTTATCTATTACAAGCAAGACACCGTTATTTTTTAACATAAAAAAAATCACAACTAACAATTATCTTAATTGTTATTAATAAAAAAAGGAGAATATAAAACTTTGCAATAATAAATTTTACAAGTTTGAGCAGCTTCCGTCTTTAAAGTGTGGCCTAAAAAAGTTAAAATTCAAATTAGGTCATTTTTAAAAAGTTTAATTTCAAGTTAAGCTAATGTGGTTATTAACTATAGTTATTCATGCAAATGATCCATATCTCAATAAAAAAATTCCAGTTTATGTGGGAAATAAAAAATTAGAGCATTAAAATGTGTGCTTTCTACTGAAAAAAATTTTTTTATGGATTCACTGATTACAACGTAATTATATGATTCGTCCACCCTTTTGTTATTTGTACATATTTACAACCCACAATTAATGATGATTTCAATCTTCAGGAACCTTTTTAGGATTGTGGAACATTACAATATATGTCAAGGTCAGGTTGCGAATAAATACATTAACTATATAAGCTCATAATCTGTATATCAGACTCTTTCATCTTCTTTCTTTTTCTCTTTTTGTTTTCTAATAAATAAAAAAGGCGTTGGATTTTAAATATTATCAGAGATTATTTTAATTTATGATCGTGACATCGAATCAAGGTCAAGGCTGTCGACGAGGTCGGACCTAATCGGCAATTTACCTAATGTGTATTTGTAGATAATAGAAAATCAAATGATACAATAATTCCATTAATATTATATTTAACACTTGTTTCGTGATGATGATGATGATCGCGTAAAATCAATTATGTAACAGAAGTAACAACGTCCGCTTAATGATCGAGGTTGACTAATATTTGAAGATGGAAGTAATGTTTTTTCTTCGTTAAGTAAATATAATGTGGCACTTGTTAGAATGATAGTAAATATTGGATTCTTGAGTATTTCTTAAAGTAGATGCAAAAGTAACATGTTTGACACCAAACATGTTCTATTGTTTCAAAAAGAAATACTTTTAAACCAAAATCTCATTTTTTTTTCGCTCATTTATTTCTCAACTATTTTTTTTAATTTATTTATTCAAATAAATAATTATTAATAATTTCTTTCATCAATAGATAATAAAATAAATATATCTAATAACTAATACAATATTACTTTGCCAATCTTCAAGGTAAACTATGTTTTTTCATTTATTGTTATTTCTAGTTTAAAAAAAAAAACAATACTCTATAACCAATATTCTTTTGTTATAAACACTAAATATGCAAAAAATGAATTCAACAGTAACAAAAGAAATATTCTGAATTTTTTTATACAAAATTAATATAAAACATTTCATCATAAAAAACTATTTAAATAGTTGCATCCAAGCCAATATCTTTTTTCATTTAAAATAATTATTTTCAAATTGAATAAAATAATACATTTTTTTCAAATAAATATTTAGCATCCATCAATTACTGTAAAAATTTATTATTTACTTCAGTTTGGGATAAGTAATATGAAATAATGTAATAAAAAATAATTTACAACAAATAAAAATATATAATTCAATGAATAAGTTAGCCAACTAATAATAAATTGAATTTATTATAAATATAAATTTTTATCCAGACAAAAAGTCTAATTAATTACTTTCAATGCCTGTAGATATTCATACAGCAAGCATTATATGGGTCATAGTTTTTCTTCAGATAACATAACAGTCAACGCATGTAATATTTATATTGTATATTATATAAAAGGAGACGAGATAGCAGTGCAAAAATACAGAAGCTGCCTCGTAATGGCAGCACACATTATATGAGCATAAAATGGCGTTGACGATGTAGGCCTTGATGCATGGTTGCGAGTCCTCGCGATGTTCAACGAAGCTTTACGCTAATCTATAATCATGTCCGGCGTCTCTTTTAGCACAATTGACATGAAAACAATTATTCTTATTACAACATCAATGACCAGCTAATCAACCTACCAGACAAAAAGATCATTGATCAAATAAATAATAAACCTCTAGTACTCCCAGAGAATACCTTCCAAAGAATCACAATAAGAATGAAATTGTATCAAGGTTGAAACCGATAAAAATTTCAATTTTTACAAAAGTGTTTTGCGGTAACTGGTGGAATAATGAATCGCATGACCTTCACTATTCAATGAGTGATTTTGTGTTTGGTTTAATAAAATTAATTTCATCATAATTTCTATGTAGAATATAATGAACAATTATTTAAAATTGAAGCTTATTCTCTACAAATACATTCTACACTTTCAATTATAAGAACATAAATCACGAAGATGATCAATAAGGTATTATCAATGAGACTCAATATTCTTTACATAAAAGGTTGAATGTAAAAATTGATTGTGGTTTTGAATATAATACACATTACTTATTAAAGATGAAAGAAGAAGCTTTTTTACTTGAGAACTCAGCATTGTATTCACATGTAAAACGTAGCATGCACACGTCAGTAGTTTGTGAGAATGAAAGGTCTGATCAGTGTTCTTCACGCTGCAAAAACAATCTCAAGGATAAGCTACACCTTGGTGGTTAGATATAATGCATGTGGATATGCATCGTATACACAGAATCTCATTTATTATTATAATTATTATTGTTATTATTAATAATGATAATGATAATAATTGTGATGGTTATTTAATTGTTTTTTATTGCGTTAATTATTATGATTCAAATAACAATCATTGTTATTATAACTTGCCTCTGTTCTGATAGTGATCTACTTTAATCAATGATCATTTTCATATTTACAATGTCATTAACATTGATTTTATAAATTTATTCATTATTTTATTGCAATCACGTCGTGAATTATTGATTGAAATTGTAAAGATTTTTTCCTGGGAAATTGCGATTGGATTTTTCATATCGTAACCAGTTCTGTAATGAAGTTGATGCTAGGAAATTGGTTAGTTTGGATAAGAATCTAGGATTTAGAACTAATAGAAAAAAATTATTATTTTTTAAAATGAAAATTCCTTTGGTTCGAAATAAGAACAAACATTTTTTTATCAATGATTAGTATTTTATTGAATCTATTCCCTGAACATATGATTGGAAATATATTTAGCAATAATTAATGAGTCATTTGTTTGATAAGATTTACTGAAACCAAATACATATTTTGTTAATTTAATGATATTCAACCAATTTACTCTAATTATTTGTGTTTAAATAAATACTTATTTCATGTCATAAGACTCAAACCTTCAGAGCTGTTGTAAAAATATGACATAATCTAAAATAATAATCTATTTTTCAGTTATTAACTATTTATAACTTTAAATTAATGGCTTAAGACTTTAATTGCTAAATGTTGACATACAGCAACTGTTGTAAAAATTTTTCTATAATTTTATTGATATGTTTTTATTCCATACATACGTTAATTGGTTGATAATTAGTTTATATAACTCCATACAGTTTCAAACAAAGCTCAAGGTTGTTTGCACATAATATTTGGCAGTAAATAATATGATTAAATAACCTATAAATAATTTTTTTCTGCACTCAATAAATCTTTTGTTTTCAATTAATTCTCATAAACAATAATAAAACAAAAGAAATTAATTATTAATAAATCTTATTCAATCAAATGAATAAATGAAGTTTTTTTTTTAATATTTATTTTTCATTTATAAAAATAAGAATTGTTAATACATAGTAAACGTAATTGGTTATTCAAGTAATTTACTAACATAAAAGATCCTTTGAATGCAGAAATTTTATTTCAAATGAGATTCTGATGATTATTCACATTTCTATTTTAATTATCATCAAATTAATCAAATAGTCATTATGTAATAAAAAAAATACGTACCAGATTTTCTTAACATGATAATGTTTAGATGAATAACTACCCTATGGTAAGGTTATTTGCATCGAACAAATATTTAATTAGAGAGTATAGAGTTTGGGAGTAATTAATGCAAGTATGGATCAATCGCTCTAGTATATTGAAATAGTGAACTTATACGGTATAGATGATTATCGATTAAATTAAACAGTCTTATATGAATTTAATTAAAGAGGACCAAAATAACTCATAACAACACCATTAACTATACAACTATAATAGTTATAAAAAAAAATAAATAAATAATTAATAAATAATAGATAAACAAATAGTGGTAATAAAAAATATAATTACATTGAAGAATGCATTAATGTTATTGTAATGAATGCAAGTTTAAGTTAGTATGCATGAGTTCACCTAGGAAATATTTTCGAGAAAATGTGTGTTCGTTATTTGAAAAAACATTAAAGGTGTTTCTACAAGTGTATTCTACCTTATTAAAACGCATTCTGTCGGGAAACGTTACGTCAGCTGGCACTCCCTTGGTCATATTCAACTTAACATCGATTTGAATCGTGTTAATCTTGATAATTTGTTCTAAATGAATAAATTTCCTATGTTGCTATTTGAATAGTATTATTTTTCGAGGAAGATAGTATAGAAAGGGCAAGTGTGCTACACGTGGAAATATTTACGGTCAGAGAAAGTTAGTTTTACTAAGTAGGTGTCTGTTTTTTTTTTTCAACAAAAAAATGTGTGAACTCAATACAATAAAATTTAAATACTATTATTTCATAGCATATATTATAATCATTACAACATTATTTTATCTTTATATTTAACTTTTAAGAAATATTTCTTAATATTTTATATTTTTTTTTATTAGATTAGTTAAAGATTTTTTAACCATATGGCTTATTTAACTTCACTTTATCTCACTCGTAAATTATTGTAATTAATGTAATCTGTCCAGCTGGAAAATGTATTTTATTGAAATCATGAAAAATTCAAAACACTATTTCTATTTCTTTACCTACAACAAGAATTGGTCTTAAATAAATTTTAAATCTCCCTAAAACAGGTTTTCAGAATAAAGGTCCAGTTAGATAGAGTCCCTTATTGAAAATGAAATTTTTTTATTTCAGACTATCAATTATCTTACTGAAATATTTGAGAAAAAAAAATAAAATAAAAAAGTTTAACAGGTGCATTTCTTTAAAATATTCTTCTTTATCTATTTATAAAGTGAAAATAAGAAATATCTATTTAATAATAAATTTTATAATTTAAAAAAATACTGAATAATACAGTTATCTTGAAACAATAATATGGACGTATTTCGATAAAACTTTTTATATTTATTATTAAAAACTCTGAAAATAAGCTTCAGCTATCATATAACCTATTTGCCTTTTTCTTTAACCTACTTTTCTAAAAACTACTTATATTATTTACTCTTTTTGTTTATTTCATCCTAATATTATTATTATTATTATTAAAATGATTAAATAAAAAACTAACAATCTTTATCACAATTTAAATCTTCATACAATTTTACATTTTTTTTTAATCGCATTCCCATTTCATCGAAATAACTCTCCAAGACCCTGAGTATCTGTTTAAATTCCTGTAACAAAACCCCTCAGCTCCATTCCGGAAAACTCTTAGATTACAACATAGGATACATAAATACATAGAAGCATGGTCGTAGGTAAAAAAGAAAAAAATAATTTCCCATCACAACAGAAAATGTGTGGCTGGGTTAAGCATTCCCGGATGCTACGTAGTTTTGATGCGTAGCTTGACCTATTTAGCCTGTCAGACCAACCCAGAATCTGTGACACGGAGCACACAGAGGAAAGTCATTGGTACCCACTGGAGAGGCGGCCTGGTTTCCCTGGCCATGACCCACCCAAGCGCGGCCGAGAGTACACGAGTGCACGAGAGCGCGCACAACCCTTGACGTTCCCGGCTGGTTCCCTGTCTGATGCCCCCTCTTTTCTCACTGGATTCCATTGAAAGGGTCGACGGGGAAGAGAAGTTGTGTACTAGAGTGGGGGCACACGTACTGATACCAGAGAGGCAGAGATTGCGGCAGCTCTCTAGTCTCCATGTGTACACGGGGTGTAACAGGTGGATGACGTCACAGGGTAGCAATCCCACACTGTTCCCCTTTATATACATCTAATTGTTTATTTTAATCTATTTTCACTATTCACAAATCACCATCCGAGATTCTATACATTCCAACTCTTAGTTCCGACGTATAAATAAATCCAATTCCTTCCTAAAATATTTTAGAATCATCAAGTTGGATGTGTATATGTAGAAACATCAAAAAAATAACTAGCAATCTATATAGTATTTAAAAGATAAAAAATTCTGGTGACATTTTTATTTATAACGAGTATATGTACCTAGATCTGTAAGCCCGGGGAGGTTGAGAATGTGACAGCGAAAGTCTGTTTAGCCACAGAAGAGGTAGGATTAGTTGTGTATAAGAGTGTCTAGAGAAGCAATAGGTGGAGTAGTGGAGTGAACCAATGAGTGAGTAAGAAAGAAAAAGGAGCGAAAAAGAAGGAGAGAGAGAACAGAGGCGTCTGCTCTCTCGACAGCAGACCCGCAACCTTCAGTCAGTGGCGAAGCGTCGTTGCGACAATATCGGAGATATGTGGATCGTTAAAAATACTTGTAATAATATTTTTTGAGATTACAAGAATATTTTTTCTGGTGTCCTTGACCACAAATTGAGTGTTGGTGAATAACATACATGTGTAAAATACGTAAATATGAAATAATTGGAATTTTTATCAAGTTTATAATTTAAAGAGTTATTTTGTTGTTTTTTTTTTTTTTGTTTTCAACTAGTGAAATTAATCAGTGACTATAGGAAGATATTATATGTGTATATATATATATTGAGAACGAAAACGATGTACGGGAGTATATTATTACACATGGGTGACACTTTCGCGACGTGTTAAGCGCAGATAAGTCAACGTTCCCTTTTGCGCGATCGTGACCCCGTTTCCTCGATGACCAACACTCGACGCAGGCGCCATTAGAGGAGTTAGTGTTCGAGAGAAAGAGAAGGAGAAAACGTTATTGAGATTCACTTTGTTATTCTCTCACTCTTTCTTGTGTGTGTTTGTGTTATATCCTCTGCGAAATCTTTATCGCCTGCTCTGACTTACATATTTAAAAGTGCATATAACATACATATATACAATTGACAGAGAAAAAAAATAACTGACTCAATGAAATTAACGAAATGTGCAGTGACTTACGATGTCGATTGAGAATTTAAATGTCATCATGGACTTTTTGTTTACGTTTTGAAACGTACATTTTTACTATTGTCATTGCACAATGTTTAAGGAATATTATTGATTAAATAAATATATGTATCACTGGTCATCTTTCACATATGTGTTCAAGTATTCAATTGTTAATACTCGAGTGTTGCAAGTACAACGTTTTAGATAGTTAAGTTGTCGAGGAGTGGGGAGAGGTTTTATGTGATTTTGTGAATGAAATAATAAAGAAAAAAAACGTTAAAGTGGAGCCAGTAGCAAGTATTACACACGAGAGTGAGAGGAAAGGTGTAGTGGATGGAATGATGTTACAAACAGTGCCGAGGGTGCCAATGGCTGGTGTCAAAAGACGGTGGGGAAGTAGAATTGTTGGTATTCAGGAATCCAGTCCTGAAGTTACTAGCAGTGGGGTATTATCTCCACCACCACAATTTCATCCTGCTACACCAGAAAGTGCTACGAGGAATGAGGATTTACAGCTTTGGGATCTTGATTTGCATCGAGGTCTTCAAAATCAATCCAATGGGGATCATTTGCCTGCTGCTTCTACCATTTTACCTATCAGTGAATCATCATCATCTACAGTTATTACGATAGAAGGTATATTTAAAGACAAAAATAAAAAATTTCCCACACATGAAAACTTAACTTTTTTTTTTCAACATCAATTTTTGCTTGTTCTAATGCACATAATGATGTCGTTTCATGTGACAATAGAATTTTATTCCTGTGAATAAGATCTTTTTTCGTGATATGTTGATGATGAAAAATGATAATCTAATATTTATGAATGGTTTAATAATGTTTAACAATATTATAAATTTTTATCTAAATATTCGAAATAATTTATTTCTCAACAATGTCATAAAAAATATTTAATCCGTCACCTCGTTATGATGAATGATATATTTTTGCCTGAGATAATGTAATTATATCTAATTATACTACCACAGTCAAAGTCTCAGAGTTCACCTTGAAGCTTCAATCCTGTACAGATAATTTGCACTATGGTTAGATGGAGTAATTCTTTATTATTATTAGAAGATAAAAAAATTAATTTATATTTATTATTCTTTCTCATTCTCAACTGGTAATAATTTGATAAATTCTTTATAGTTTCACTACTATACGCTCATTAATTAATATTGTCCAATTAATAGATAAGTAAATTATAAAATACCATAGAGTTGTAAAGCAAGTTATATAATACTAGAGTGAATATCAGAAAAGAACTTGCTGACATGTATTGAATTATATAAAATGATTTGTTCCAACGCTTTGGGTTTTCTGGTCAATAGTGGTGGGGAGATAAGGGGCAGAAAGATAGGTCAGTAGGTCATTGGAGTTACTTATAAGTGAAAGTTCTCAGTAAGTTGAGTGATCAAATGATAAATACCATTTATAGTTGACAAATATGTGAAGAGTGAAGAAGAGCATATCAAATGGCAAATAGGCTATGAGTCTACTGGTAAACAGGTGGCAGTAGCAGTTCAACAATGCCAAAGCAGACTAGACTTCTATGACGATTTAAAAGTGTCAGACGATGTGTCGACGGCGTCGTTGAACTTTTGTCACGTTGATCGACCTGTCGACATGTATTCATTCACTTATTACCACTTGAGTTTATTCATCAAAGTTATTTCTAATAATTAAAATTGTAGTATTATAATAATCATTTATGTTATGTGCACTTGTGTACAGGTGATATGATGTTGAATAATAGTACGTATGAGTTTGTTAGGTGTATTTTATCAGTAGATTTATCGTGTTGTTGTAAGATTATTGAAGAACCAGAATTTTTCTTGTTATAATTTCGAATGTCTAGAAGAAAAAAAAATACTTATGGAGGGACAGTAAGTGGGTCAGGCTGCAGCATTATATGATGACTACTTTCTCTCAGAATGCCACTGCAATCATCATCATATAAAAAAGTTGTCGACTAACCTAATAAATCATCCGGGAAGTTCTGATACTCTTCATCAGTTTCTGCGTCAAGCTTCGATGCTTTTGCTTTAATTTTTGGACTAAAATGTGAAATGTTGTTTTTGTTTTTTAACATTTTACATTTCATTTTCTTTATTCTAATTTGAGCAATTGGTTTCAGTTTTACGTCAGAACATTCTTATGGACAGTTGAAAAAATAGGACTTATCTGTATTATTGGATTTGATTGTTAGATTGGGGAGGTTGAAGACCTCAAGCTTACAATTTTTAGCAGCTTGGTACCAATTGTTCATATGCAAAACGATTTAATGGGTACATTTGAATTAACTTGATGGTTATTTTCTTAAAGGGGGGAGTGTATTATGATGGATGAGAGTACATTTAAGCAATGAATTCGATGGCTTTGAGTTGATGTTCTGTTTAATAAAAAATAATTATGAAGTAATTTTTTTTCAAGAGGAATAAATTAAATGAATTTCTCTAGAATAATAATAGAAAATATTAGTTTAATGATATCAGTATAAAATATAATTCTAGTACTAATATGTTTAGTATAAATACAGCTGAAAAAAATATATTTAAATCATATTCAGTCCAATTTCTGCAATCAAATATTTAAATAGAATAAAAACATGATGGGAATATTTTTTTCCTTCTAATTTTTTAATAAAAGATGATGACATCAATATTGAGTAACAAATTTGTTTATACAGCTAGTAAATTCACTACCAACAGCCATATTGTATGATTAAGCTTAAAACTCATTGAAAACCATAGAATTGTATATTTACAATCAATTCGTTATAAATGATATTTCGAATATTTTTAAATAAAAAAAAAAAATTATTAAATCCACTCCAAGATAATCAATACAAAAAGTTCAAAGACCTCAAATGGAAAATAATCGAAAAATAATTAAAATGTATGTAAATTATTTATTTTTATAAATAAAAAAAAAATGTTTACTCAGTTGGAAAAATATAAATTAACTTTACTGAATTGTAATCAATCTTATTTATTTAATAAAACAAATTATTACTACATATCCAATGATAAATTTATAAATAAAAGGAATTAATTTTTTTTAGCATTTGAAAAATGATGAGGTCAGCTTGAAACAGCAAATTCATTTATGAGTAATAATTACTTTGATGAATAATAATGAATTGGAGCAGCAAATTAAATGATATTAATTATTTAAATAAGAATATTTTATTATTAATATAAAAAAGTACTAGTCAATGAGAAAACGAAGAAGATGAAATTATCAATTTAAATTTCAAAGATTGTCCAAACTCATTGATCGGAAGTGGCATGAAAGCATCATCCGATAAATTTGGGGAAGTGATTTGTTCACACAAACAAATTAAAAATTAATAAAATTCAACTTTTGCTTCATGCTCATCCGGCTTACTTCTTGAGCGCACTGAAAGTATCCTCGTGCGCACGTGCATCACGTAGAGCATAAGGTCGAGCGTTTCGCTTTTGCTTCTCAGCACTCTCGTGACTCGAATATGTGAATCATACGTTTAGAGCTTGTATAACTAGCATGAAACGACGAGTATGCGGTGAGAAAAAAAATGGCAGTGGGAAAGACAGAGATGGAAAATATATATCTATATGAAAGAAGTAAAGCAATGTCAAACCAAGATAAGAAGAAAAAAAGGTAACTCATTTATTCGCTTGATTCTACTGTTCTTTGTGCTGGCGGACAAGGCCAGGGTTGACTAGCAATTTTCTTGCGCAATGACTAGTTATTACATTGCACACTGTACTATAGGCGGTGACCAATTTAGTATACGGCCATGTACATGTATATGTATAAATATAAAATATATGTATGTATAAATAAAAAAGACTTGATTCATGTACATACCATAAGATTCATACATAAATGAATTTACGAATAATTATAACCATTTAAGGAGATTTAAATGTTGTATTGGGATTCATGGATTTCTCTTTCTTGTATATACACGGATGTTGATAAGTGTGTAGGTACAAGGCACGTTAATTCAACACCCTCGTTACAATTATTATACGACAGCAACTCACAATTAAGTTCCTCTGGAGATTTTATCAAGCCTATGTGAGCATGACCACGACCGAGAACGTGAGTTCCAAAGTGAATGTATCTCTCTTACTTCCATATTAAATTTCCTCACCAGTGGAGCCTATTACTGATTGCAGTCTGACGTAACAACTCGCGTGATCACGTGGGTTTACCTGAAGGAATGAGGTAAAAATATTTATTCCATTCCCTCCCTGATTAGCTTGGACTAAAAATGATAAATATGCCTTTTAATGTTGAGCAATAAGTGTTTGCAGTCATGAAACAGTGACTTTGATGCTTTCAAGGAGAAGTCAGGAAGAAGAAGGAGAAGAAGAGAAATAAAAGAGGTGAACTATCGTTCAATTCACTTGGATACATTTGATAATAGAAAAAAACTAAGTCACGAAGGATCGATTAATCGATTGATTCAGCTGAAATAATGGAATGGTTGTGTTTGACAGAGTGATGTGAAAACCTGGAGAACCGTAAAGAGTTCCAAGAGAGTGAGTCGACAAATTTTATGGTCTGTTTTAGCTGTGGTAAAAGAGAAAGAACCTGATCGAATGTTGAAGCTACAGACTAGGCTTAGTAAGGAAAGAGATACACATATTGAGGATTTATAAAGAAAGGAGAAGAGAAGGAGAACTTGGCGGTAGTTGTAGGAAAGAGGGAATACAAGCCAGAGTCAAGGTCGCTCACTGCTCTCCAAGAGTTACTAACCAACACGGAAACTCTCGGCAGGCAACTGTTGCCTCTAGAATCTTGGAAATCCTGACTCTACTCCAACTGCTATATCGACCAATATAAACTCTATTCCATACATTTCCCTTCCCTAGATCTATCCAAATTTCGGACTCCTCTTATTCACTCGATCAATTTCCGAGGTAAACGCACTTTAAACCTCTTCTTAAAGACTTTGCCGCAACTTCTTATGTGTTATGCTGGAAAGAACCGATGTGTATTCTCTAAAGCAAAAACATTGTCCTTGCAACATACTAAGATACTGACCAACAATGCTGGACCCCAGATACCAGAACTTAATTGTGTAATAAACAAACGTCAGAATCTTGAAAGTAAATAAAAGATACTTTGGCTTTTTTTTGCCAAAAAAAATTCCTTTGAAGTTTTTCAAGGTGTCTGTTTTTATGATAATAAATTATTTTATACTTACTATATAAAAATAAAATTATTTTTTTATTTAAAAAAGAAAACTGTCAAGTTGAAGTAAATTTGAAATAAAAGTTGAATTATATTTATTTTTGATACTTTGCCAAAAATACTTATCGGAAGTGTTTCAAGGATTTTACTTGATGTTTTTTAAATGCCAGTAAATTCAAAAGTCAATCCTGTTTCAATATGTATTGAACTACTTTTTCATTTAAAAATAAAACTTATTACTGATATAATTTCATATTAATAAATAAATTACATTTATCAGCTATAAAAGCTAAAGAGATCAGGAAAAATTTATTAAATAAATAATTAGACAAAAATATTTGATGGGTTAATAAAATCAGGATGAATAGAAATTAAAAAGCTAATCTAGCTACTGAATATTTTAAATTTTATGGCTATCAGTAAATAAAACTATTTAAAATATAATCCAATAAAATTGATCATTAGGTAATTAAGTCAAGTTAAAATGAAAGTACATTTATATTTATTCATTGAATAATTTATCCATTTTAACAGCTTGGTCTGGCATCATATGTGATACTTTAAGTGTGTTCTGACAGGTTCATGCATTACATATGATACCTAACACCCACTAAAATACGTTACACTGATCAGGCAGGTGGATATATGGGGAAACCATTAATACTTTTTTTTTTATAGAAGCAGTTGACGCAAATGAACCGTATGCTAATAAAGACATAGATACAGATCTTACCCAGTATATTATTTTACTTAATTATTTACTTGATCGTTTCATCAAAAATTATTATTCCTTTTTCAGTTGATCAATTTAATAATATTATATTTATTTATCATATCAAAATTATACAACCAATTTTAAATCATGAAGAATCAATCAAGGTCATCAGACTTTGTTTCTCTTGTTGTGCAGTTATTATTGTGTCATTAGTACAATGTGTGGGTCGATATTTGCATTGATCACTGAATTACCTTGCAACGCCTACAGAGTTAACTATTCTTATTTGTGGTTTACAATATAAATGTATATGTAAGTGCATACTATTGAATCTTATAAAAGTAGATGCGATTTGTAAAGATGAAAAAATTTATCAAGAATTAAATTTAATGACTATAAAATTAGTAGCAAAATTGACTTCATTCTATCCTACTAAAGAAATGATGAAAGAGCATTCTTATTTATTTTTAAAAATTGCTCATCATTTAAAATTTTTATATTACTCATTCGACTTGATAAAAGTTGAAAAAAAAAATTTATTAAAAAAATATTCAACCTTTGAGGTTGAGGTAAAATAAGTAGCACAAAATGACTATCAATTTTATCGACAAAGGAATATTTGTCAAATAATGACATTAAATATTTTCCCCTAATTTATCTTATTTATTATGACTTCTATTATTCACATATTAATATTAATGTTAACCAAAATAATTTGAGAACAAAAGAAATATTATTTATTTATATTAAACAACAATAATAGATGTGAGAAATAATGAAATAGATATTCTATTATTGACACCCTGAAGCTTATGAATAAAGTTCAAAGCTTTGTTTGGCTTTCATTTAATATTCAAACGTAACATTTTGATGTAAAATACAACAATATGTATGTCGTACTGCTCCCTCTTGTTCTTTGGCCTCATGTGACCTCGTTATAGTAGAACTAGTGAAAGAATGCCCTTCAAACAATCCTGGCGGTATTGAAACTGCTTCTGAGATTCAATGTAATGGGCATTCTTTTATGAGTTCTACTACACTACTACCAGGAGCATGTAAAGTTGTAAATTTCATTGTCTGTCTTGTAAATTTTTTCCGAGAAAAGACTTATATTCCATGATGGGAAAAAAGCTTCTGGATCCTAGAATGCTCTACCGTTTCTATTGAGTAAACTTTTCAACTAATTATTAAACTAATTTAAAAAATGCAAATTTAACAAAAAATTCTAAGTATAGTCATTATCTAGTGCATGTTGAAAATTGTTTGATTATTATCATAGACTTTTTTAATGAAAAAATAAGACCAAAAATTGATTATTAAGCTATAGAACCTTTGCTGGTTTTGATAGAGATTTTTTTTTATTCCTTGATGGAAAACCAACAACGCACTTACCGAATCACTCAAGGTGGATTAATTTAACCCTAAGTGAAATTTATATGTTTGGAAATCTGATAGCTCAAGACAGGATTCAAACTTGAAGTTCATGTTCTCATAAATTACACCCTTCTATATATATTTCCATCACTCCAAATCGATAAAATGTTGTCACTCCAAGGCAGTGTATTCTATTGTAAATCAATATTATTTAAGATACTTACATAATACGAGTAATTTTAACTGATTAATTCAAATTAAAATTTATTCACAATATGATAAAATAAAGAAAGAATTGTTTATAAAATCAATTTGTTACCTACAATGCTATAAAATTTATAAAATAATTTATACATTCTTTATAAATTGCCTGATGAATTTACAAATCACTTTCTATCAGAAAACATAAATTAATATTATGTATTATGCAATAAAAATATCCAGTAATATATTTTACAGATGAAATTCAATCAAATATTCAGTCAGTAATTTTATTACAATATTAAAATATCAAGTACGGTTTTATAAATGTCATTTTCATGCAAGAATGCTGATTATATAAAATAAATATGACCTTTAGCATATGTATCGAATTTCTTAGATTAATAAAAAATATTAAACAAATGCAACTGCACTATTTTTATAAAACAAAATAGTTATCATTCAAACCAACTCATCAATCATTTCTAGCATCAAATAATATAGCATAAACCGTGAAATGAATTTCACTATTTTAAAATATAACTTCCAATAAACTCAAACTTTTTATCAAATTTAGCGAGTTACAACACTTGCATTTTCTTCAAGCAATCAACTCAGTAATCTAGGAACAAATTCCATGAGTACAAAAAACAGGTTTCCGCTTTTTTATTGATCAGTTATAGTTGCTAAGTCTGCAGCTGAGATGTAATCGAATGGACGAGGGAATATACTAGTTTGTTGATATACTCTAAGAGTAAATAAGTGAGAAATATCTATCTACTTATTTATTATATCTATCTACATAGCATCAACTAGTATTTCTTGAAATAAAAATTAAGGGAATTTATACAAGTGACTGTAGTTATTCTCACAGCCACATAAAGAGCTCAAGCCTGACGAAGGTCCTCAAGTTGGATTGCGCGTACTTTCACCGACCGTGACTTCTATGCGTTCCACACTACGAGTTTTCACAGATAATAAAGAAACTAATAGAGATACACGTGACAACGTTGCCACGTAGATTACTAGAACCTCTGCAACGTAGCCAGTGCATTATAACAAATATATATAGCAGTTGTAATAGTTATGAAATCTTTCTAGGGCAGTAATATTAGAATTTTCGAATAACGTTAAGTGTGTCATTGCTCACTCTCTTCATTAAATATTTTTTTTAATCTTCTGTCAATGTCGTATAATCTACTATGTAATTATTAAGAGCATTAAAGACTAATACTCATTATTTGTTTTTCAAATGGTGATAAAAAATCATTACTTTCTAATGTTATCATATTTTTTAGTTTATTTTTGTTAATTACTTTTATTCTGGGAGTTATCAGTATTATTTTTGATTATTTTCATATTCTTCTGTGCTCTTTAACTACAACATTTGTTACAGAAACATCGAGGTTTTTTCTTTTTTTTTTATTCAGTTTTTATTGATAAATTCTTCATGATGAATGATATTTTATTTTTTATTAATGGAGTAGTTGAAAAAATTAATACAAAGAGAAGGTAATAGAAATAAAATCCTTTTGTATGTACTTTTAGGTTTAACTATTTGATATCTAAATTTTAAAACATAAAGTTTTTAGAAAGCTTGCATATAAATTGTTGATTTTATGTTGAAAAAACTAAATATTTGAGTATCAAAAAACTTCTATAAAAATATAGAGAGTTTATATCTAGTAGAAATGGAACGATAATAATGGAATCGTTTAAATCACTGAGGTATTTTCATTATTTAGAGTTTTCTGTTCTCAATGGAGACAAAAAGTGGTGAATTTCAGAGATATTTTAAGGAAAGTGTTGATTCGACTCTCACCAAACCTCAAAGAAACTATGTTTGTATTTATAAGAAATCATAATTCATCATATTAAAAATAATTTTCTGTATCATATAATGCTTGACTTTCAATAAATCAACTTTTAATATTAAAAAAAGTGAAAAATAACTTTCACTAACTTGAAATCTAAATTTAGTAAGTCAATAAAACTCTCGGAAATCATCTTTTTCAGCTTTGGGTGTAGAACCTTGATGGCTTGTCTTACATTATCAGTTGCATGGATATTAAAAATTGACAGACTGATTACAGTACGGAAACGAGTGATTTTCTTTATCACAATATATGTATTTATAAACATCATGAACATGATATTTACGAGTATAATTATTACAAAGATATTGATGAATTCAAAGCTGAAACTAATTTAGAAATATATTTGTTTTTTTCAGGAAGGGAAGACCTATCACCACCAAGCTCACTTAATGGCTATAATGCAGACAGCTGTGATGCTAAAAAGAAAAAAGGTCCAACACCACGACAACAGGAAGAACTTTGTCTAGTCTGTGGAGACCGAGCGTCTGGATATCACTACAATGCTCTCACTTGTGAGGGGTGTAAAGGCTTCTTCAGGAGAAGTATTACTAAAAATGCTGTTTATCAGTGTAAATATGGTAATAACTGTGAGATCGACATGTATATGCGACGCAAGTGCCAAGAGTGTCGGTTAAAAAAGTGTCTCACTGTTGGAATGAGGCCGGAGTGTGTTGTGCCAGAATACCAGTGTGCAGTTAAACGGAAAGAAAAGAAAGCACAGAAGGTATGAGTATGGCTTGTAGCAAATTAAAAAAAAAACAAGTAATTTATTCAAACTTATTCTTCAGGTAATAACTATGCACTGATGATTTATTTTAGGAAAAAGATAAACCAAATAGCACAACGATGAATGGCTCACCTGGTAGCATGAATGCTGATCAAATGGGCGTTAAAATAGAACCTTCTGAGGTTGAGTGTCTGTCAATGTCTAGCAGCAGCATTGGACCACCGTCGAGTTGGCCCAATGGCATTAAACCTGTTAGTCCGGAACAGGAAGAATTAATACACAGTCTCGTGTACTTCCAAAATGAGTATGAGCATCCTAGTGAAGAAGAAATTAAGAAAATTACGGTGAGTTTAGGAAACGAAATAATAATGATAGCCTGCAGAAAATTTTTAACTAGATATTATAAACCAGGTGGTTTTTAATGATTTAAATATCCTGAACAGCAGTCTATACAATACTTTTTTTTATTATGAAATATCTTTAAATGTTAAAAGTAAGAGTTTTTTGTTGAAAATGATAAAATATTTATTCACACGCTAAGTTAATTTTTAACAAGAATGACAAATTATGCTATTGGTACAACATTTAAAGTTTTTTAAATATATGTACAATCGATATGAAAATACTAAAAAAATTCTCAGGACCTTTAAATCCGTGAGATCCACCTCTGTTTACACATGCCACAGAATCTTTCAGGCTTATATAAATACACTAGTAAATAAGAATGACCCCAAAAAATGAAAGAATCATAGTATTAGAGAAAAATTTTTATTGTTATAAAACAAATGATTTTTTTCTTAAAAAAATTTCTTTTATAGACATAAATAATTGTTCCTACTGCTGAGAAGTTAAGCTTTTATTATAGTTAATTGTACTTGGCTAAATACAGCAACTGTGACCATTCAAGCTATTTGAAAATAATGAAAGCAAGGCTTGAAACTTTTTTTACCTTTAATTAAAAGCTCTATTTTGATTATTTTTTTTTTAATTAATTTAAAAATTGAATTTTAAAAAAAGTATTATTATATTATTCTTTACAGTATCAACCGACTGAAGGTGAAGATCCCAGTGATATTAGGTTCAGGCATATAACAGAAATAACCATATTAACAGTGCAATTGATTGTGGAGTTCGCGAAAACATTAACGGGTTTTGACAAACTTTTAAGAGAAGATCAAATTGCATTGTTAAAAGCATGTTCTAGTGAAGTAATGATGTTAAGAATGGCGAGGAAGTATGATGTAGAAACAGACAGTATCGTATTTGCTAATAATCAACCTTACACGAGAGATAGCTACAGTCTCGCTGGCATGGGTGAGACGATCGAAGATTTACTACGCTTTTGTCGGCATATGTACAATATGAAGGTTAATAATGCCGAGTACGCTCTTCTTACAGCCATCGTCATATTTTCTGGTAATTTATTTCTTGATTCGTTCAATCATAATTAATGATCAATGAAAGTGTTTTTTATTTTTCAAATGGTACTGTGTAACTTCTATTTGGAATAATATTTTAAAATTTGATGAATTTCAAAGTAGGAAATCAAAAAAACACTTTCATTTTTATGTAATCGAAAGAACTATCTATCAACGACATAAATAAAAAAATTAATTTTGTCAGCAGATCGACCGAACTTGATGGAGGCATGGAAGGTTGAGCAGATTCAGGAAGTCTACCTGGATGCATTAAAGACTTATGTAGATAATCGTCGGAAGCCCAAGTCTGGTATGGTCTTTGCTAAACTCCTATCAGTCCTCACGGAGCTCAGGACACTTGGCAATCAAAACAGCGAAATGTGCTTCAGTTTGAAGCTGAAAAACAAAAAACTACCTCCCTTCCTTGCCGAGATCTGGGACGTGATGCCCTAGTTTTTCCGTAGTCAGTTGACAACGCTGCATTACTTGTCGAGTAAATTAATTGTCGGAATCACTACGTCGTCAAAAATAGTACTATACCGACAACTCTACAACTGTTATATAGCGGCTATTAAACGGCGTCGTGAGTGACTTTTGTACTAGTGCACCACTGTGCCACTGTCTTTGTATTGTACTACATCATTTAATCATTCTTATATTTTATTTATTTTTCATTTATTTGCGTATTTCTTGTTGTCCTCAAAGGTACAAGTGATAAGCATACGATTTAAAACAACTAATATTCTTAAACGATCAAACAAATTAAGAATGGCATAATTATGATTATTTATGAAAAGAGAATTAAGTGTATAAATATCTAATGATTGAGACACGATCAAGATAGTGGCAAAGGCACCCAGGCTGTGATACATAGAGACAGTTACAAAGACTAATATATATATTTATATATATGTATATACATATATATTTATGTAAATGTGTATATATGTATGTATACATATATATAAAAGAAGAAAGAAACAAAAAAGAAGAAAAACCACACTTATGCACATATATTACATCTTCTACTCAACTATCCTTGATATTCATATGTAAATGTAATTGTAAATCTCTAGATTGGCGATAGACTGAACGAATGGTAAAAAGATTAGGTTAACGTGGAAAAATAAATAAAAGGTATACGGGAGAGTAGGAGAATCAATAAATACTGTTTTAAACGGAGGATTTTTAAGAAATAAAAATAACGTCGATGCTCTAAGATCATTGTTGAGCAATGAATCTTGGATACGATTTGAGTATGAGTACGGTATACATAATATTATGATAGAATCTATATCATATAAATAGCATAATAATATATTACCGCATGTACGTTGTTTATGAAAAAAAAAAATTAGTAGATGCAAAAGAAATAATTAAAATAATTCACATAAACGTAAAACGAAAGTGTGAAATAATAGTTAATATAAGTATGTATGTGTATGTTAAATAAATGTGTGTACAGATGTGTGCGTGACAGGAAACAAAATGCTCATAATGATATGGCAGAGTGGGAGAACGATAAGCATATTAGAATGTATTAGATAAGAAATTAAACAAGGCTAGAAGGTAGTAGATTGTAGTAGTCAGTCAGTTAGACTAGGTGACCGAGTCAAGTGCAAAGCCCTGTGCCTTCAGCAACGGACATCGGCTCACCGAAAACGAATATATGAAATTTAACCGTCCGTTTTAATTTTTTAACAAAATCAAGAAAATCATAAATTATTGTAAATGTTCAAAAATTCATAAAATAAACATTTATTATTATTAAAATATGTGAGAGAGAACAAAAAATTTAAAAAAGTTGAGACAAAAGATCGACACAGAAAAGAAAAAATTATTTTCTGGGTGATTTTTTGTGTATTTAAATAATTTACGGTTCGGCTCTGAATGATCGATTAGATGATACCAAGGACGTGGATTGATGGGATACGAATGTGGATGAGCGTGAGTGACATGAATTGAATATGGATTATGAAACAAAAAAAATAAATAAGAATCCCAATTCTTTAATTTTGGTTAACCGTAACTTAAACTACAATACTTGTAGAAAAACAAACAACTTGAATATCATTAAATTGCTTTTACAGCGTTATAGATAACAGAATTTGTTCTTGCATCAAAGCCATTCAATTGATCCAACAAAATAACGTACATCTAAATTAACATAAATAATAATACATAGATTATTTATATATTTACAATTATTATGCATAAAAAAAATATATTACACGACTCGAGATAATTTAAAAAGTTCTCGATATTATAACAATATAATCATATACTATTAATTAATTGTATGCAGTTATATTTGCTAGTACCTATCCTACCGTTCGCAAATAACGCTATAAACTTGAGCAATATATTTAAATGAGAAAAAAATAAATAAAAATCATTAATTGATGAAAATTCATGAAAGATAAAAGTAATAAAATACATTATTTTAAACGATATTTTGGTAGGAAACAAAAGATACAAATTAATAAAATGACAATTAATTCGAGTAAAAAATAAAAAAAAAATTTGCGAAAAATAATCCAATGTCATTGCACACAAATTTCATATTATTAATAATCTACGTGTCATGTTAAAAAATAAGAGCGCAGTATGTTATTGAAATTAAAATTATTGTCATCGTCATTAAAATACATATATGTACATTTTGTTTTAGATCACTTTGGAGTCTGAATATATATCAGGTTGTCTATAAATCATGTTCGATACATTATCCATTAAAATTATTTAAAACTTTTTTATTTTACTGTAAAAAAAATAGAGTGTTTCTCGTATATTTTGGCTCCAGGGCGATTTATTGAGGATGACATAATATCCATTTAACAATACGTAATGCCTCTAGGCAGACACTGCCACATTGCAGAATGCGAGAACACCATGATAACGTTGTCAATGCAAAAAAAAAAAGATTGCGTAATAAAATGCTCGAAGTGCAAAAGTAAAAATTTTAACGTTGTATATATATATGTATATGTAATTAATTCGCATATTTATACATATATAAATACATATATGTATCGCTACTCAATCACTGAGCCTCACCATTGCCGAAATTTCATTAAATTTTACTATTTCAAGTTTGTCGTATGTCTATACACATTCATGATAACAGAAAATTAACAAAAAAAGTTTTAAGAAATTTTTAAATTACAAGTACGATGACATTGCGATATCACATTACGTATATAGCTTCAACTTGCTCGTACCGCGAGGTTAATCAACATTAATGAATAATTATGAGTATAAAATACTAACTGAAAAAGAATAATAAAAAAAAAAAAATGAAAGTTGTAATGTTGTTGGTTAAATGAAGGGTTCCGATGGTACAAAATCTCTGAGGAAAGAATAAACAACAATTGTTTTGTATACAATTGAGATTTTATATAGATATATTCGAAATTATATTTATAATAGAATTGTAAGATTTCGTTTTTAATACCAGTGATCTTCTTCTTTAACATTGTATATTTTGTTATATTTTTCTACATTTTAATTTCGATGTTTTAATATATTTTAATGCTATCAAAAGTTCGTACTCTTTACTTCGTACTATTATTTCTATTTTTTCTGTTAAATAAATATGAATAAAACACTTTATTATATAATACTCTTTTTTTTATTTAAAATAAAAACTATACACAAAAACTTTCAATTTTTAAAAAATTACAACGACACTTTGTAACCGATAAATAAATACCAACGGAACCCGAATGAAGAGTTTTTATGATGTAATTTTAAAAAAATGTCATTAAATGCTAATAAAAAGTTTATAAAAATTACTATAAATAAAGACTTTAGCCTCGTGGTTCAGCAGATTTAAACTGTTATCTTTATATTTGCGGTAAAATAGTCAAAAAAGGGAACGTGGACGGCGGGTCCAAAAAAGCATATACTTACAAACACCGTGTTCAAGCCTTTCAAAATTTCAAGACTTTGCTGTCGAGTATACGTCGACAAAAATATATTTCCGCATTATAAAATGCGAATAAAATAACCGTATATCGCGTCAGACGATCTATACAATATTACAATTATTTTATCTATAACACGCAACCTTAATTGCTATAGATATAGCACGTTATATTTAAGCGCTCGTTTTTTCATATTTTACAAAGAAAATGAAATGATATAAAAAAATATATATATAATAAGGAAAATAAAAAAAAGTCTTATACATTCAATTCTACAATCACTGCCAAGGGCGTTATTGTTGACGTCAGTTTCGTTGTCTAGATGTCATTTTTTGGCCTCGCACGTTACAATTCGATTACTCGGAACCGCGTGTGGGTGATTGTTCATAATACTGCCAAGTATAGAATCAAGTCTCGGTGTTTTTAAAATAATAAAAAAATTAATGAAAGCTGTTGAAAAGACCAAAAAATAATAACTTCATATTTTCTAAATAGACATCCATTTGTCTATTTGGAAGTGAAAAATTTTTTGTCCTTCTACTTCTCTGTGAAAAAAATCATTATTTGATTAAGAAAAAATCCGTCTATCGCGTTATTATTGTCGTTATCGGTATTATTTGCATTATTGTGTATAAATAAGAATAAAAGACCCGCCCTCCTCGGTGCCGTCAGTTCACACCGACTATTTTCTATTGCAAGGTGTACTAAAAAAGAAAAAATCTAACTGCACATGTAAAAAAATTCGTAATGCACATTGTGTACTTTATTTTGTTATTTATTTATTTATTTTTATTTTCATTCTCTCCATTATTTTGACTTTTTTAATTGTTAACAAAAATTGATGGAAGAATAGAGAAAAAAGAAAAATTATCTATTACTTGTACCAACATTAGCACACTGTAGGCTTACTTATGCAGCGCATTTTGCTAAGTAAATAGTAAATTTATTGTAACTTGTACAGTAAATTAAATTAAAGAAAATTGGTATTTAATAAGAAATAAAAAATAATAATAATTATAATGGGAAAGTTGCAACAATTAGAAATGTATTAGTTAATAAATCTTTGATATTTATTGATAAAAGAATTGGAAAAGAAAAAAAAAAAGAAAGAGGTCAAGAGTAATTAGCAATTGACGAAATTGGTGCTTTGGAATAAATTAGACTGAATTATTGTTGTATATTTGTTTAAAAAATTAACTCTTGGTAATTATGAGTAATTTATCTGTTAAGTTAATTATTGGAAAATTTTCTAAATTTATATTTAAGAAGTTTTCTGTATTTATTACATAAATTAGAATGCATTCGAAAAATAAAAATAACTTAATCTACATAAGATCATAATAACACGTGACTCTCATTAAAACCAAATGAGAAACAATAAGAAACATTGTAATAATAAATATCCGATGGTAATGAATAAAAGAATCGACAAATATTTAAATGTGCATTCAATTTGAAAAAATTATGGTGTTGTGCGCTTGAAAAAAAAATCATTAAAAATTGAAACAAGCTTAGCGTGTCTTTATCAATATTATATTCTAATGATTACGATAAAAAATAATAATACAATAATAATTTTAATGACTGTAATGGTCTTTAAGAATAATAGTTTAATTGAATGAGAAAATTATTAGCAAGCAGCAGCTGCATTGATCATTTAATACACAACAAGCGAACAGTCTCAAGTTGAGGCATAGACTGATTGAGTGATAGTGAAACTCGTGTAATACTATGTTGCTGTATTGTATGTATTGTATTGACATTCTACATAAAATGATGTACGTGATTTCACTGCTCTCATTGATTACTGTTGAGTCAATTGTAAAATGAAACCAGTGGTGACTGGTTTATATTCAAATAAATAACAAAACAAAATATGATTAATTGATAGTAAAATTTAATTGCCGTTTTGATATAGTGAATTTTGCAGAATCCTACAATAATAATAAGAATAAGTGAACCAAAGAGAGCAATGATTTAGCACGCTTCTATAGCAAAAATAGCAAATTGAATCACATCAGGAAAAAAACCGATAACATTGAGTGGATTTGTCGTTGATTTAATCAATAATAAAATACGAAAACCGGACAACAGATGACAAGATAAACATGAGCTCGAATAAAGATACTTGTCAGAGTCGATGATAATAATAATAATAATAATAACAAAAAAAAAATAATGAAAATAATAATTAATAATAATCGATAAATTAATTATAATATTAATTATAATAGTAATACATAAATTAAAAAATAATAATATTAAGCTGTAAATTGAAGAAGGGAAGAAAACCTATTGAAATTGATAGCAGAATAACAGGCGTAACGAAAATTGTCACGGTGTTTGTGTGCGCAAGTGTATATATGTGTATGTATCGAGTCTATTTGATGAAGATGTATGATGATTATGCGTTAAACAGAGAAAAAAAATGATTAAGAAAGTGTCGATATTTGTTATATTCGACCTGATTTGTTAAAATGACGGAATCTCTATTTAAAAATGTAAGTAAGATGGTGATAGAAATTTATAGTTAAAGACATAAAATAAAAGAAAAGAATGGCATTATATTTAAATGCTGACTTGATTGATCCGTCATTTTAACATAATTCCTTTGGAATACGACTATTGTGTATATAAATTAGAAAAAATTAGATTTTAAAGGAGTGATATATTATAACAGAAGGTGAAATATGAAGGCAAATATAGTTAGCAAGCGAAGATGATAATTTTTTTGACTTATCGAAGAGCTTTAGTTATTTGTTAAATTATTTTCTTCTCTTTAATCAATCTAAATTATGTCAATTAAATATATCCCTAGTAATTAAATGTACGTCAGACTTTCAAAAAACTAACGGAAGAATACGTTTGAAATTATTCATCAGTTTTACGTACGTCTGCTATGTTTCTTAGGAGCAGTCGTACGTAAGATTCTCGTTGGATTCTAACGTAAGATGTTCTCTTTTGAAATGAAACAGTGAAAATAATAAAATACACTGCAAAATCAATGAATATTCACTGATTTTGCAGTGTGTTTCATTATTTTCACTGTTTCATTTTTCGAGAGTAAGATGCAGATGAGATTTTGAATTCTCATCTGAATTTTACAGCAGATTAACGTTGGTCTAATGCCGGCATGTTTACGTCAAATTTCAACGGGAATCTTACGTACGATTGCTCCTAAGAAATATAGCAGACGTACGTAAAAGTGACGTTGATAATGTACGTAAGCACTGGTTACTAGGGATATAAAATAACTAATTTTTTGTGTTTTTTTCTAAGAAATATTGGTGATTTTTTTCTATGAAAAAATTATTTTTCACGTTCTATCGCTATGAACAATGTATAAATGAAAAATAACAAAATCAAGCATCAATTTAATAGTTGTAATAAATAGTTCGATAATTCAATTAGTATTTCAGTCGTAGCATTTTACCGAAAAAAATAACAAAATAGAATTTTTTACAATGCTGTTATTATTCTTGTACGTTGCGTCCTCATTTTTTTTCTTTGATCTATTGAATTTTTAACCCAGAAATGTACATAGGTGCTTCTAAAGAGATTGTCGTTGAAGGTCATAATGTTATAAATACATTAATAACAAACTAAGTTATAAGTGAGTTTACTCTATACATAAAATGCTGTATTCATAATAATACATTAGGTGCATTAATATTATACATAAGTATTTTCTTACAGACATGAAAATGCTTCACACTCCGATTGTAATAAATAATACATTGTATCCTGCCGATTGTATATAATTGTAACGTTTCTTAGTAGTTGATTATTTAAATTATTCCCTCTATTAAGAGATTACAATTATAACAAATAACTTATCATACAAATATATATTAATAAACAAGGATAATAAAAAAACAAAATATATAAGTATATTTTCGAAAATTAAAATTCAAGAGTCAGGAATAAGCATAATTAATAAAAAAAAAAAGTATGATCTATACTGGAAAAAAAGAATTACCTGGAAAAACAATTCATCGAAATGTTTTATTTATTTCATTTTTATGTGATCCATTTTTTATTTTAGAATTTTTCCAATTTAAAGACAATCGTTGGACTAATCATTTTCAGCTAACAAAGCAAAATATTAAAAATAAATTTAGATTGAAAAAAAAAGTGAATTTCATAAATACTTGTTTTTTTCTTTATGAGAACACGTTGGTTTTTTTCATTCGAAAAATGAAGAAGTGCCTAGATCCAGTAGAACCGGAAATTACAATGAAATGATACATAGTGATGTTTTATCTTACTGGTACAAGTATAAATAAAACTGCAAAGTAAAAAAAATTTTCGATTAACTCAACTAAAAAAAAGTAAAAGAAAAGATACACATTATTTTTCGGATTTTAAAAAACATGAAGATTTAAAGGTATTTTTAAAAAATTAATCATTGAGTGAAAACGATATTTATTTTATTGCCACAACTGAAGAAGAGCCAAATAATCAGATTTGCTATTCTATCAGATGTAGATTAGAGTAAAAAGAAAAAAGGAAAAAAAATACTTGCAATTTATTTTAATGGAACAATGCAACTTGTATAAAAGATAAAATGGCCCTCGCAAAAAGTTTTTTAAACATCACGTGTCTTAGTACATATGGACAATGTACTCAGTTTTGAGTACAAAAATACAAATTTTCCGAGTGATGATAACATATGTCGAATTATCTCTTTAGATGCATCTACTTAGATATATTTCTAGGGTAAGGAATTCTTGGAAAACCAATATACAATAATAAAAAATGAATAAACAAAGAATGGGTATAAATTATAAAAAGCAAAAAACGTATTACATCGTATACGTTAATTGCATCAGTTGTTAATCGTGCAAAATGAAATTTTAAACATAATAAAGAATAAATATATTAATATTTACTCTTGCAAAAATGAAAAATTAACTTATAAGAAAGGTGTATAGGAGCAGCAAGTGGCTCTAGTTGTATTATTACAATAAATAATATTAAAAATGATTATGCATGATAAAATGACGTTGTCTTTAATGACATTCTATTAATTAAAAGATATTTGTATGTATTTAAGTTTTAAGTATAATAGTTGAGAGATATAATTACAAAAAGGTATAAAAATTTAATATTACTATACTTTTCCTTAAGTTTAGTCAACTATTAATTATAATTGACAGTATAATTAATTTTTATTGTTATTGATTAATAATGATATTGATTAATCAATTAATTATGATAATTAAAGCGTGCAATATGTACAAATTTTGACTAAATTATCTTTTTATATGAATATATATGCGATAGGTCCAGAGTTAACTTAGAAATAAAATCAACATAATTAAATTATCAAAATAATAAATAACCCATCAAAAAACATCACACATTGATACAAGGTAAGAAACAAGGTTTATATCTGATGCATATTATTTTTATTTTCAGTTGTTTTTTTACATAAAAACTTTCATCTGGATCTTGTTATGTATTGATGTGGTACAATAATATTACGTTTATCAAATTAATTTTCCAACACAAATGCAGTTCTCTTTTTTCAATCTTTCAAATTAACACAATTATTTCTATCATTATTTCATGCCCTTATAATTTAAATCAGTAAAGAATCTAATTTATTAATAAATGTCATTCATTCTCGTTGGTATACTTGAAAATGGATCAATTATCAAAAAATTTACTGCAATTTTACTGATTTAAATTTAGAGTATGTAACTTTAGAATTAGTAAGTATTATAACATTATTCACTAAACTTAATTAATTCAATAATAATCATAATACATATGCTCAGATATCTTTTAAAAGTTACTTTTAAAAAAAATGAAAGATATTTTTTTTATTACAAGAGAGATCTTCTGATAAAAGTGTATATATACAATGATAAGTCTATTTCCTTTTTTAAAATTATTTCGTTTGTTGTTATTTATTAATATGCATATTTTATGAACGAAATTTGTTGAATATGATATTTGAATCTTAATTGTTAAAACTCTTAATGCGTTACATACATACTTAATTACTTATTAATCTAAATTAAAACAGTTGTAAAATTTTTTACAACTTGACAATTGATGCAAATGATTTTCACGTATTAAAATTTCTTCTTTGATTATTCATAACAGTATGAGAAAATTAATGATGTAACAATATTTGGATTTTTATTTTTAACAGCCATCACTTTAATGCATAATCATTTAAGATAATCCACATACCATATTTTAGTCTGAATAAAAATAGTCTTCTAATTTGTACATATGCATATGCATATAAATGATGACATAGTCAAAGAAAAATATTTTTGTTGAATGCTGTTTCATTTACATTACTTTTAAAATTATTTCATTATACTAATGACATATAAATATTCCTATGATACAAGTTATGCATAAATATTATAAATAATTACAAATACGTGACCTCAACGATTCTTGATTGTTTCTTTCAAATTTAATAATGATTCATATTCAACAACTTCTCCTTACATTACCTGAAACAAAAATTTATTTTAACTCTCTCAATTGGACTAATGGTTCGTAAAAATGATTTATTTATTTCAATGGAAAATGATATTATACCAAACACTGCATTTGTCGTATGGATTCATCGGTGATCCTACTGGACAATTGTATGCTTTAGCAAAATCTATGCTATTCGACAAAGTGCCCATTACTCTTACGGAGCCTGGTGGATGTTCACTGCTTCGTACTTCTATCAGAGCATGTTCTGGGGTCATCGTTCCACACCAGATTTGAGCATAATTGAGGAAAAATAGTTGGTCATGGGTCATATTAAGTCCAGGAAGTATTGGTTCTGGATCATGAGTATCAGCCCATTTTTTATAGGCCTGAAAAATGTCATTTCTTATAAAATAACTATAAACATTGAATTAAATCAATTAAATATTTAAGAGGGAAAATACCAAAACTTTCTTTGAATGTCATTCTCTGATACTATAAATATTGCTTTTTTTAAAGAGATTATTAGACATAAATTAAGTTATTTTTAAAGGTATTATTATTTTTGTTGAATTGGAGATCTCTAAACTGGACTATAGGGTAGAAAAAGGTATATGCAATTGTTACCCGAAATGCTTGCTTCAATCCTCCATTGTCGGCAATATTTTCACCCTGAGTCAATTCACCATCAACCGTTAGATTAATTTCTCTTAGTTTATAACGAGAATACTGGTCAACTATGCACTTCGCTCTTGCCCTGAAAGCTTCTACAGTAGAATTATTCCACCATTGCATCAGATTTCCATCTTTGTCATGCTGTCTTCCCTTGTCATCGAAACCATGAGTAATCTCGTGTCCAATTACTACTCCAATACCTCCATAATTAAGAGATTTCGGGAAATGTTGAGAGTAAAATAATGGTTGGAGAATTCCCGCAGGAAGAACTGAAATAGAAGTGAAAATAAAATTGTTTCAATCAGTTGACTTTTTTCTTAGAGAAAAGAAATGATAAAAGATTATTTCTATTTTACCAATATCATTTTTATTTGGATTATAAAATGCATTAACTACAGCGGGCTCCGTTGACCAGCTATTCTTATCAACTGGTTGGCCAAACCTAGCGAGATTCCGAGCTGCATGAAACCTCAAAACTGTAAAAACATTTTCCAGAAATCTATCTCTTGAGATGTTGAGCTACTGAAAACAAATATAAGTATTACCGGACAAAAAATATGTTTGTTCATTAGAAACTCAATGTTTATTAAACGATATAAATAAATTTATGAATATTATTCATCATTATATAACATATAGATGTCATAAGACCAACTGATTTAAAGAAAATTATAACAATCATTAAATTTTATGAAACTATCATTCTATTCTAAATGATCTAGTTATTAGTTTTCATTCCCTTTTTGGAATTTAAAATTTAGGTCAACTTATTTTTGCAAAGATAATATTTGCATTCAAAATTTATATGACATATCATAAAACAGAATTCTAAATAAAGTTTATCAAAATGTGTGTACAAAAATACGAATTAATCTCATGAAATTGAATTGGCAAACCGGTATTTGCATTTTACACTGTTTTTATATTTCTGCGTATGAAGTTGAAAAGTTATTTGATCCAAGTTTCATTTTAATTTTACAAGCAAAATCAACAGCTTTTTACATACATGAATGCAAATATTTATTTTCAATTCATATAACATTTATTACTATTTTTATTCTTCAAACTGTAATATTTAAATGCTGAATCATCCGAACTTTTAACTGGAAAGTAAATTTATTGGAAACTTTTCATACTGCACAACTTAGTTCAAAAAGTTATTATTATCACATTAAGCTGCAATTTATGTTTGCTTACAACATTTATAAATGAGTTAATTATACAAGGATTAAAAAGATGATAGAAAAATTAGATAATGCTACTTACCATTTCATATTCTTTAGAAAGTAAATAAGGGTTTTTAATATACTCTGGAAATCCAATTCTTTCATTGATTGAATTAGCTTTGATTTTTGCTACAGCCCGCGTTTCGTCATCCATCCAATGATTTTCATCCAGAAGTTCATTGAACGCCTCTCTAATATTGTGAATCATCTCCAAAGCTGTACTCTGTATAGAATTGGTTTTTGATTCTTTGTTAACTTCTATGAATGATATCATTTTTCAAATAGTCACCATGCTTTTAGAGTCAAAATGATCTCGAACAAATAATGCCCCAACGGCCGTTCCCATCTTTTTATTCGTCCATTCAACGCACTGAGAGTATCTACTTCTTTCACTTAAAACTCCTAGGAGAGTTTTCTGGAATTCGATGCGTTTTTGCTGGTAATCATCAATCATATGTGGCAATACTACCATCACTAAACGCCACAGAAAATAGTTATACAGAACCCTGAAATGATAAAGTTATATAATTGCTGCAAATAAGATATTGAATTTTAAAAATATCATTGAAATGAAGAAATGATTAAAAGTTGGAAATTTGTCATTTAAAAAGTAATTTAAAGAATCAAGTAAAATAATTCTGTTAGCCAGTTATCTTAATATTTATATTAGATAATTTATTATAATTCAAATTGCTTGATTATCATTTTTATATAATTTATTAAAATTAGTTTAGAAGTAATTCGTTAGATTGAACATGAAGCTTGTGAGAAATTATAAACTTAGTGAAATAAATTTCTATTTGAATGAACTATGGTCAAGTTGATACTTGGTAACTTTACTTTGGAACAACTTCATAAGTTAATAGAAGGAACAATATAACATACCTTTCATCAGTTTCCTGAATAATTCGTCCCATTTGAATAAAATATGGCATCGCATAAGATACTACAAGTTCATCATCAGTTATTGAAGCATTGACAAAAGTCTGGAAATAGGTTCTCCATTGAATCTGAGGAACTTTTCGCTGTAGTTCTCTCAAAGTCATCTTGCGATAGTTGGCAGAGGTATCTCGACGATCAGCTCCAGGTACAGTTGCCTATAAGACTACTATACTTAAGCTTTTCCATTACAAAGTGTATTAATCAATTAGCGGATAGATAAATAAATAAAAATACATTAGCTAATTTTATTTCAAACGAAATAACTTTTTGTAATTCATCCGCAGCTGTGCGAGGATCTGCTCCAAGTAAAATAGCTACTTCGGTCATATATTGTTTGTAAGCTGCTCGTTCAACTGCATTGTTAGGATGCAGGTAATAATCTCTGCTAGGAAGAGCTAACTGCATCTGATCTATCTGAAAATTGTATCATTTTTTATTGCCACTTGAGTTGAAATAATGAAAACAGTTTAGAGGTTTAAATGGTAGCACACCTGCAGGATATTGATCGAGGAATTTTTATCGTCGGGTCCTATCCACTGATCAAGAAGAGCTCCTTCATTGAATTCTCCCCTCATATGACCCAGAAGAACCTCAATTGATTCATTAGGACGTCTCCAAGTTCTTCCTTCAACAACTGGCCAACCACCAAACTTTTTTAATGCTTCTCTGAGCGGAATATCTCCGATCTTTTTAATTTGCGCTGTAACATTAATAAATATTTATTTTTCATTATCATATTTAGCTTAAAGTTAATTGATAAATGAATTATTTAGAATGAAGTTTGTAATAAAATTTTCAAACCAATAAAGAAAATGATTTATTTTTGGATGTGATGAAGATAATGTTTTTAATAATATTTACCAATATCCATGCATGATCTGTAGAATACTTTTGCTTTTATTGTCGCATTGTTGTCGGCGTCATTGAGCGGTTCTTCCAATATTTGCTTCAGAGTAACCTGTAATTGATTGGTAAGTACTTCGAAGGTATTAATGGAGCTCTGGTCTTCAGGTATGATGTTCAATCGATTCCAATTACCGCAAGCATATTGGAAAAAATCGTTACAGGGTTTTACTGTTGTATCCATTGCTGATATTAAACTTGCAGCTTTTTTCATGAAAAACAGAAAGCAAATGATTGAAAAATATTAGCTATAGAAATGATGATAAAATGAGAAAAAATTGAGTAAAATTTTATTATGAACAAAACAAATAATTTTTTATTAAGTATTTTGTAGTAGTTCTTGAAAAAATGTAATGACTTTGAATATACCAATTGATATAATATATGAAGTCATGAAAACCAGAATGACCAACCAGTATTTTATTTTATTTTCATACTAGATCGGTCATTCCAGCTATTACGACATCACATGAATTATTTAATCAGTTGTTATTCTGACAATGATAAATATTTAGTAATTGAATGTTGAATTGTTGTAACTTTTTGTTTCTTTTTTTAAATAATAAAATAAGTTCTAGTGCTGCAATATGACTTAGTTCGTTAGAGTAACAAGACGGTTTATTGTATCTGTGCTGAAACAGTCACATTACCCCAAGACAGTCCTATCATACTATTATTACAAGTATAAGACACTATCCAATTATGATACCTCGGCACTATTTCATTGTAAGCACAATTTTTTGGTCTACATATGTATTGAAAAATAATTACTAAATATATTATATTTTGTTTAGAGATTTGTATATTGTACAAAATTGGATCAAATTATCTAGCTTCAAAATACATAATTTTTTCTGAATTAGACTTTTCTGTTATAATACAATTTACAAAAAAAAATTATTGGTTTTAAATAACATAAAAAAAACCCCTAAAATTAGAAAATAAATCAGTAGGATTTGTCAGAGATGACATTTCAAAGCTCGTAGTAATTTTCTCTTCAATTTATAGTTTCTGTAGTATGAGAATTTTTTTAAAAAAAAAAGAAAGAATAGAATGTCAAAGCAAAAAAGTCACCTCTAACTTTGAATGTTCATAACTCGTGAACAAATAATCCAATAAAATAAGTAAAAAAAATATTTTTTATCAAAAAGTTTCCGTTGCAATGAAAATAGCTTTTGTATGTTGGATTGTTTGTAATAAAAATCATTTCAATGGTGTGCACTCATCGTATATCAAAGAAAGAAAGTTGCTTTTGACTTCGAGAGCTTACAAACCGTAAATAAATAAGTCAATAAAGTGAATGAAAAAAGCTCTCATTGGAAAATTTTGTCATTGAAGTGTTAATTGAAAGTATTTGAAAGAAGACAAAGTTGACAGCATTCATGTTAACATTCAAGTTCTTTTTTTTATTTTTATAAAATTTATATCTTGGAATTCTTTTATCATTTTCCAGATTTTTTTATGCAATTAAACCGTAGACAGTTCAAAGTAGAACTGCCCGCATGTGTTCAATAGAAAAAGGACTAATTACAAGATATTGATTTTTTGTGAAATTATTGGACCTCAAAGTCAAAAGGGTCTTGCAGATTCAATCATGCTAGGAAGGCTCTTCAAGTCATACTCTAAAGAATTAATCTTTTTTGCAATTTGCATAATATATTTGTTTATTTTTTTTTTAAATTCACTTTCAATTTCATGATAGTTAATTTTAAAAAAAATTTATTGCTCTAATTTATATAAGAAAAATAATTACTTGAGAAAATTACAGATTGTTTAAAGTCAATAGATGATTCATCATAAATAAGGTAGAATTTCTAAAAGGTCCAACAATTTAGGGTTCTTGGACCTTTGAGAGGTAATAATATGTATGCTAAAATACAACACCAACTTGGGACAATAGTGTACCTGAATACTTCTAAGTACGGATTAATGTGAGCTAATTTGCAAAAATTTGTTGAAATCCTTAAATTATTTGAAGTGGTGATTTTAATTTCACCAGGAAATTGAAAGTTTACTAGAAAAAGTTCTTTAAAGAATGACTTAGCAATTTTCCAAAAGTTAACATTATGATTCAAAACATAATTTTCCACGAGTTTCAATAAATTCTCTTTAATAATATTAATGAAAATAAAATAGCTCAGAATCGCGTGTATGAAACAAGCTGTTCATCATATAATCACACTCACCTGTTACTACACATTCTTTGGACGAGCAAATGTCTTTAACTGTAAAAAAAAAATAAATATAATTTACTACAATCATTCACACAACATTTTTTTCATTTATTTCTAAATAAATTTATGTTAAGTTATCACACTTGTTCAGGATAGAATGTAAATTTGAGAATACATAAAAAGGACATAATCCTACCATAAATAGGTACTACCATAAACATTTAATTCGATTGAAACTGCCGACGAACATACAAAATATCTTCGGGTAACAATAAGTGGGTCGAGGTCTACGGGATTCGAAAGGTAATTTCATTTATTAATTTAGCAAAATTATTGGTGGTATAATGAGCCGGTAAAATCTTCAATGTTTTTACATCATAAAATTATATGTTATATTCAACATTTGATTGAACACTCTAATCATCTTTTTCTACCCTTGCGATTTATTCAAGGCTGTGTATATTATTTTAATTTTATGGATGATATCAATATTAGAATCTACGATAATATTCTTTTTAAAGCCAACTATTGGATTTTGATAATCAATAAATAAAATACGTATAATACAATATGATGATCGATGTAAAATTAACAGTATGCAATTATTTAAATTATTGCAAACATTTTATATTCTAAATATTTGTTAATTTTAAAATATAGTAGTGATAACTCTTTTTTGGAAAAATATCATGTTTTTATGAATAAACAATTTTGAATAAAAATTTAATGATTTATTTGGCTCAATATATGGAACTAAATGTAAATAAATCTCCACATGAATCATGGTAAAAATAAAACCGTTACATATTAAAATGTATCACGATGAATATTCAGAGTAAAAAAAACACGCGAATGACATTGTAAACAAACTTATTCAGTACAGGTCGATTATTTAGATACTCTTTAAAAATATTCTAAATAATTTGAGAGCCACTTTCTATATTTCTAATTTCTTTCACGACTTTCTTTACTTTTATTTGTCATTCTTAATTACCCGAACCAAATCTATTCAAAACAATTTTGCATACAAAATATCAAGAACATTTTATGAACGATTTATCGAAGTATTTTGAAAGAAAACAAAATTTAATTACAGCTAGATAGCTTGTTTACTTGATACCTAGATTATTCTATCTAAATAACAGTTCATTGGTGTGAAATTTCATTATATTACTCCGATATAAATGATACTTCTATTATCCTATTGTTTACTAATTAGAAATCATCTATTCAATAGCTCAATTGATTTTGTTCTTTTAGATCATTTGATAAGTAAAAATTATTCTCTAATTTTTTAACTCTAATTAAATTTAAAAACTTACGTTCGGTATATTGTCTCCAGTAATAATGCCCCGTCACGATGATACAACCAAGAAAAAGTCCCACTAGACCACAAATAATAAGAGCACATGATCCATCCCTTTCCCACCATTTTTTTCTTTGAGGTACTGGAGATTCTGGAAGTGCTGGAGATGGACGAGGTGCCTGAAGCACACGAGATGCGTGAGAAGGTACTGAAGAGGCCGAAGAGGCTGCTGAGAATCTTTTCGAAGAGCTTGGAATAATTATAGTCTTCGTCTGGGTACTTCCACCTGGCATATAAGTTAGCTGCGACAAAGAATTAAATAAATTTTTTTAACCCAACATACACTTGGATTTAAATAATTAATTAATCAATAAAATATTCTTCATAATATTCCATTGATTATTAATACAGGTGTTGCATGATATGTACTTCAATTGACTGCGTGTCAGGAGAGGCAACTAATCGGGCTTCGTTAGGTCCAGGTGTCTTGAATGCAGGATCATCGGTATCAAATGGCGTAATCATTGTGAAAATAGTGTTGCTATTCCGACTTTATCATATGTCCAATTCACTAATCTACCTGCCCATGAAAAAAAAAACAGAAAAATTAATTACTAATGTTTATTTTCTACATTGGCGCTCATCTGTTGATTTTGCCACGAGTTAACGCGGCAAAAGTGTATTCAAATCCAAAAAAAATATCGAAAACATAATGATGTTATCAATTAACAATATGATTTATTTTTCAGTTAATTCTACTTGAAAATAATAATTGATTATTTTAAATACATTACCGTGTAATTATCTTCACTTATTACTATTTATTTATGTCAAAAAAAATTCACTAATAATTTCAATCGGTATCTATTTAATAGATTTTTTTCGTTAATTTATCATAAAAGTAAAAAATGTATGATAAATTTGTCAATTATGTCATCAGAAAAATAAAGTTTCAAAAGTAAAGTATAAAGTGAAGAATCTAAACTAATAGTTACTACACTATTGGTAGTCGGTGCTACACTGAAGGGAAGCATGACAAGGTGCAGCCGTGGGGTGTAGTTGAGGCGGTGGGAAATAACACCTTTCGCTCGCGCGCGCTTTTGCTAATTTTCGCCTGCCCAGATCTTCATTAATTATTGCCATAACGTGCTTGGTAATTTCATCTTGTTTACTTCATTAATTTGATAAACATTTCGATATAATACATGAGCCCAGTTATTCATCTATAGCTCCAACTGCTAATTGTTTGATTTGTTTTGATACACAGGAATGTGAAATCTGTTTTCCTATGCGTGAAAAACTATTTACTCGTGCTTGTTATTGCAGGTCGATATACCTGCACGTCTGCGCACTGAGCTAAAGAGTTTCACATTTTCTTAAGATAATGTTTAATAAATTGTGCTTTCCTTCAAGGGGATATTTTAACCCACAAGATGTTGATGGTTTCTTTTCATTGTTATTGAATATGTTATTAGCATTCTATCATCAACTCCATTTATACTTCCCCACGTGTAGCAATTTCGGAAAGCAGAATTTATTTCAACTGTATTTTTGAAAATCTAGAGTTTTGGAGTCTTGTGAATGTAGAAGTAAACCTGGTGACTTGGTTATTTATTTTTAATTATTAAATCAAGTCAATTAATTAGTCAAAATAATCTTTCTTTAGCTTCAGTAAAAATGTCTTACAATACTCAGTAGTTCAATAGACGAGATATTTTACCCTCGAGACATGAATTACTACCATGCTTTACCCATCTCTAAAAGAAGCGAACAAAAGACTTAAGAAACGTAGTAGATATTAATTTATAAGTTAATAAAAAGAACTATAAATAACTTCAATAATATTTACTTAAATTTGTCGGTTTTTGATTACAAGAAACGAATCAATTCATTCCTTAAGCTAACGATTCAACACTTAGCGTTGGTAGAAATTCAATAAATCATTTCTGCAACAAGTATCTCAGAAGGTCATGCAACTTCAAATCAGAGGACAGATGCAGGTACTTGGATTTATTACTTGTTCGTTAAATAGAAGGATTATGTGGGATTCGTGAAAATCGTTTAATTTCAGGTTTTTTTTATTCAACATCATCTGAAAAGTTACTTGAGAAATATGTCACTCGAATATTTCTCATGCTTTTCAAATAAATATCATGCAGGTGGTATATAAAATGATAAGAAGATGGTGAATTATATTCTAGGATTATTTGGTATTTGCTAAATCTTCCATTAATGCTTTCTGTAGTAAACTAGTTGGAGAAGCTTTCGTAAATTTTTATAGGGCAAGAGGCATAATCTAGTATTTGTGGGAATTATTAAAAAAGTTTAATGAGTTTTAAATGATTCACAATTAAACCCAAGTCATAGTTTAATGAATGTTCTGTATCCGCATAATAACAGTCTTCATACCATGACAAGTATTCATTTTAAAATTATTTAATAATTCATGAACTGTTCTTGATATTTAATATGAGTTGGAAATGTAATTCTATCATTGTCATTTTTATATTAATATTATCAAACAAACGAAAATGATAAGATGGTAATTTAGTTGAAAATTTAAAGAAATCAATTTAAAGTAGACGTCAATATTCATTTAGTTACTAGATTAAATATTATGATTGACTATTTCTATCTTGAATCGAGAATAATGTGACAAGTTGGAAAACTTGTTCAATAATAATAATAATCTAGTATATTGCGCTTTTCAATATGCTTGGTGATATTAACCATGAATAAACATGTAATGGCAAATGATTTATGCAACATTGTACATTACAAATTAATTCAAATAATACTATATAGAATTTGAAATTTAATCCAATACAAATCAATTAAATTCATCCCATATTAATTGAACATTCATGGATAATTGAGTAGAAAACATAAATAGTTATTTTTATTAAATGTTTATTAAAAAATATTATTTACAGATATTTATACTAAATCATTTTATGTAACTACATTTTATACTGCAGAAACTTAATAAAAACTTGTGTTTTAAAATACTAGTTATTAATGGCATATTTACAAATATACAACTTCTTATAAATATACTTAGACTAAAAACTTGAAATTAATAAATTATATCTGAAAATATGTAATAATACAATTAGAATTCTCGCCTTACATCTTACATACAGCCTAATTTTATATTTGGTTATTCAGGCATTTTGGACTCGAATTCATTTTTCAAGATTTATAAACTAACTTATAAAATGATAAAAAATATTATATTACTTATAATTTAACATTTACTATCGTACTTCCTTATCGTAACGTAAATACAGAAGAGGTAATTGAATAATTATTCAGTCATGTCAAATGTAAAACAATAAACGATCTATAGTATTATTTATACAAAAATACTGGCTTTTTTGCTTATTGTTTTACTTCTTTTTTTTTTGATTTTTCAAAATTTATCAATCAACAATTAATATTGAACACATATATTTTCACTTGTAAAGTGGATTTTCTCTAATAAACGCGATCTTGGTAACCACTATCTGCTGTACTAGTGGTAGGCCTATAGAGATTTGTAGTAGTAGGTTTTTGGGCATTTTCTCTATCATTACTTCTTTGTGTTGAAGCCAGGTACTCAAACATACTTTGTTTGTATTGTGCAAGCATTTTACTTAAATCACTAGGCATAGGGTCAGTCCAGAAGAAATTATGATTTAATGCAGCGTCTGCATTATACCTTTTCGACGGGTCAATAAGAAGAAGCTTATCCAAAAGGTCACAAGCAAGAGAGTCTTTTATGTAGGGTTTCAGTCTTTCTTTTACCTGAATGAACAGATAGACAGTTATAATTAGGATTTTCCATCAATATTATGACATAATCGTTATTGATGTACTAATGTTTTTCGAACTTACTTTTCTTTGCTCTCCCATGGGTAAATCCATTTTTTCATACAATTTGAGATTTTGTACATTGGGCCAGACATCAGGAGTAATAGATCCGCATAATTGAGATATTAATTCAAGCTGGTGTTTTTCAGTTCTTCCTTGCAATATAGCATACCTAAATGAATAAATATAATATTTATTAAAAAGTAATTTAACATTGACGGATGAGTAAAAAAATAAAATAATATTCTCGTTGCGATTACTTCAAATGATGATAATGTATAGCTTTCAATTAATTAATTTTCTTTTATATTTACCTTGTCCACAATTCCGCCATTATACATCCAGCACTCCATATGTCGATTGCAGTATTATAAGTGCTATCTCCTAACAATAACTCAGGTGCTCTGTACCATAAAGTTACTACATTCGTCCGATTATCAGAAGCTTTATTTCTTCTAAATGCTTTAGACAGTCCGAAATCAGCTAATTTTACAACTCCGTTTTTAGTAATAAGAATGTTTGCTGATTTCAAATCTCTATGAAGAATCTGTAATGTAAACAAATATGATTAATTTCGAACTTGATTGAAAAAAACAATTATTTAATCATTTAAAAAATGAAATAATGGTTATTTACGTTATTAAAATGTATGTAATGTAATCCTTCGAATAATTGTTTCATGATGGTTTTGACCTCACCGAGATTGAATTTAACTTTACGGCAGGATAATAGTCCAGCTAGGTCATGTTCACAGAATTCAAAAATGAGGTAGAATGATGAGCGAAAATTGTTTTGTGGAATAGCTGTAAAAGTAAAATGAAATTTTAATAATTTATGATTGGGAATTATTTTTTCTTTTTAAAATTTATCTTCACACCTTGTGTCCGGCAAACTTCTACAAGATGCACTATGTTTGGATGGTTTAATAGCTGCAATATTCTTATTTCCCTAAGTGAAGTTATAGGAAACTAAAAATACGAAAGATACATAAGTACCAGTATACTAATTCCGTTTAGAGCAATTATGATTTATGACACCTACCCCTTCTTCACCCTCATTGTGAATTAGGACTTTCTTTAACGCCACCAAATTTTTTTGGTTTTTCCTCTCCCTTGCTTTAAAGACCTCTCTGAAAGAAAGGTGATAAAGGTACTTAGGTAAATATAGGATAGAAGGAACAGGTAGTCAATTATTAGCAGAATTTTCGTGAAATAACGGAATGTAGTATAATGAAGCAATAATATTAAAAATGTAATGTTTAAACTACTTTTTATCAAACTGTTTTTACTTATAATTAAAATAACTTTTCATGTATTCCAGTATTAAAAATTAACATCATGTAAACTAAAATTTTAGGTTAATTGAGTATATGTCAAGGTAGCTGACAAATAATTGAGAAATTCATTATTAAACATATGAAAAACTTTATTTCTTAAAATCACAATTTAATATTTTAATTTAAGAACAACCAATCTATTATATTAACTAACAATATCAAATTTACAATTCATTGTTTTGATTCACAAAATGTAAACATGTTGTAATTTTAATGCTTACCCATATGTACCGTGGCCAATTTTGAAAAGGGTTTCATATTTCGAAAAAACTTCATCACAGTATGGGAATTGGCAACCATTCATGTATTTTTCCATTTGATTATATTTGTTATTCATTGCAATAAATAAGAAAAAACAGAACAAAACAAACTAACAAACACACTGAACTATCACCTTCACAGGACTGAGCAAGACTGGCGACGACAGACCGAAACACAGCAGTTTTATCACTAGCGAAAGGCACTGACTATAGCATCAACGGCGTGAACTGCAACTACTACAGTCACTGCTCTGATGGTAACAGTTTCGTCGGTAATTGAGAGATTGCACTGTTCAACTGATAAACAACCTTTTTTATCTGATGTTGGCGTGCATGAATTTAAATTTTTTTGGGACTTTTTAATTTCATGAATTTTTAAAGTCAGATGAACTTTTTATCATTTTTATTCATAGAAAATTTGAATTATATAAAGGAAAATAAATTTATATAAAAAATAATAACACTGGTATATAATATGCTTTTTATTATATTTAATATCTATTATCCATGTTTACATTCATTAATATTTTACCTATATTATTCACAATAACAATTACAGCAATTGAGTATGTAAAAATTTTTCATCTGCATACATCCTTTTTTTCATTTATGTATAATATTTACACATCCCTGAGGCTTATACTACATTTATATGTATAATTACAATTTCGTTTTATATTACATACATTATTCTCATGACAAATACACTCAATTACAGTGAAAAAATAAAAAAAAATATATAAAATCAACCATTTACATTAACAAGCAAGTTTACTATAAAAATCACATTTTCATACATTTATAAAAAAATAAATATTACATCATATTCGTTGATTATTTAATACATAGAAAAAATTATTTTAAACAAAAACTCCAATACAATACGTTTGCTAGAATGAAATTTTAACACATCATTTATAATACATTCGAAAATAAGTCAATAATAGCTATTATATTCTACTAACTTTCATGTTCTAAATACAAATATACAAGTTGAATGTCTCTAGTGGTTTCTAATGCTTTTGACGACGCCAAAGTTCTTCTTATGAACTAAAGATCATATTAAATTCACTTTCATATGAATATAATTGTAAATTTTGTAGTTTAGTATGATTCGTTTGCATTTCAGTACTTAGTGCTATAATATAATTAGAGCTGAATAAATTAGAAGTATTTAACTTGATACTTTCAATCAATTAAATTACTACAGATTGAAATGGACTAGAAGAATTTGCGCGAGTTCCAGATTTATATTTAATCTTTTTATTTACATAGTACGTGGGAAATAATCAGCTGGTGTTACTTATGATTTGTTTGATAGATGAAATGTGATGAATTGTATTGACAAAATGTTGTGATAAAATGACTGTGAGTAAAATTATTGAAGCTATAGATACATTAAATAAAAATGAGACATAGACATACTCTGAATATGTTAGTGTGTCTTTACATCATTATTATACTTCGAATCTAGAATAAGAGTTAAATCAAATTGTAGGTATGTCAAATTTTACACATTGCTTCAACATAAATGGCAATAATCTTTATTAACTTGTCCGTATCGTTATTATATAGATGTTTATTGTTCTATTACGCAAGGGTATAGAAATTATTTAAATGTGTATATGAACTGAATTCAAAAGTAAAAAAGAAAAAAAGTTACTTTGATAACAATTGGAAGACAAGGGCTCATTAAATATAATATTGGAAATAATCCAAATGTCTTTTTCTTATATGAATAAATATTGTTATAAAATTTCATTACTTTGTTCATACTTATATAGAATGAAAATAAATAAACAGTAATAATGACAAAAGAACAAGTTAATTTATCATGAGTTTTATGGTGATTTTCAAATAAATTCGAATTTATCAGCAAAGCATTTCAACAGAAGAACAAAATGGATAAGTTGTGACAATAAGATTCTCCACAAAAGACATTGATGGATTTTCTTTTTAATCAAATTTATCTGACGGTCTGTTTTTCTCGATAGGCGTTAAAGTTTAATTAAACTCATGATACTGTTACAATAGTACTGCGCATTAGCTCACACTTACGTTGAAAATTTTGGTAAAAGTGTTGAAAGCATGACGACAGTGAGAGCATTCAGATAACGATATCGTCGAAAACCAGAAGCTGATGTAGACGATTCTGAATTACTCATATTTTCTTCATTGTCGTCGTCCTCTTCTTTGAACATTAATTCATCTTTTATCCCTGGACTGTTTCTTTCATGACTTCGATTGATGTTCCATTTCTTAGGATCTCGACGAGAGTTTGGTTTCCTCGTTGATGGTGGTTTTGGTATTTCTACAAATCGATTTTTATTACATTAATATCTTTTAATATTTATTCAGATTTCGTTAAAAAAGTGATAAAAATATAAATGTCAGTTGAATCTTGGTATAAAATCATTTATTAAATTAATTGATAGTTGAGAGTTCAATGGTGGAAATAATTTGAATTTTATTGCAAGAATTATTTAACATTATTTTAATTATATATTCAAGAAATTGAATTATGATAAATATGCAGTGATCTGGTAATATTGATTGTATTCAATTACTTATGGTCATGTGACAGACATTCTAAGCGAGAATTTTAATTGTGAGTCAATATAACCAATGATGATAAATTTTATATGCATATCAACCTCAATTATTCAATTTTTTGAATAGTCAAATAAATTTCTAATTTGAAAATTTTCATGGTTTGACGTATTTGTGTCATGTTGTCAAATTAATGCACAGTTCTGTGTCATCTGTCCCGAGCAGACTGCATTCGAATATAAGAGAAAAGTAAATAACAAAGGTAAAATTAGTATTCTATTGTTGAAAGTATACTAGCCGAGATTTTTTATCGAATTTTTTTTTTAGAAATGTGTGATCGGCAAAGAAAAAACTCTTGCTAATCTCTATGCCTTTAGACAGATAAGTGGAACTTATCTCCTACCCTTACACATTTACCAATCAAGTTGGAAAACTCTTTCTCCAGAATTCTTTTTATTTTCTTTCTCAAGTATCAAATGGATTCAACTCTTTATCAGACAATTTTTATGTCTTGTATAATGATCATTAACCGTATCGAATAAAAATAGATCAAATTTAATTATATAGCTTAAATTCAATCTGAATCACCTTTCAGTAACAAATATAATTAATTTAATCAATATATAATGAAATACTCTAATTGTTTAAATCTCTCATATAAATGATCCCCAGCATAATTAATGAAGATACTTCATAAATTCTAATAAGTTGTGAGTTACTTCGATAAAAGGTCAGTAATTGCTTTGGTTTTAGTTGATCGTGGTATCCGAATGTTTCAACTCAATCATTTGGTTGAACCACCAACAGAAGAGAAAAAATTGAAACGCTCGGTTGTATGACAAAATTGATATTGGAAAATTACGTGGCTGTCATCGGACAAAAGTCGCAGGTTACCATGAACCATCGATTGCTTTGCCTTTACTAACACCTACAGAAACATATTTCGAAAATCGAGTGACCTCGGTCAACAACCATGATATACATTTACCTGAACACTATCTCAGATAGGACATGATTCAACTGACATTTCAATTTTACAATTGTAAAACGTTAAAAAATAACTTCATTTACACGTCATGTTAACTATTTTACATTCTATAATTTTTACTATCAACATTTATCTATATAAAAGTATCTAGATAGAAGGATAATATAAGATCAAATATTTACTGTATAATTCAATTCTTCCATCCGTTTCTCCCAGCAAATTTGTTGCAATACATCTGAAGGTCCCGTAATCTTGCGGTCTCACTGATTTTATTAACAACGAAATTATTGTTTCATATCCATTTGTAATGGCTTCTGCTTTATAATTGTTATCTGGAAAAAAAGAAAAGAAATATGTGATTAATGGAATAATACTATTGTGTTAGGCTTGTTAAACTATATTCAAGAATGCATATAATTAATCATCCCGTTGTTTGATAAATTATTCTTTCATGCATTTTTTCAGCTCATCACATAGAACAATTGTGTCTGTTCTTTCTGACTTGCATTTTAAAAGGTGAACTATCTCCTTTAATTCTTTTTTTTTTACTGTTTTTGTACAATTTTTCTTCAATCAAGCTATTTATTGCTGAAGTAATAGGTTATATAACTTCATAAAATCTATGATATCCACTTCAACAGAAATTCTACTTTTCTTTTTTCTTTCTACTTAGCTCAATATAGAATCATTAAAAATGATTGAACATAAAAAATATTTACTACATTTGAAAGAAATATTTTTCAGCTTTTTATTTAGATTGGTGTGAAAATAAATAAGAAAAAAAAACTTGTTGATAAAACAAAATATTTTACAATATTTGAATATATTTTATTTATTCATAATAATAAAAAAGTAACTATGCTTGATGTTTGTAAATATTTGTACTTGATCGTTAATCAAAATCTTTTATTGATTTATAAAATTTGGATTCAAAACAATGAGTCAAAAGAACTTACAGTAAAATATTTACAATAGTAAATATTACAAGAGTAAATATAATACCTCATCATCACAATAAATAAAACATAGTTTTTTTTAAGTAAAGTTAACTATTGAGTTTCAGATTGTAATTCTATCCTTAATTATTGACAATTAAATAATTTATCGAGAGTATTTAAATAATTTATATTGTAATTATTATAATAAGTATTTTAAAGTTATATATAGATTGATTCTGATACTTCTCAGTTTATATTTTACCTGGCCACATATTTTTGTTTTAAAAAAGTTAAACATACATATGAGCTTTGACAATATTAAATGACTTTTAAGACTAATTTTCAAAGTACCTGTAAAATAAATAAAAATAATATCTGACGATAAAGAATGAAGCTTCTCTTGTTATTAATTAACTTCACTTTTTTCCTAAAAAATATTTCGTCCTCTTTTTATGGAAAAAAATTTTTTTTATTTGTATGCATCATAGTATAATTTTTTTTCATTGCATGACATGATTTTTTCTTAAGTAATCAATAATAAACACAACAATAACTTTTGAAATTGAATTTTACTCTAGTCTGAGTAAATAATAAGCGAGCAAGCAGTATTTACTTGATGGAAGGTAGTTTTATAAAACGATTAAAAATTCATAACACTACAAAGAAATATTTGAAATGTCTATACACATTTTGTAACAGAAATATATTAGCATGTGGATTGTAAGTATAAATTGTAAGGTAATTTGAAAGTTAACTGACCGATATAAATGTTTGTAATTCATTACTTTGGAATAATAAATTAGATGAGATATTTGGTCAGAAATAAATTGTTGTAGAATATTTCATCATAGAGACATTTTATCAGACGGTATCCTGGACCAGGATCAATTACCATGCAATCAGATATTTAATAAATTAAACGATGGAAGGAAAAAGTAGTTTGACTGCAAGGGAGAAGTTTTCATGCTAAGTTAGGTCTTCAAATAATTAAAAATTCAATTTTTATTTTCTAAAAATTAATTTGGAGAAAAGTTGATATCAAATTCCATGAAATAAAGCAACTATTATGAGTGATTACTTAAATTCATAGTAAAAAAAATACATATGTAAGTCTAGAAGTGATCAACTAAAAGAGACTTGGTGTAATAAATGCACGTCCTACCTGCTAATAATTTAAGTGTACATTGATAGTATGTAAGGCATAATAAGTACACAAAAGTTTCTCAGGTAGACCATGTTAAGAAATAGCATGGATATGTGCGTGAAAGTTTGAAGAACATAATTTAATGTTAAGTATAATTATAAGCGTACGTTACATACTCGTTAAAAACCTCATTATAATGGTGGTTTTAACGATGGCAATGATGATGACGTTGATGTAACTTGAAGGTTTTAACCGGATTGTTGAGGTATCTTGTAGCTGCCAGAAATAAATACGTACGAAAGCAGGAAAGTAATAAACTTGCAATTTATACTCTCAAAGTAACTTTGATGTTATGAAACTTAGTTAAATAGATGTATGACTAATAAAAGAAAAAAAAAATTAACCAGAAGAAATAGAAAATAATTAAACGGAGTATTTAATATGCAATTTAATAAAACTTCATCATACAAAGGAGTTGAATATAAATTGGGTAAAATTTGCGATAAGTATTATTAAGTCAAGATAAAATGATGATGATAAAGAAATATATCACTACAAAGGAGAAATAAGGACAAATGTTAAATGACTTTTTTAACTACTTGATAACGTACTACCTCATTTAGTTTGAATGAAAGTTTATTGGTGGATGAGTATTAAATGTCCTATTCCCATTGACGATGTGAACATAAGGAAATAATTCATTTTACTTGAACAAACTTTACAATTCTTACCTACTCTATAGTCTGACTAAATGGACATTTGACTGCATGTCGTAAACACCTGGATGCTGAGTAATTTTACTGTTTGGAAATATATAAAACTTACCATTTACGATGGTTTCGTTATTTGGTCGAGTCCAATAGACCACAGGTCGTGGATATGCTTCACTGAGACACTCCAAAGTCAATGTTTGACCTTCATATGCTCCTATTAATTGCTTCTCAATCCTTATCATTGGTGAAACTGGAAAATGGAATAAAGTAATCAATATTTTTCACTAATAAATATTATTAACTAATTTTATTAGAGTGGAAAAGTAAAAATATCGTGAATAATCATGAATGTCTTATTGTAAAAGTTTCCATTTCCTGGTGGTACTTTTAGAATAAGACTATTTTTAATATTTTATTTTGTTAAAAATTGTTCCTTATTAGTCATTTCTATGGATTGTAAAGAACGGATTTTAAATAAAAAAAAAACTTGCTTTATTATCATAGCTTGTGAAATTAATTAATGTTATTATATAATTAATAAAAATAATTCAATAAAATAAATTCTTCCCAAATTCTGAATATAATCACTTCAATTTCGTATTTCTTCACAAATTGAAGAAAAATTGAATTAAATCTATTTCGATAATGTCATCATCTTACTTCTATCCTTTGGTTTTCCCGAGACTAAATTTAAAGTTAAGTTTCAACTTCAAAATTTTCAATTCCTTTGATGTCCCAATTGCTGCTTATCATTTAATTCCAGTTTGGGAACTATTAACCTCATTGAAGATTTTGATGTCTTAGAGTGATCTAAGAATGATCTAAATTTTTAAAACATTGTTTAGATGGCATTGATACACTTCTGAGGTTCAAAATAAATTTAATAAGATCCATTTTCGACCTCAATTTTGTTAAAGTGGACGAAACAACAAAATTAAAATCGAAACTGGACTTAGACTGTATGTATAGTGATGTATTTTTAATTTGAATTTCAACTTCAAAGTTGTAATTGAAGACTTTGAAGTTCAAAAAATATCTTGAATTCTGTCTCGGGAATTGACTCAACACCCAATTTCTTCAATAATCCAAAGAATATCCAAATATAAAATAATAATTTAAAGTAACAATCGCAACACGTTTTTATTTTCTTTTCATGATAAGGTAATTCTTTAACTACTAAAAATGTCTAATCCAACTTTGGAATATTTTTAATAACAACCTGTAATGACTGAAAAAAAATTACAAGTATCTTAATGATCCCCTAAGTCCCAACGTTGGCTTTTTATATTTTTGAGAACAATGGCATTTAGGGAATTCCGGTAAGACGTATGTATTCAACAAAAACTCTACATTATTTTAGAATAGCTTCCACTTTACTCTTTATTTTTACTAAATTTATGCACAAATGAGTAAAGAAAAGTAAAATTCTGAATAGTATAAATTTAATCTTTTTAAAATATTTATTCTTACTGGCTAGAAAATATTCTAGATACTTTAAACTATTTATAAATATAATAAAATAAGTAATAAGAAGCTTATTTAAAAAAAAATTCCTCATTTTCTTGTAAATCATTTTTCTTCAGAATATTTTTATAAAATATATCTAGGCTAGAATAAAAAGTATTTGCAAATAAACTATAATAGCGCGATAAAGTAGAGAGAAATTATTGGTAGATAAGGATTATAGGATTACGAGGTGACAGATATATAGGCAAAAATAGAGATAAATTAAAACAATATACTTACAATTTACAATAAGAACTATCCGTTTGCTTACAGATGGTGGAACTCCATTGGAAGCAATACAGAGATAAGGACCCATATGGTGACGTGTCACTCGTATCAATGCCAACTCTGGACCTTCTAAAGTAGTTGCTGACATGAAAAAGTTGAAAAGTTTTCATATAAATAAATTTCAAAAAAATTATCTGGCAACTGAACTATTGATTTTCATTAAAACTTGTACCAATAAAATTCCAAATATATTTTTTAATTCATCATCTCGAAATTTAGATAGGGAAATAAAAATAAAAAATCAAATAAGATGAGTTTTAATTGTAGAAATGAAACAAATTACAAAAAAGTAAGGAAATATGGAGCAAGACAGCATTTTCGATTTTTGGTAACTTAGTGAGGCAAAATGGATCCTCCGAAGCTGTTAATACCAAAGATAACGTTGATTTGAAAATATGATTATCACTTCAATTATATTATTATGTGTATAAGTAATTTTAAAATTCAAAAAGCCGTCTTGCCCCGTATTTTCCTACCTAGGAAGCTCATAAGTATTTAACTAGAAATGAGATGAATTAAAAAGTGAAGTCTGACACCTGTTGAAAGGAGTGATAAATTGGATAAAATTAAAGCTACGTTATAACATCAAGATATTATATACAAAACGATTTGAGATACTTTACCGTTATGCCAATTAGGAAGAACTATCTTTTCATTAGTTTCCCTTCGCCATGTGACAGTTGGTTTTGGAGTTCCAGTAGCCGCACATCGTAGCGTAACATTACTACCCTCCATCACTTCCATGTCGGTGCTTGTTGGATAATTCAAGATGTCGGGGGGAACTAGAACAGTCAATGAAATTGATTAATAAATATAATATATAGGATATGGGTCATAATATAAAACTTGAAGATATTCCTTTGTTGGTGATGAATGCAAATTCTGGATCAGTAAATGAGTGATTGACAATTAATTTGAATTGTTTTATATAATAAAGGTAAAAAAATATACAATTGTTCTTTCGAGTGTTAATTTACTGGTTCTAAAATTTCTCTATACATGGCTTGTTAACGCACGTCAAACTATTGAAATTTTCATGCTAACACGTTTTGTAATAAATAGCCAATAACATTTTATTTTTCGTGTGGGATATCAATTGCCTGTAGTGCCCGGAGCAATTCAAGTAATCTCTGCATTCTCTGTATTGAGTTATTGTGATTATTCCATTTAAATATAAAATATAGTAGGAATATTGACGTACGATTGTTGGATTCGTCATGGAGAATTGTCGAGTTACATTTAAACTAATGGAGTGAGAAAATTGAAGATTGATGAATGGATGTTGGAAAAAAATTTCGAGGTTTTCAAAAGATTGAAAAATCTGAGTGGTTTCAAAAACCTTTTTTTTTTTAACGTTCATTCAACGAGAGCATCCTCTAACTCTTTTTCAATTTTGAACAATGGTCAATACTTGAACACATAGTGATTTAAATATGTTATTTAGTCAATTTTTTGAAAATGCATTTATCTGAATATAAATATATATATGTTTATATGGATTAGATGAAATTACTATCAACTAAAACTCAACAACATTGGAAGTTCTTTGAACAGACACAAAGGACAAACCTGAAAGTTTATGGCTTCCTGACCCTCTGAGATCATGCATCAGGGGCTGACTAGTCAATCTGATTAATTTTTGCGCACTTTAACGTTTCTGTGCCATTTTATTGAATTTGCCCTTTGTTGGGTTGTATTACAATAAATTCTAGGATAACATCAAAGCCTACTGCACATTAATTATATTTTCTATCTGAGATTCAGAGATTATGGATGACGTGGTTTCGTCTAATAAATGAATAAGGGTATTAAGCTACATGTAGGGCTCATATCATATTATTATCGTCTCTTCTACCATGAAATAGGAAAATTTATTTTCGAACTTCAGTGAAAGCATTTTGTAAAACCTATTGAGTGCTTTCCAATAAATTCAGGTGCACTGTTGGTCAATAGTTTTTTTTTTTAAGAAATTATCGGAGCTCAAAGTAAAAAGTGACGTTTTTTCTTTAAAATTTAATAACTCTGTTAAAAAAAGTCGTAGGACATTGACTAATAAAGTAGTTGATGGGCAAAAGAACAGACTTTTGAATGTTTTATTTGGATTTTTTCCAGTATTTTTTGCTGCACCAGGAATACTTTAAAAATCTACAAAAAATGCAAAAATAATTTATTTCTATTGAAAAAAATTTTTTGTTTTGAATATGATATTTTTTGTTGAAATTTTATTTAGATTTTATGTAAAATACAAAGAAAAATTATCAAATAAACAAATGTTAAAACAATATAGATAACTACGAAAAATTTTCATACACAAAAACATTTTTATAGTACATTTGAAACGAAAAAGTTGTACAGAACCTATTTGTTGAGCTTTTTATCAATTTTAGCAACATCTTTTGCTACATTGTCTCCATTTATTGGACTGTTAACTTTCAATAATTTTTCAAACGTTTCCATTGAAAAAAAAATATTCCGAAACAAATAAAATTCTGAAAGATATCGAGCAGTATTCAAAACTCTTTTCCACCGATTAAGGATAAAATGTTCTGACTAAAGAGAAGTCGGATTAGTTAGTTGCTATAAGGAAACAATGACTTCAAAAACAAAAAAAAATAATATAAATGAGAAAATAGGTAATAAAATAATAGCGACAATTTTTTAAATAAATATAGAAATGAAAGTTGGGTAAAAATGAAATAATTACTAGCATGGGAAAACGAATGAATAACAAAAAATAAAACAATCACGATTACAATTGGATTTGGACAAGCGTGCAATGTCCTTTATCGCGTGGGTGTCATTCATTCATCTCGAATTGGACCATGTCAGGTTAAATATGGATGCCAAAAAAAAGTATATCTATCCAACAGTGTATGTATATCATTGATATATTGAAAACGATCGTTGACCATTTCCGAAACATAAAAAACTTTTGTTCTGATTATTGATGAAAAATTTCACGTTCTTAAAAACGTCACGACAAGTTTTGTTGAATTAAAAAAAAAATAAACAAATTTTTTATCACATTTATAAATGTTGAGTATTTTTTTTGTTTTTTTTTCTTTTTTATAACCATTAAAAAAGATCTAATATTCAAATAACCTACTTTTTTGGAGCTGCACATTTGTAAATTAGTACTGTCATGGCATGAGGAATGAAAATTTGATGTAAAGAAGAAAGGGTGAAAAATGGTTATAAGACAAAAGAGGTAAGTTATTATTAAAGTAGAAAATACGTCGTCAGGAAGGTGTTTAATAGCCTTGCGTTCTACTAAGAATGCAATTGGCTAGCTTACGATCCGATGGAGATATATATACACAGAATACTTTGCATATATTTGCATGGGACCAACATCAGGCCGCAAATCGCAGCGAAATGGGCGGATCCGTAAAACGCACGTCTCTATCTCGGTGACCCACACTTTAGTTCATTTTAACGCACGAACAACTCAATGATAACTTTTACCATAGCTAAAATATCGACGAATAATTTGCAATTATTGTTCCTGTAAAATATCACCTAAATTAACTTGGAACTCGCTTGCGATAACTTATGGTATCACTTTTTCCATGAATTATCACGTAACTATTGCAAGAAGAAATTTTATTGGAACATTAGAAAAAGTTTTCTGTCAAATAAAAAAAGAAAATTAATTAATAATTAATGCTAATGGTTGGACCTGTGCTTTTAATCAAGATGTAATCAATAAGACAATGGTTAAAAACAGTGAAAAAATTCATTCCATGACTGATATATTTATTATCATTAATTGCAAACTTCTAATTACTATATAATATTGCTTAAAATTAAAAAGAAAATCACTTGGATGCTTGTAGTTAATTACACCTTATGTACTAGTCATTCATTGAACATTTTACTTTATAAAAAGTTTAGAGGTATTAAAAGAGAATTTATTTAGACAGAAAAAATGTTGATTTGAATGATATTGAAAAAATGTTTGTTTGTTTGAATGGTTCACTATTTGAAATCAAATATTTCAACATTTATTGAAATGTTACTTTTCGTGATTTGAATATTTAGATCCTTTTGTTCAAATAAAAGATGTTCAATATAACGAATGAATTTTTTTTTAAACCACTATTGTTACAAACATATAAAGAATTATTTGAGTCAAAGAATCCTGTATGTAGAATGTGTTTAATTAAAGACACAAGAAAGATTTTTTTACAAACATTTTAAAAGTAACGATTGAAGGAATATTTTTGAATAGATGGTTTTGTCACAGTAATGAAATTCATTTGGTATTGTTGATTGTTAATTAAGATCTATCGATTGTTCTATGGAAGGAAATAACTATTGATGAAAGATAAACTTATCAATAGTTGTTAGTACTACTGAACTTGCTATTGGTGCTCTTAATCAAAAAACAAAAAGTAAAAGTGGAACAGAATGGAGGATAGAAGAGATATAAATAATTAAATGAGCATGCCGATGACTAGTAGAGTTTTTTGATGCAAAAATAAGTTATATGTCAATTAGATCTATGTAACTAATTCAATTTATAATCGATTTTTCAAGTAAATATTCATTATTAATTTTATTTAAAAATATTTTACAATTTTTTGCTTGGAATTTTGATTTTAAATAATAAATTTAATATATAAAAAAATTTATTACAATATTACAGTGAACTTTAATGAAAACATTCAATTGGAATGATTACAAAGAATTGAATCGAAAAATTTTATAAATTAAATAACAATAAAAATAAACTATAAAAATTACTAGAGTATTTAATTGGATGTTGGTGTCAATTGTCAGTAATAATTAAAATGTTAATCTAAATAAAATAAAAGCAATGGCCCTATGATTCAGTACCTGTTGAATTTATTGATGGGCAAAACTGATTTCCATCAATATCAAATTTTATGATGATTATTTTATTATTTTTTAATTGTTATCGTTATTAAAACGTTGACTTTTATTTCCAACATTTTTGCTATTTCATGTGTGCAACAAGAGTGCATTGCTTGGATAAATGAAATAGATTAAGTCTACAATAGCTAAATATTTACTATGTAAATAAAATGTTTGTCAATCATTCGAGTAAATTTACCTAGAATAACATTTATTACATGTCATCCAAAGTGTATTGTTGTTAATATTTTATTGTCTATAAATTTCTTTTTACAAATTAAATCTTATAAAATATTAATTTCAATTGAGTTGTAGATAGAAAATTAAATCACTTTCAATTTTATTTAAATTTTTTAAATGATTATAATTAAATAAATAATTTCACTCAAAATATGATTTTAATTCTGTCAATTTAATGAAGATAATGATTGATATTTCAACTAGGAAAATTATAAACTGACATAAACCCATGAAATAATTCTCTTAAGCAATAAACTCAATATTGAAAACTCATTTGAATATTTATCAAACATAATAATAATGTTTTTCTATTTATCCAAACACGTCATTATTGAGAATAATATTAATACAATTATGCAAAATTATATGCTATTTTTATAATCCATCATTTCTGCATCGTTTTATTTAATTAATAGAGTAAATATTAATAAAATAACGTTGGCAACAAAAAGATCAATAATTCAAAAAATAAACCTCCACTCTATTCGGTAAAATGTTGCAATTGATATGAAATTACTCAGCAATATTCATTTAATTCCTTTCACAGCGATTAACAGGTAGATAGTAGATATTGTAGATCAACACTAAATATGACAATGACAGGGGATCTGATCTGAAGGGTGACCTGGTTGCTGTACTTTGTAAATAAAGTAATGAGGGGATAAGTGCGGGTTTAATTAAATTAAAAACGTGTCAAGGATGATAGAAGGTGTTTACGGTATTTTTCGAAGTTATTTCCAAGTCATGAATTCTGGATATAAGCCTTACATCCAGTTCTCGAAGAATCTCAAAACTACTTTACTTTCTTCATAGTTGCGTTCAAGTTTGACTCTTGAGTCGCAAATGCAAGAAAAATAACTAGCTAAACTTTAAGTGTAGCTGAATTGTGTGTAAACTTTTTATTTTAGTTGCTTCGTTTACTTAAACAGAGTCAATATTTGTAATTGTATTGACCATTTTGCATACAAAACGTTTTAAAAATGCTAAATTTATGCTCAGAAAATATTCAATAATGTCTTTGTGGCTTTTTGAAAAATTATTGACTTGTAGGCTAACTATAAACCTACATGAAATTTCTTAGGAATGGAAAAAAGCATATAGTGTTTAAGTAATACACTTATCAATATAATCCTCTTTAGTGAATTAAAAAAAAAAGGTTAACAATAAGTCAGAATGAGTTTATTTATTCAATAACTTTACTTTTATTATTTTATGTTGAATTCATCGTTAAGAATTTAGAGAAACTAAAGAAAAAATATTACAAACGTTGCTTTATGAATAAATTTACAAACCATCGTAAACAAAGCTGTTTTGTTAAGGAAATAATTAAACTTTAAATAAAGAAATGACTTTTTTTTTTAAAAAAAGAAACTGTTTGCATGAATTTATGTGGTTATTTTTAGGATTAAAAAATGAAGAATTAAAATTAAAATTTCAGCTATTTTTAAATTATTCAAAAAGTTGGGTAAGGTTGAATGACTGTCTATTGTTCTTGGTACATTTGTTGATAGTACAATAGAGTAATAGAGTTTTTGTTTAGAAGAATTGTTTACTTATCATTATAAAAAGATGCTTCCCTTCAAGAACTTTGTACTTATATTTTATGGTTCCAATGCTAAATCATCATTTTGTGATGAGAACTAAGTTAAGTAGATTTTGATAGCTTTTCTTTATTTTAAAGTTTTCAACAAGACTGTGGTTTAATATATGCAGTATTCCAACACAGATTTACTTATAAACTAGAGCAAAAAACTTCTTAATTTAATCTTAGTAACTGAGGTTCAATCTTTCATTTGAAATTTATGAAAAACATACTCAACAAGCTCAACTTCATCATTAAATAGTGCATCTATTGGAACAATTGCATAAATAATATTTTTCCAATCATTTTCCACAATTTGTATGTTTAATTGTTAAGTTGAAAAATAACTTTAAGGGTCGAATAATGAATGTTCTTGTAGTGAAGCAGACTGAACAACTGAAAGACATTGTTTATTGCTAAAATATGATAAATAACCTTCAGGGTATAGATGTAAGCTTCCATAAAATATTGAAAAATATTTTCACATACATATGAAAGAATGTAAAAAATATTTTATACCAAAATCTACTATCGAATTAACTAAATATAATAATTATTTGAATTTACATAATTAAAATCACAGCGTAACGATAAAGTCACTTGAAAATTCTCAAGCATTAAAAATTAAAATCTACATTCTCGAAATCATGAATAAATAGTTGATAATTCCCAAGTGGTAAAATATAATGGCTATTATTAAGGACCAATGACGTCTTTATTATGAAACTAATTTTACAGAAATATTTTATAGTGTATTTTCCTAATTTTATAGCATAAGTGACGTCCGAAGAACTTTATTTCAGAAGGTTTAACCCAATTGTTTGATCCTGAATTAAAGAGATCAGAAAAATAAGACAGATTGGAGTGGAATGACTGGTATTGGTTGAAATGAACAAATCTGTCTTTTTACCAGATGAGATTGGGTAATAACTAATGTACTAATCTCTTTATTCTCCTTCAGCAGCAATAAGAAACCAACCTTAGACGTGGTCAAACTCAGATAGTCCTTTTTATTGCCCAAGTTAAAAATACAAAGTGCTTTTCTTATCAGCTCTGGTGTGTATCTAGAAGAGTTAAAATTTCTACAAAATTAAAGAGTAGAATTTTGCAACGAAGTAACCAGCTTCTGTGGCATGTATGTTCTGAATTCTCATCTCCAAAACTGAGTGACTAGCTCTTGGAAGAAGGTTCTATGGAGCAGAGGAATTTTAAACAACTCTGAGTTTCTAGGTAAAAACTGGCAGATAGAGAATGGTCAAGTTCATTACAAGAAAATAGAATGATTTAGTAATTCGAATTTATCCCTTTTTTTACTGTAAGAAACTCACTCCACCATATAATTCAAAGCTACGTACATCTTAGAAGCACACCATGTTCTTATGAGCACAAAGCTGTCCAATTTTGCTTCAAACTTTATCAGCTTAATCAAGCCTGCTCAATGAGGCTTAAATAAAATTCAAAGACACTTGCTTCATTTTTTACAATACAAAGGAAGGAATATTGTGAACATGACTACACCAAGTGTCACTGGAAGAATATCTACATGGAAAGAAGCTTTAAGTAAAAATTACCCTGCAACTCAGAGTAACTGTAGTACACTACACCTGAATTGCAGGGTAATTTTTACTCAATCCTTCTTCTTGTAAGCATATCATTAATATCACAATCTACATTGCAATGAGAGCCATGTACTCTAGTATTTTCTACTCAGGATTTACGCTAAAAACCTTATGCATCATTTTCCTTTCCAATATTATACAGAGAAGAAAAAATAAAACTATCCACTTCTTGCCAAAAAGATATTCACTTCAATATTCGACTTCTAACTCTCACGTGTACCTTCGAAATCTCTTAATACTTCTCCCATGATTTTGAAAGAAAAAAATTCAATAATAGAATGCATACATTATCAAAAATGGATGTTATATCTGTTTAATTAATTTTTTTTAATAATGTTAACCAACTGAAATCAAGAGTGATTATGCTTTGTATCCAGTACACGTCTACTGCAGTTCACTCCACCCCCTTCATCATCCTTCTAAATTGATTCAATTAATTTCATAAATGCTAAATAATTCATACATTATAAGAGAAACAATCCAAGTCATTATCTAAATTTATTGATATTTTGTATTGAAATTTTATCAAATTTGTAATAATAACAATAATAATTATTCTATCTTTACTATTATTATAATTGTTAATGTAATAATAACTTCAAGTGAATCAGTATTATTATTAAAATTATTCTATAACATCATAATAAAATAAATAAATTATGCTTAATCTAATAGTGAATTATAAAGAGGCTTTTTTGCATATGTTATAATCCAATATTTTTAAACCGAATTTCATGTTTTGGGTTAATCATTTTAATTAACACAATTATGTGAATTATTATAAATAACTAATATGAATGTATAATTCGAAAAACTTGCAAACTAAAATTATTTAATTAGTGCACAAAGTAGAACATGTTTGTTATTACAATTCTTAACTAAATTAAAATTCATTCGTCAATAAAAATGTAATTTTATGAAATGGATTGTTTGGTGAGTGGTTTGAGTACAAGGAAATATCAATAAAAAACAAAGTATTGCAAGTAATTTTAGTATAATTTAGGTAAAATAATGGTTAATATTTACCGACAACTTCCAGGAAACCAGTATTGCTGGACATTGGATCGGTATTGACTTGACACATGTACCATCCACGATCTGTCTCTCGCGTGTCTTTTATATGAAGGGACCACATGCGGTGGCCGGTGTGTACAACAGTAATCCGGTGATTCTTCGTGATAACGTGAGTTGCTATCGTTAAGATGGTCTGCGTGTCGACGCGAAGCCACGCCACCTGCAAAAGTGCCAGACAGATTTTATACTTAACCAAACGCTTTTGACTAAAGCTTACACACCCAAATGTCCAATTTATTTCACCTAAATCTTTCTTTGTTGTTTATCAAACTCATCATTTCCTTTTCAAAATGAACTTATGGTCAAAATGATAAGTAATTAATTTTTCATTGGAAATGGATTGTCTTTTTTTGTTTGAATACTTATTTAACTGTTTATATTTGAACTAAATAATTTTATACCTGCATAATATTTGCAAAACTTTAAAACCCAATAGCATTTAGAATAATATAATCAGACTTTTCCTCAGTATTTTCATTTAATAATATTCAATTTATTCATAATCAATTGATTAATCCAAGAATATATACAAATATAAAATTATACCCATTTGTTATTCAATATTTATTCTAGAAAGATTAACGAATTAATTGAATAATTTTCATTTGAAATGATCAAATGTTATTTTTACGAGAAAATATTTTTTAATTAACAAACTGAAAATACATATTAAAAAAAAATTTAATTATAAACATAAACGGTCATCAGAGCGTAAATATGACATTTCTTTAGTAATATTTTTACAGGAATATTTTTATACATTTACATTCAAACTCTGTAAATAAATAATCTGTCCTACAAAAATAATAATCACTACCCCAGTGTATTATGCAGCTTGCGAGTGGACTGTTGCATTGTGTACATTTTTAATAAAGCAGTCTGACACATTTTTTATTAAACAAACTAGGAAAAATGTGCAAATAACAATGTATGTGGTTGGAGAGATCTGTTGATGTCATTTATGACCATCAGTACTTGGAAACATACTGAAGAAAACTCAATTCTTTATCCAAAAGTCAACAACAATTGCGATATTCCTTGTACGACATCATTACTCTGTTCTATAAGTAATTGTTTGCTGTAGGATTGTCATCTCAGCTTGTTAAAAAAACGTTGCTGACTAAAACCAAAAAAATAAACGTTCAACAACACAAATTGCACTGGTATCATGATACTGCGAAGACAGGTATTATTTTTGAGGTTCGAGAATGAAAGAGGCGTGGGTATGAAAAGATTGAGGTGATATGCGAGAATGTAAGAGGGTAGAAAAAGACAAATTGTAAAGAGAAATGAAAATATGACTCTACACGTGTATTCTACAAGAAAGTTGGAAAAGAAATAGTAAATGGAACAAGAGAAGGAAGGGGGTGTAAATTGTTTGCTTGTATACTTTGTTTTCAACGCTCGGAAGCATTGACAAAGCAGCAAGGAATGGGGTAAAACAGGTGGAATCGTGTTTCTTTGTGGTTTACCATGAATTACGTTGAGTAATTATTCAGTCATTGCCAAACCTCTTTTTTTAAGTTTCAGTTTACAAATGATATTTTGTAGTGTGTACCAACCTCTATAATATTCCTCTTCACTTGGACTTTTTTTTTACTCTTATAATTCTCAGTTTAGTTATATTTGTATATCTATTATGCTTGGTTACTACTGCGATTTAACCTAGATTTTCATAATGATTGTGTCAGAATTATGAAAGGTAAAAAATAACATTGTTAAAGAGCTGAAACATGATTCAATTCTCTTTTTTTTTTTTAACTTTTGGATAATATTTTATTCAAATTATTCTTCTTATTGTCATTTCATTATTCATATTTATTTCTGGGTCATTTATAAATCTCAACAATTACATTGGATAAAACTGGGTTTTCATGTTTCCTTTAAGTGTCAGGTCTGGTATTAATAAAATGAAGAATGAATACAATTATGAATGTAATATGGAATGATAATTTTCAAAAGTTCTAAAAATGAATAACTTCTCGTAATGTAATAATTATAATATTCACAACATCTAAGATCAATCAGTATCAGTTTGGTTTTGGTACTGTCAACATCCTCAGGGAGTAATTAGAGAATGTCATTCTAGGTAGAGAATAAATCCAAAAGACATTAGAGAGAAATATTAAAAGAATTGTAGTGCTGATAGGATATTTTGAAGAATTGAACGAGATTGGTGGATCATGTGCCTGAAGAAGTTGTCCTGATCCAGAGGTAAGAGATCAGAAGAGTTCAACCAGGATCTAAACCACAATCTTTGAGAGAAGCAAAACATCAAGTTGTAAGTGACGCAAATTTGATGGAATATTATGTTTGTATTATAATTGATTGAATGAGAAATCTGGGATTAGTTAATATTGTGAATTATAGAACAAAAGTCAATTTCACCAGGATTAAAAAAATTTCGAGATATAAAGAGGAAAGAAGTGGTGTAAATTAATATTTGATCTGATTGTTATAAATTCAAACCATGATGTTTGGAGAACAGTTAATTAATGTGTAGTTTACATTGGGTATATTTTCAAAACTAGTTCAAACTTAATTATGGGGATTTGATTAGATTTACATTTCAAAGGTTAATCAGAAGTAGTAACTTCGAGAGTATTCAATATTTGAGTTCATGTAAATGATCACATTTGGTATTCTCTTCTCTTGTAATGATTTTTAAAAAGGGTTTTTGATTTTTATCATTTTCTAATGAAGAATTTCATGAAATTGGAAATGTAGATTTTATTAGAAATAATAATCAAATATAAATCAAATTCAAATATCAATCTTGATGAAATTTCAAAGTGTACCAAAGCTGTAATAATTATCATCGATTATTGCACGATCAGATTATAGAAGATTTTTCAAGTAATTGAAGATAGGTCACGAAATAATATTACTTAATATTGATTGAAACTTAATATTAATAATAACTGAATTTGTGAGAAATGATAAACTGGATCAAGATAAAGATATAATTACTTCTTATTAATTCGAATAAAATTTTTTTTTTAATAATTGTATTATTGATCATGTACTATTTTCAAATGATTATTGTTCTCCTGCAAATGCAATTTGCTAACATTTTTCATCATCTAACGCTAATTCAAAACAACAACAAAATGATTCCTAAATTGTTCTTTGAAGCTTGAGAGATTTTTTAACATAAAAGCCGAAGTACACTACTTTAGAGCAGCTTTCTTCTTTCACAAATCAGTTTTTTGCTTCTTGTTTTGGAATTTTTTAATGGAATCATGATCTGGTTCTTTCATTAAAAAATTACAAGTAAAGCAGATCTATTAGCAGCAAACTATAGACGAATATTTTAATATGATTATTATGTAGAATCTTCATTATTATCTACAAGTAAGAAAGACTCTTACGAGAAAGTTATTTATTAATTCACAGATATATTAACAGACATGGCTGCTTAATGAACTCATTCTTAATTCTGTACATTATGATAAATTTAAAAAATGAAATATTCTTTCACTTTTCCATGATAATTTAATAAATTTTAAATTGCAATAATTCATGGTAATTTTTTTCTTATATTTGGAATCTTTTCATTGAAAGAATTTCTATTTTTAAAAACTAATTAATAAATATTGGCAAAATTTAAAATAAAATTTTTAGCTTCATGATTTTTCCAATTCAATTAAACGTAAATAGTGAAAGAAATAACTCTAAGTACATTTTTATTGCACTATTCTGACTGAAATAATTTCCAATAGAAACTCTTTTATTGCTATTAAATTTAAATAAATGCGATAAATAAGCATGATAAATAGGGAATAAGATGAGTTGAATTAGGTGTGGAAACGGAAAACGTGGTGTGAATGATTATAGGGAAGCCAATCAAGGTGATTTGAGCTTTGGCAAGTGGAAAGAGGTGGGGCAGTCGAATAGCTTAGTACACGTGTCTCTAGAATTAATTATAATAATTATACTGATGATGAGGAAAGGTCTTAAGCACTGGATTCCAGAAACTCCTCAGGAGCAGGGAAATTGATAGTACGAACTCAAGTCAGTTGGTACAGACTAATTTTAGGTATTATCAGGGTCTATATAGATAACCGTTTGATTAGCACATTACTGTGTCAAAGTTTCAGTGATAGAATTTGCATCGACATTGGTGAAGTGAGTGACAAGCCAGGAAAATTATAGGAAATCAAATAAAGGAACCGTCAACTTTACCTAAAATTTACGGTTATTTATGCATCCAATTGAAGTGAATTTTATAAGACTACTTAACTTGATGAGAGAAAATAGAAATTAAAAAATCAGGTATTTAATTATTCTACTTAATAAAGCTTAAAATGCTTTTTGTTGTCCCAATTTATTTTACATACAACCATGTGCATGTGAAAGACAATGTGGTACTTGACGATCTTTTTATCTCAGTACAAAGCGATGGTAATTATATCCTGGATCGTTAAAACGAGCTTTTCCGTCATTCGTTCCCTCTACCACGTTGCTGCACAGCTTCTGTTGGATAGAACATGATGAACATATCAATAATATACTTTTTTCTTCTCTGCTTTTATATTTAAAAGAATCTACTGGATTAGTTGTACTATTTTTTTAAAATTAATATTCATAAAAAATCCGATTATCAATTGCAAAGTATGTATATTTGAAATGGGCTTACTGTGTTTAAAATACAATATCTCTAGAAATAATTGACTTTGCGAATTTGTTTTTGTAGTTTCGAATAAAGAAACATATAATAAGCTTTCGGCTCCATATGTGTCATCTAAAAATAAGGTATTTTTTTTATTATCCTTGGAAATATTTGTTATTTATTGCTTCTATCTAATTTCAATATCATATTAATTTTCTTTTCTGTTATTTAAATGATTTAAGAGAGTGTTTAATAACCAATGCGGACATCTTATTTATTTCTTCCGGATGGCAGAAAAAGTCTTATTGGAGTTGTGTATAAATTTATTTAAGAAGCGTTGAGTGATTTATGCTCGGGTAGTTATTTTTGTGAATTTATTTATCGTAGAGAATAACACCTTTAAGAATGAATAAATTTTTCATTTGAAATTAATAGTATTGACATTAATGTTTTTTATTAACGACATGAAAAATTATTTACATCAATTTATTGGAAGATTTACCTATACATGATAAATACCTTTTTTTATTGTTGTAAATTTTGAAACTTTTGAAAGCTTAAAAATTGTTCTCTGTTTAAAGGACTACGAAAAATATCATGGAATAACTTTGTGCTCGGATTAATTTTCACAGCAGCTTTTAGATTAGTTCATTTTGTTGATTTTTAAACGTTTGAAGTTTAATTCATTCAAACACTTTGAATTAAACTTTACATTAATATTTTCTGTTCAATTTTTGAGATAAAATAATAAATTTTCTTTTATTTATTCATTCACATAAATAGTAGTAATTTTGAATTATGTTTAATTTTACTTAAGAATTTACGTTGAAATTCAAAAAAAAATTTTTTGAAAGAATCAATTTACCTCATTTTTATCATTCTTAAAAAAAATGACTGATAAACACTTCTTGATATATCAAGATCTATTTATCTTCAAAATAGGTTACAAAATTTGTGCTGATGTCTCATCAAAAACTATCATAAAATTTACGCGAATTTTAGTACATCATAAAAAAAATTCGATTTTCTGTTTGGATCATAAACTTCAAGTTGCATTTTAGTCGATTACGAAAATCTGTCTAAATTACCTATTGATGACCAAACATGATCAATAATTAACCACTAAAATTATTGTTTGATTATATTTAAAAAAATAAACACAAAAAATACTTTGAGGACATCTTGCTCTTGATTAGTTTTTTTTCAACCATACTTGTTAAAAGAAAAGTTGATAATAACTATGTCAATTCATGTAAAATGAGCATGAAATCTTACAAAATTGATTCCAACTTTACATGTAAAATTAAAACGAAAAAATTCATACTCATCGTCTACCCCATTACGGTGGAAAGCAACATTCTAAATTATTCTCGCAATTATTTAGTGGCTTTTTTTATGTATAACACTGAAAGTCTGACAAACAGTAGGTCATCAACGAACAATTAAAATTAAAAAGAGTGGACAACCGATGCAAATTTTCATGAACAATAATTATTCTTCTTCTGCATAAATACGTGTTCTAGTATTATTAAATGTTAAATTACTTGACATTTATTATATAACTATTATTTGCTTTAAATATTCAATTGAATAAGCAGCAAATGACGATATGAAAAGTTGTAAATGCAGACAAATGGTTAAATTAAAAGAATTAATTATTAATTTAAACAATTGAACAAATTTTAATTAATCGTTTGCGACTGATAATTGAGTTTAAAAAAAAATTAAGTTCAATTTTTAGTAATTCATTAAATCGCAATAATAATAGTTTTTTGCGTATTGTCTGTAGTACATAAATCAATACAATCTAATAAATAATAGATAATAAATAATATAATTCAGATGAATAGATCGTGTATGGAATAAGTCAACATACGTCGATTGATTTGTTGTTTACTCAAATTAATCTGAATTAAAATTTCTTCAATATTATTTATTACACTAATACTGGCATATAATAAAGCAGCAGAGGTTGATGAATTTACACACATTCTATTGTCAGTGGAATATTTCCTGACAAGCATTGTATGCCGACGTTTAGCGACGGCTAACTTGGTTTTGCAATGGGCTTTGCATACGTAACGAGAATAACGATAAAACAGAGAGGGAGGAAATTATTATCGCCACGACGCGATAAACGTACCTTCAACCTCATATCCACTTTTTCTCTCGTTTGTTAGCTATATAACAAGCTTCTCTCGAAAATCGATCTTTATACGAAATTTACGTATAGGGGTCACGTTCATGCTTGAGTTATTGCACTGTTTAGACTGTATTGAATAAATAAAGTTTAAGAAAATATATCATTTACATAAAAATGGATAAATGAATTTTTTATGAACCAATTGGTGAATATTGTCGAATTTTTTGCAACCACCAGAAAAATAAAGAGCTTATTTCCGCTGAACTAAGGGGATTGGAAGTTTCTGCAGAAAATTTACGAGTTTTTGATCCATAGTTTCATCAATTTTGATATCATTATTCATTTATATTTAAATGTTCAATTTATTATCTATAAACATTGGAGTAACGTATTTTTGATCGTTGTTTTGTTTAGAGAGTTCATGGGCTGTTCTTTTATGTTGAACCTCAATTACCACTATAAACACTTTATTTTACCAATATTATATTTAATAAAATAATTATCTCTGTGAAATTAATCTTTTGAATAATTTTATCTCCCAAATTCGATAATCATTTATTATTATTTTTTAATATCAATTTACACACGTGTTTTGAAGAAGATATTGAAAAGTATGCTTTTTAAAATTATACACGAATTATTTTAGACAAAATGAAAAGCACTAGTTATCTGCACATGCAAAAATTCTAGCATAATCAGTCGAAAAGTTTTTTTCAATTACTTGTATATTAAAAAATGTGTCAAATTATTTACTGAGAGTTTGTAACTGGAATAAAATATGTATGTGTTTATCATAATCACCTATCTGAAGTATTGCTATTAGCGTATTACTCATATCACTCTTCTACCTATATAATAGGTTCAGGTATACGTTTTATTACCCTAAGGTTATCGGATGGTTATAATGGCAATCCTTCCCAACCTATGTAGCTAAACGACGTTTAGCTAAAATCGTTACTCCAGAGATGTGAACTAACTCATTCACTACCATAAAAATTTTCTTAATACACTGAAAAATTAATTAAAAAAATGAATACCAAAATGACTGTCATTAAGGTGAGAAAATTCTTTAATGAATCCAAAATATAAATAGCAAAGCATTTTTTAGCTGTGTGGCATTTCGAATAAGATTCATTTAATCGGATGAAATTTAAATGGAATTGTGGTTTTATTAGATTTAATTATAGAAGAGTTTTCACTTGTAGCTAATTGAGACTAAGAGAAACAGTGGAGAATGTAATTGGGATGCAGAATAAAGACAAGAGTCTCTGCTATCTTTAAAGACCATTTAACTATCTGAGATTGCAAAAGTTGCAAATTTCAGAAAAGAGAATCCTTGGCCACATAATTTCTTTGCGGTCTTACCAATTTCCATAAAAACCACTAAATAGCTAACGATTAATTTTTTTTGCACTTAATTATTTAGTCCAGAAGGTAAGGTGGTTTGGGAATTTTTTTTTCACAAGTATAATTGAAAACTTTGGCTCAATTTTTTTTTTTTAGTGCACGATAATTTTTACTGCCTTAAGAAACATTAAAAATATTTAGAGTATACGTTATGAAAAAAAAGAAGAGGAACTTAATTAATTTTTTGTGTGCTATTTATATCTAAGATAATTAATTGAGAACATCTTTTAGACTAAAAGATAATGTATCTAAAATAGTAGATTTTTTTCTTAACGATATTTATTTAGAAGATGATAAAAATATATTGATATTATATTCAAAGATATAAGGAGTTTAAAGCCCCTTTTCGCGCACTTTCAATTAGATTTAATATGATAAAAAAATACATAGGAAGCAGTAGTCTTCATTTTTCGACCCTGTCGTTTCATTTTTTCTCCTTTTCTCCCTTTGCTTCCGCACGGAAAGTCATTTTGGCTGTTTAATGGAATTATATAATTTCCCGTTTAGACTGATGGTAATGCATAAACGTGCCTCTTGGTACGAAAAAGTTCCAGATTTATTCCAATGATTATATTTTAGTTGTATTACCAAGTTTATTAAACTGAATAATGAAATAAATGCGTAACATCATTGCAATTAGTGTCTATTTTAATTATTGTTAACTTTCTAGAAATTCGATTCGATAAGTCGCGAAATTAGAAAGCAAGAGTAAAGAAAATTCTCAAGACCCAACATCAGTATTTACACTGCAAATCCAAGTGCATTATTGTTACACATCTAAACGTGTTAAATATAACTTCACCCATTTAATTAACATTGTAGTCATTTTTGATGTGTTTTTAGGTTTGTGAAAAGTGACTTGCAAATTTTTAAATAAATTTTGATTTTATTTTAAATCCACTGAACAAAAATTTCTAAAATTGAATACTACATATAGGTAATACATTAATAGGTATGAACAGTAGAAAACAAGTGCCGTTAATTTTTTACTTTCATTAAATAAAATACTTATAATACTTCTAAGTAAAACGATAAAACGTTATAGGCATTACTAAAATGAATTATGAGTTTCATAGGCCTCATGGGGTCTGGACCTTTTCGCCTTAAATGGTTGGACATCTGCGAAATAATACTTGATAATTTTTTGCAAAAAATAATGATCTATTATTACTAAAAAATTCTAGAAATTAATTGAAACATGTCTTCAATCTAACATCTTTGTAGTGAACTATTCTTGAATTATCATGAAATGGATCAAGCTTTTAATTAATTAATTCTAATCACTTGTTAATAATTGAATAAAAATGGATATTTTCTTGAGACAGAATTTAAAATATTTTTTTTACTTTAAAGTCTTCAATTACAACTTTGAAGTTGAAATTTAAATTACAAGTATATCATCATACATCTAATCTAAACCCATTTTCAACTTCAACTTTATTGTTTCGTCCGCTTTAACAAAATTGAGGTTAAAAATGGATCTTGAAAAACTTATTTTGAACTTCAAAAGTGTATCAATGCTATACAAACAATGTTATAAAAATTTATGATGACATTGATGACTTAAAAAAAATTCTTTAGATCAGTCTAAGACATCAAAATCTTCAATGAAGTTGATGATTTCCAAAATGAAATTAAATGATAGGCAGCAATTGAAACATCAAAGAAATAGAAGATTTTAAAGTCGAAACTAAACTTTAAATTTAATCTTGGGTTTGGACCAAAAAAGTAATTATAAATTAAATTATCTTGTAAGTAGTTGAAGATTTTTAATTTAAATTTAAAGAGTTTCAAGATATTTCGAAAATAGACAGTGTACATAAAAAGAATTTGGGTGGAAAATCAATGCGATGGTTCTCCAAATACATTGGAGTAATTGTGCATGCATATGTGTATATGGGAAACGTGAAGTAAAGTGAGACGTTGAAGTACAATGGGGCATGTAGAAAGTAGGAGTAATAGTAGTCTGGACAATGCGAGACACTTTTGTTCGAGTCATGAAAAAAAATTTTCTTTGTTTCGAAAACATTCATCAATGATTTGTTGATGACTTTTCTCTGCATTTCTAGCTCTATTTAGCACTAGAAACAACTCTTTAACAATAATTAGTCATAATGATTTTGATGCGAATCATATTGATCCTAGTAAAAGTAAAATCATAAAAAATAAAACGAATATTTAAAAAATCATTAAAGTGTTTTTGGAGCAAAAAAAAATATCTGTAATAAAACAATCATCCTAGTTTGTTTTTAGACTACTATAAAATTTAATATAAATTTTTCTACACCCCACTACTCTCGTACTTCACTTTATCTTCCCTACCATTACCTCTACTTCCTTTAAAAAAAAAGCATAAAAGTTAAAAACACGACTGAATCCAAACAAGCAAACTAGAAAGCAGACATGAACATCTGATGATGCATTTATCAAATAAAATGATCATAAATGAAGGTAAGAAAAAGACATTGAAATACTGAAGATTGTAAAAACAGTAAAAAATGAGACTTAAACCTTCAACAAACTGCTGAACTCACATCTCATGAGATTTTATCAGTAGATAATTAAGTTACTTGAGATACGTAAGTGACATTAGACGTACTAAAGTAATAAATAATAAATTGTTATAATAGTAAGTAATAAATAACAAATAGTTGATAAATTTATTAGTCCTACCTTGTACATTCCGAGGTTTTCCACAATGCACTTAAATACGGCTTCCCTGCCAACTGAGACGGTGAGATTGTTCAGTGGTCTTCCGAATCTAGGTAGTAAATCTGAAAGCAATTAAACATTTATTTATTCAGGAGGATTAATTCGATAAGATAAGTGAAATAGGAGAAGTGGTGAGAAGAAAATAAAAAGATAATTTTATTTAAAATCTCAAAAAGTATTATTTACTTGATATGTATGTACTCAAAGTACACTGCTATCGCTCAATCTGCACCAAAAATTTTCTCGTTTTCTACTTTTCTATATGTGCAGCTGTAGCTGCTGAAAGTTAGAAAAGTAAGTGTACACTCGAATGGCTCACAAAATTAACGGGAGTTTGGGTAAGCAGGTCGGCCAAGGATTAAACCAACTCTTCATTTACCAACCAACGCGCCTTCAACGATTTTTCGTCCTTTCTCAGACTCACTTACAAACAAGTTAACTTCAAAGTTATTTTATTCCTTTTTTCACTAATTATTTCGTTTCTTTGTGTCAGAAGAAATTAAAAAGTTATTATTACAACTTATCACTGCTTCATGGCCGACAGGGGCTTGAAGTTGGTATTTAATTTAATGCCATTTTAGATGCTGATATAAATCAATTATAAGGTGAAAGAATTTTTATATTTAAGCTTTTTGTATGAAAAATGTCTGATCATTTTGAAATATTTGCCAAGTAGATGGATAAAGAAAAGCATTCATCATAGTATTGCACTTTGGAATGTAATTTCATCTATAATATAAGAGCATGCTTTGCGGTTTCTTTTGATAAAGTATTGATTGAGATTAACTAACTAGTTCTATAATCAATCATTTACAGGTTTATAGTCATTTACTCATTTTTCAATATAAACACCAATAAACCTATTGTTGTTCTTTTTAAAATCTTTTACAATAAAATCAAATAATAATTGTTGTACCTGTTTAATTTTTTTATATAGAATATTATAACTACGTTCCTTACTGTTAAAAAAACTAAATAAAATAGAACAACTACCCTTCAATGTATTAAAAAATAACTTTTTGGCAATAAATTTGAAGAATGATAATTTAATTGGGTAAAAAATGATTTATTAAAAACAAAAGTGATCCATGATTCAAACTTCTCCTCTACATTCTTGAAAAATGCAAAGATGGAATGTTTATTAATTAATTTATAAATATTCAAGATCGATCAAAGAAGTAATTGAAATCTTAAGGAGGTTGTTTTAACTCGATTTTTTTTCCAATGCATGAAAATTGATTTTAAAAATCAATAATTGGAAATGTCAGAATAAGATGACGTTATATCTTTCGTTCTTAAATTAGTTGTATTATTAAATTCTTTTTTAATTTTTTATTCATGCTTTTTATTATTCATAGAATAGAAATTTCGTCTTTTTTTCCAAAATAAAACATTTTCAGTCAAATAACATGAGTCTTTGATTTCCTAAAGTTCTTATCCGGCTTTCAATGAAAGAAAAAAGAATTTCAAGTAGAATAATCAATGCTTGTTCGGACATTTTAAAATTTCTCAAGGATAACTAAAAGTAGTTTTTTTTAAATCAACTTTTTTCATAAGTTTTTCAGTAACATTGCAAGATAAAATCCACTCAAAAAAGATTATATGCATTTGATAAACAAAAAAAAAATATGAAAAATTTAACGCGATAGTAAAAAATATTTACTATAAACTTTTCTCAAAAAAAGACGAAGAAAGAAGGAAATTTAACGGAAAAGGAACTTCAATTTTTGCAAATACAGCATTAAAAAAGTACAAATAAAAATCGTGTCGCAACAGTTTACAAATAAATTCGCATATAAGTATTATTTAATAGTAGATGTTGAATTTCATTTCATCAAAGTATAACTTTTGATATTTCGTTATTAGAGATGCTTTACATGATAGGAATAAAATTCTATTTCATCATTGGTTGGGTAGATAATCTAATTTTATGCTTCCTTTTATATATAATAAACTGATAGACTTTGAACTTGAACAGGTCTTTGACATTTTCATGGAGTACAGACATAAAGTACAGATATGGAGGAGAGATTCTTAGTTTAGTTCCGCATGATTCGATCAAGAGAGGAAGATACTGAGAGAAATAGAACGATTCACTAAGCTGGGCACGTTCGCATATTACCAAGCTTGCATCGCATCCTGGTTCTTACAAATAAACCGTAACAATTGTATTTGTAATCGAGAAATTTCGATATCAACTACTTTCTTTCTCTCAGCTTTCTGCAAACTTATTTAGTTTTAAATTACTGTTTTAAATTTTACATAGTTATCCATATTATATACAAAATAATAAAATATTGAAATTCAATCATTTGGCTATTCCAAATATTGAGCAGTTAAATAAAAAATAAAATGAATAAAGTTTCTTTTATAAATTGATAACTCGAATGTCGGTATAAAATCTGATTCCATTTACAAATGTTTTGGGTATATTAAAAATACTGTCATGGAATTAATAGATTTCATTAAATAAAGTAACTCTATGTGTTATTCGATAGGCTTTGATTTCAATTAATTTAAAACATTGTTTATTTTGTTAAATACCGTCTAGTGAAATGCACAATAATCGAAACTGAATTAAAACATAATGTAAAAGTAATAAATTTTATTCCAAAGAGCTTTGATTAATATCAATTAATATTATTCAATATTAAATTATCGTACTCACAATTTTTCGTTGAATTATTTTTGTCAAATATTGATAAAATGTGAATGAAAAATATATACCTTATTTTGTCTTTATAACTAGATCAAGAGTAGAGTGATGATTAGAAATAGCAAGAAATTAGATTGAGCTCAACATAGTAAAACTTATGACTGATTAGAGACTTGTAGCTGTTTGTGAATGGTAATGTCAATAAAAGTTTAATTTTCAATACAAACAGACAAATTGAGATGTAACTGCTTAATTAAGTAAACAAAAGACGATAAAAAATTGTCCAACTTTAGTTTTGAAGTAAATATCAATTTTCATTATGATTTTTAACATATTGAAAACTTATTTGTTTAACTTCTCTAAAAGCTTTTAAATAAAATTAACTAATTTTTTTATATTTTTATACTTTAATTCACTATTTTTTGTTTAATGGAGTGAACTTTTAATGTGAGTAATCAAGTATAGTAATTTTTACAAAATTTCTTTTGATGGAAAAATTTAAGTAGTATTACCAGATTTAGGTCAGACACTTCATACCTATCGGCAATCTTCAAGTCGGTCATCAATTCATATTCTCATAAAGAATATAGTACGATTATGATAGATTTCATATTTATACCATTATAATTCAATTGCATAAAATATAACAAAAACTGGTGCCTTATAAAAAAAAGTGATGGCCTGAAACGAAAATGACAAGAGAAAAATAAGCATCGACGAATCTGAGTGATCAATCCTTTCTGTCATCTAAGTCTTGGAACGTCTTTTTTACTTCACGGATACCGCACCTGTGAGCTATCTTACGTATATCTTCATACCATACCATCTATCAAGTTATCTTGTCTATCTTCAAAAGATGTACCACATACACCTATTATGTGATGCCATTGTGAAAATCAAATAATAACTCTACTTCTTATAAGTAATCCACGTGATGTAGTGTATAAGATAACTTTTTGCTTTAAAATGCCTTTAGCTTTGTAATGGACTTCTATAGAAGCTGTATATCAATAAAAAAACGATAACGTATTTATTATTCGGGATTAATATTTTTTAATTATGAAAGTCAATTTTTTATGCATTCATTGCTTGATTGATTAAATTTAGAGAAATGAAATGTATAATATAAATGTGGATACTGATATGAATTATGAATTAATATAATCATAATATCTATTATGAACCTTTTGTCGATTATGTTGAATATTACATGGTAACATGTCTCATTTTACAGTGGTTTGTATTTCCTCTAATATAATATCAGCTCTCATTATAATATGACCACATAAATAATCCAGAAAAAAATTTAATTTTTTTTATATAAAAACCTTTTGTTTTTTTTTTAATTCATTTAATTTTGAAATAAAGATAGATTTATGTAACAGCAAATGTTTTCCATAAGTTCTTACGTCAGAATATGCTGGAATATGTTACAAGAAGTATTTTTTAATTACCTTTTTTAATAAACTATTTTTAGTAAAATGTTAATTTTTTTTTAATTAGCTAGAAACTCGATCACATAAAATTTTTATTAGAGTAATTAAATATTTAGATATAATCCATTGATGTTGGAGAGTAGAAATCATTAATTCATCATGTAACAACACTTGGAACATTCGTTTTACTCCATTACCTACAATACTTTCCCATTTAGAAATCAATACATTAATTTAAATTAGTACTTATCCATCAACTATGATTTTTAACATATTTGTTTTTTTATTTGTTATTTCTTTCAACGTAGATGAATGTTTACATTCAAAATATGAGGAATTAAAAATGAATTCATGATGTAATTATTGAATTTATTTGAGTAATAACAAACAATTGAAGTTCATGACCTAGAATAAATTGGGAACAGAACTGACGTTCATTTTTGTGCTGTCGTTTTCTAATATTCACCATTTTCTTTACTCTCTTTATTAATTAATCATTCAAATTACATTGATCAAATAAACTTAAGAAATAGTCAGCTTCAAGATAATTATTCAAATTAGAAACAAATATGTAATTTTCAAAGAAGTTCTTTTATTTGTAAACTCTTGATTATATTTTAATTTTTATAAATTTCTATTCGTAGGTAAAATGAAATTAAATAATGATTTCAATATGAAAAGCTCAAAAAATAAAGAACAAAATAAAACTTGCCTTAGGAAGCTACAATAAGAAATCTTAGGTAAATTTATGTTGTTATTTTATATTTAACAATTTTTATATCTACTTTCAAGCACGAGAAATAATTCTGCAATTCTTAGTGGTGGATGGTGGTGTTAAAAAATAAAATATTTAAAAGCAAAGTAATTAAAGTTGTAAAATAAATGTGAAGTTTAAACGAGTAGATTAAACAGATAGAGATAAGAAAACAAAAGAAAGAGACAGTCACGATATCACATTATTCTCTATAATCTATATACTAGCCCACAAAATTGTAGAGATGGTCTGGATAAATAGGAGTAGATCAAAGAGCATTGATGAATAACTTGGATATTATACTATAGTGGTCACTAAAGTACCTACCTAGGTTAACTTAATGCACCGCGTCCTAGATTTATAATTTACCTGACACTTTCTCTATAATATTTCTCAGTGTGCTATGAAACGAGAGCTATATGTGTTCGGTTCTCTATGAGTAATTTGGAGCTTTTAGTGCACACAGAATATTCAGAGACAGAAGCATTTTTAATTGATTAAATTTTATTTTATTTTTAGAGAACTAATATTGTTACAAATTCTCCAATACGAACATTGATTTACAATACTGGATTGACAAAAAGAATCTAACAAGACAACCATTTATTTTCAGTAATTTAAATAATTTTAAAACAATAAAAAATCATGAACGAATCAATTTTGATAATTTTTTTTCTCGATTGTTTAACAAGCTTCCATTTTCATAGTAGAATAATTATAATTCATTCAAAAACCATTATTCATTTAAATAGGCTACGAATCAATAATGTTTGAAATTAGAGAAAGCGTGTAAGTTGAGCTATTGATTTTTAAAAATTTATAAAAATGATTATAACAAGTTTGAATAGAAATGAAAAAAAAATTGATATTTTTCTATGAAACAATGAAGTTATTTTTTTAAATAAAAATCATGATTTTCTTATGAATATAATTAGTGAGGTAGATTTTTTAGACTTGAATAAAAATGTAAAATTATATTTTGAATTTAAAAATCTGCCATATTTGCAGGAAATATGCAATATAGGTCAATATTAAAAATGATAGAACTAGACTTCAATTTTGTCTTTAAGGTAAAATAGAATTACAAGATTTATTTTTTTTATGTTAAATAAATATTATATTCGATTTTCCTAGTTCTAATGCTAACGGTGGCGTGTTTATCATATGATTTATATTTTCAATCTTAGTATCCAATATCGCAATACATGATTATTGAATAATTATTATGTCAGTATAGTTGTCATATAAATATTTAACAACAATGTATTTAAGTTTGTAGTATTGAGAAAAGGAACTGACAAAACCCGAGTAAAAATGATCAGTTTTTGGGCGCGCCTAAAGGATTAGGCGTGTTTTAGGCCTGCAAAATATTTTTGGGCTCGAATTAGGCGTGTTGTGGGCCTAGAAAATATTTTTGGGCTTCAATTGGGCTCCTTCAAAATTTAGGCCTGTAATGGGTCTGTTTTGGGCTTCTTTTGGGCCTATTTATTTTTACTCGGGAAGAAATGGCAAAAAAAAATAAGCAAGTTACTATCAATTAGTGTCTTTTTTTCATTTAACTCTTAATTAAAATATCTTTAGCGTTAATAGAATATGCATCATTATACGAAAGTAATCTTAAAGTGATTCTACAACAGTGATAAGATATTGATAAAAATTAGGAATATTCTAATAGGTACTAAATGATTTACAATACTTAATTTTTACATTTTTGTTTTCTTGTTTATCTAAATCATTCTTATAAAAGCCTTGTTAGTCACCTTATAAGATTTTTTTTTAATTCTTGTACCTTGAGAAATAAAGGTCATTAAATAATTGTTCAAGTTACCAGTGATGGTGTAATAATTAATATAATATACATCCAATGAAAATTGAATCCCGGGGTTTTAATTAAAAGAAACATAAGTTAAATCGATGAAAGATAAAAAATGAATAAAATTTTCAAAACATGTTTTTTAATTACTGGTCAGTCATGATTTTATTGTAAAGGTCAGTTATTTGAAAATTTTCCTTCATATTGAACGACAATTAGAATAACTAACATTCACTGTGTTGACTTATTACTAAGAATTTTTTTTAACATCAATAAGGAAACAGCTGGTTTAGTTGTTTTTTTGTAAGAAAAAAAGGCTGTAGGTGGTGAAAGGATATATGGTGCCCAAGAGATACTAGTTGACGCCAATCTGTAGCTAACCTGTGTCACGAAAGGTTAAGTTGTACTTCAAAAGACTCAAATAGCCAATGATGTAGACATTTTATGATATCCAAATATATGTAGTTCTTATTTGATTCTTTAATTATATTCAGAATTTTTAAAATTACTTATTAATATTCTATCACTATTGAAAACCTGTTTTATATTTTTATTATTATTATTTAATTAAATAAAAAATTTATTAAGTAAAATATTTGTCTCAAGTATCTTTTTCAGATCAGCTCAACGTGAATTTAAACAACTACAGCGCTTAAATCCACACATTTAAAATAAATATTGATTTCCGAGAAAAGAATGCTTGTTGTGTCAACGATTTAACGCTCGATAAAATAAATATTGCAGAATAAATTAAGCGCATTTGTTTACTAATTACAAATATAGATAAACATTTTACGTTTAAAAATAATACAAGTTGTCACCACGTGGGCGAAGGAGATCTGTGCTATTGTACACGGAATACTTTGGTTAGTCACGAATATCCGAAACGATTGCCTGTTTGCTATCTCCACATGTGAAATTGATGATAGTACAGTGACGACAACTTGAAATTAAATGCGTGCCCTAGAACCATTGTTGAATAAACAGATAAGTGATAAGTAAAAAAAAAAATTCATGGAATTTGTGATTATTACTGATGGCTTTGACATGTTTCATTGGAGGTTGTATATTTGAACAGTTCAGTGTAAAACATGATTAGTATTTATTATAGACTCAAACACGGACAAAAACTCTTTGAAGTCATGCTGGGCTACCAATTTCTCACTTTCAAATTTATTTAGTAATTTATTTTAAACTTTTTAAAAAAAACATACTATTTCACAATAATTTTAATTTAAAAAAAAAAAATTTATTTTTAGTACGCAAATGCTAACAGTGGCTTTTGAATATTTTTTATTTTTTTTCATCATTAATAAAAATTGTAAAATTGTTGGTTTTTAGTTAAAAGTTTCTGAAAATACATTTTTAAAGCATTTATTTCAAAGGTAAAGCAAAAGTCATCTCTTAATTTTTTTAACTTATGACGGCCTAAAAAACACTTGGAAAGAAAAATCTGAGCAACTTTACTCTGTGCACAGTTCCTAGGGGTACTCTAAACCAAGTAAAGATGTTGACATCTCAACTATAGAGTCATTTTTTGATAAGTTCCTACCAGTCAGTAAAAAAAAATATTAAACACTTTTTTTTACATAAAAAATCATGTTCATAAAATATTTATTCAGAAATGTAATCATTCAATCTAATTCTCTCTAGATGAGTTCAAAATAAATTTAATTCTCGTGATAAATTGAATATTTATAGATAATAAAATTACAATAAATAAAATCCACATATCAATTACAGGAACATATTTATGGGAATTGATTAGGTTGTGTAATTGCATAACATGTTACATAATCGTAATTGGAAGAATTTTCTGAAATTAATTTGGTGATTAGGAGAAGTACAAATTACAATATCATGAAGGCAGTCTAATGGTAAACTTGAAACGATTAGAGAGCAGACCTCGTTGATATGCTTATATCTGTACATCGGAATAGCTTTGATGTCGTTAAGTCATCCTGTCGTGTAGATAATCGTGTTTCGATGATGCCTCAACGATCAAATCATGTCTCAAGCTAACTTGAATGCCAGAAGTCCAAATCGGTGATATTGATCGTGTAATCTCGGCAGGACGATTGAACATTATTATAGGGCAGTTTGGTGGACCCATCCGAGGAATAGAGTAACACTGTTATTGCTTTGAATAATGTAGTGTTCAATGCATACGAGACATTTCACATTTGGATTACATTTTCTCGTACCTCATATTTAAAACATTATTTATTTTTATGTTTAAAAGCCCTTTTTTTAAAAGTAAATAAATTTTAGTATTTTTTTAATTTTAAAAATTTAGCGTGAATTAAAAATAGAAAAAATAAATAATATTTTATTTAATATTAAAAATGAATAATGTTTATACAATAGAAACACACAACAGTGAAAGCAAAAAATATTTTAAACTGTAATTGAATTTATATTAGAACGTTATTTGTATTTTACCGAGAAGCTTTTAATTAGAACACTAACAAATACATTTTTCTTTGATTGTAGCAATGTTATAATTAGTCAACACTCAAGGGATTACTTTGGTTTATCGGTCTAGTTAGTTTGTATGAAGACCTTAGTATTATAATTGACTTTTCAAATATTGTTCCCAAAATAGTTATATCCATTCTCCTTCTATTATTTATAATATTTAATATAAACAAAAGATTCACTTTTAAATAGCTTGTTAACTAAAAATAATATTCTAAACTGTTATTCATAATAATTACTAATGCTTGCAGTTCATTATTATTTAAAATTGAACAAGATTAAATTTATAAATGACCTAGTCAATATTTAAAAATCTCATTTCAATTTTTAATTTTTAATGACTTTGCTTTGTAAAGCAGGTATCTGGCAGCCAGATAAACATAATTAGATTCTTTCAATTTCGTTTATCTGTGTTTGTCTTTTTATCCACTTATATACAGAAGCTGGCTGATGATAATGCCAGTATCTGGTTCATCCTACATAAATAGAATCATTTTCCAAAGCTTCAGCATATTAAAAATGAATTAAAATAAGATTTCCCATTCTCTTAATACTTTTATTTAAATCTCATAAATAATTTTAAAAAACATAAATAAAAATAAATTTTTTTTATTACCAACTATTCTAACAATTTAATGGAAATTCCATTAAATGAAAATATTGCATACTAAATGAACAAAATTAAAACAATGAAAGAGATAAATATTTGTTTCTGAAATAAATTTTAATCAGCTAACTACTTTTATTCTACAGATATTTTTATCCAAGTAGGAAAAAGAAAGATAGAAAAGCGGAAGACAAGAAGGAAACTATATGGATCGCGTGACCCTATAAAGGCTTGATGCAAGGATTATATCAACGTCGTCACTTGATTCGACAATGTTATTAAGATACATACGGTCATATGATATAGATGGACATTATACATATACCTACCAATCATGACCAGTATCTTATATCTATATTTTTATTTTACCCTTCTTTTGATGTTTTACAAAAATGCATTTGGTGAGTCATTTGACTGTTCAATTTTCTATGTAGACTGAAAAGCAAAAGTTAAAGGCTTCAATACCAATTAATGGCGACAAAGAGATAGAAAAGTATGCGCGGACATTAGAAGTGCGTTTTTACAGCTGGGGTTAAAACTGGGTGATAAATTTCCTCTACCGCGCCTTAATAAAACGCTTATCATGGTAAAGGGTAAAAACACCGGTACTATCTAAATGAACGTTTTCTTGAAAAAGATAATGGGCTCTCACTATTACTCTTCAAACTAAATGGAAATGGTAATTTAAACAAGATTATCAATTTCCCTATTTTTCTCACACTTATATCTTTACTTTTTCGTACTGAGGGGTTCTTCTTAAGGAAAAGAGGACGCTTCAATTTTATATGATAGGAATATTGGAATTTAATTGTATATTATCGATTGATGATGAGTGAAAAGAATTTCTCTTATAAAAAAGTAGCAGCACACTTACTTTTAACAATGATAATTTTCTGTAAGAGAGAACGATTCATTAAATGTTAATTTAATTTTCGCCAGCTATTCTATGACAGAGATTGCAGAGAACTTGGAAATGTTATAAAGATAATTTCTAGGAAATTAATTTAAGAAAAATATATCAATTGTGAGAATCTTGATAGAAATTTTATTAAATGACTGCGAATATTTTTATTTCAGTCACTTTTTATTAAAAATTACTCGAATGTTCGCTTTATAAGAAAAATGTTGGAAAAATTTTCATTGCGATGGGAAAATTGTTTTTAAAAATCTCTCGACATAAGATAAATAATTTTAAATTATCGATATTAAATTTTAAAGTACAAGATAATTTATGTAGTCATTTTGAATTTAATATTGCATGTAATCATGTGGAATTCACATAAAAATGCACAATTTATTTCCATTGAATAGACTGATAAAAGTCTGTAGATTTATAAATACAAAGTTTCCAATATATTTCTTTTATGAATGAAATTATTTTCAACAATTTATTTTTATTGATATTTGTATTAGAAATATTGCTATTATTATTGCATATAATACAGCTTGTATGCAACTAAATGAACTAAAAAAATGAATGGTCTTTCGAATCCACATAAAATCAATTAGACAATTCATATAAATAATTCCTATGAGTCAAGATATGTTTTGATGTTTAAAGAATTGAATTAAAAAAGCAATCTGATGGTTCAATCAAAAATAATAAATACAAAAAAATCAATGAACGTGCTAAAAGAAAACAGAAGAAGGAGTATTTCATTACCGATTGAGCTGCAGACGCCTTTTTATGCAATGAATTGCACCAATGCTACTACAAAACACCGACATTTCCGGTTTGAGGAAAAATTTCTTGGTCTTAAGGGGAAATTTGTGTATTGCAGTCATTCTTGATAATAAGTTCTTAGCTCTACATAAATTACCACGAAAGCTACGGGCACTTCTTATGTCGGGCAGTATACTGAAAATAAATAAAACGGTGAGAATGAAAACTCAATAAAAAGAATGACCGTAGACCATGAAAGAGTAGTCGATATTTTTCACAAGGAACAGAAAATATTCTTTCCAAGTAAAAAATCGTTGTTGTAAAAATTTTTTATCGTCACTTTGTTAAGATACTTAAGATTTTTTTTTTTAATTTTCTAGACAAAGAATGGTACAGAAATAGACAACAGGATCATGATTGGTGTCAGAATTAACCATCAAACTGTGTTATCATTCAGTTAAAACCCAATTGTGACCTAGTTACGGGACCAGTCGTACTCCGTTTGGATTTAAACGATATCTGTAATTTAAGTAACAGGTTTTTCTACGTAAGCCATTGTAAATTATAGTATTTTATTCCACTTAAAGCACTTAAAGTGTTTTATTTACTTGGCACATCAATAATCAATAATCAGCAATTATGACAAAATGAATGAAACTATATATTTTTAATTTATAATATTTATTTATTAATAACATAAGTCGGAATTAATATCACGTCTCTACCTATCTAGCAATAAATGAATAACGTTTGTGTAGAAATGTTTTGGTTTTGGCTTGAAGAATTTATCTAAAAATTCACTGCAAATTCAAGACTTTCAGAGTGCATTTAAATAACCTACATAAAGTCTGTTAAATATTAAATATTAATATTAAGTGATTAATAGTAATTTGATTAATATTTTACTCACTTTCAATGCACTTGGAAGTGTTTAAAATGTGACTACAACGTCAATCAAATGAATAATGTTATTTTAAAACACTATTAAATGCGAGATTAAGAGAGAGAGAGAGAGAGTGTACTGATAGAAAGATTATAGGAATCTTTGGAAAACATTATGTCTATTGGTAAAAAAATTTTTAAAAATTGATATTGAAGATGACTAGCGTTTTCATAGATAACTAAGTCACTTAGAGTTTCCAGACGACCTAAGAAAAATGATGTTTAATTTTTAACTCGGAATATATATTTTTCATGTATGAATATGCCAACAGCTTCACGCTACTCACTTTGATGTATTACTTATTGATTTGGATTTTCGATAAATGTCCGTCTACGATAGCTGGTAAGTAAGTGACTATTCGAGAAAAATCGATACTTGGCTTTGGATGAGAGTAAATATTTCAAATGTCATTCAAAGCCTAAGGGACTAGAAAAAAGCAGAAAAATTTTTGTAATCAATAAGATTGCAAAGAATAAATGTCTTTACATTTTTCTCACAATGTTTCATTTATGATCTACACTCTTTCATAAAGTATTATGATAAATGAGTCATTAAAAAAAGCCTTCTCTTAATAGAAATCGATATAACAAACAATACATTTATGATAGAGTCTAAACAATATCTCTAGGAAGTCAATAAATCAGAGGATTTAGTTTCAGAAACGAATGTAGGCAAATATGATGCATGAGTTGGGAATAGTGTTTGGTGAAGTTACACTTTAGATTGAACATTTGTAGGACATTTCGTGCGAGCTTTTGCAGCACGATCATGACTGTCGTACCTCGCACGACCTTCTGGAAAATACTATCCACTTTATTGCTACTATTGTGCAGTAATAGAAAAACAATGAATGATTGTCCCAAACGACTTTTATAGGATAATTTCCAAGCTATTTCGTGCATTATAGATACAGTATTATTTACCTAGAAATTTTCTAGGAATGCACTTTAATTATTTTTCGAGGTCAAAATTTTATTGAGACGTTATCTTTATCCAAGGCAATAGGGGGTCAAGCAAGCTAGATATCTTTTATGAGAAAGTAAATCTCTCGGATAATTTTTTGCTTTTATTTAGGAACAATTTTTCAGCTCTTCTGAGATTGGAAACGAAAAAAAAGTAATAAATTATCTATGAGGAATATTTAATATTTACTTTATGATTACACTTGTGAGATTAAAAAATTAAAAAATTGCAATTTTTCTGATATTTTATAGGACTGTAAATTATTAGGATGATTGGGAATTTAGCTTTTAGATAAATCTTTTTTTTTTTTAATTCTTTTTTGCAACAAACTAAAATTCTTCAAACCCTTTATATTTACGATTTGCCCCCAGGTGATACAAAATAGAATAAGCGAGAAGTGGAATGAAAGAGTCATTTTTTGATAAAGCCATTTTTATTTGTACGATATATCCTGTCATCCTACTTCTTTTCTATTACATGAAGAATTTTCTTTTCAATATTAAATTTTTCTTGGTAGTTTTTTTTTCCTTACTCCAATCCTAATTAATTAATCAAAAATTTCATTTCCTTAATGTACTTTTTATTTAAAATAAATATACACTTATCATAAAACACAGTACAAAAATAACTCTATTCATTTGTTAAGAGTATTTCTTAAGTAACCTTGATCTAAAATACTAGATCTTTCGTTTCGATAGACACAAGACGAGATCGTCAAGTTTGATTGACAATATTACTTTGACGTGCCTCAACGCCAAATTTTTATAATTTCCTGTTACTTTTATATTTAAATTTGCAAAGAAGGCATTTTTCAAAACACGTGAATTGTTTGAAATTAAAAAAAAAAAAAATAGATTCTAGTAGAAAATAAGTCAAAAAATTTAATCAATCTAGAAAGAATAAAAAATATGACGGATAACTTGCAAATGAAATTTATCTTTCTCGACAAAAAGTTTTGTTTTTTATTTTCTGATTGAAACAATTTTATTTACGGCCGATTGTCCATGAAAAAAGTCTCTTAATTATTCAGTCATATTTTATTATTTATTCTTTGATGTCAACAAATTGTTTTCTGTACTTGCAAAGAAAAATTGTAAAATTTTTTTGAAATTGAGTCACGTAGTTGAAAAAGTTTGTTGATTTCTGAACTCTGCAAAAAAATTTTCCATTCCATTAACTTTAAAATTGGTTATAAATGGCGAGTGTTAAATACATAAACGTATATTTAATTGATTAAATATTTTTTTTTAATTCAATCAATGTTTTTTGAAATTTAATAAAAAATCGATTTTATTAATCGTATTTAATTCGTTTTACTGAAATACATGGTAAACTTTTTTTAATATTGTAAAATAAAATTCATTTAAATTCCCCTTATGGTATTATATCTATTAATAGATATAAAACCAATTTTTTTTAATAAATTTATAAAAAAATTGTTGTTTGTATTATTTTAAAAATTTATAGTTCAATTTATTTAATGTCTAATTGATTACACTATCAATTCATAATTCTATTATTTAATAAAAAAATTGAGATTGAAAAAGGTTTTTACTTTTATGTTGCTCAAAAACTCCTGTATAAATATTTTAATCTTCGAAAAAAGTTCCATTTCAGTTGCTGTTTCATAAAAAATTTTTACGTTCGTTTCTGATTTTTCATCAGGGTAATGCCTTTGATACAAATTTCTTACAAGCTTGAAAAATCTCAAAGACGGTTTATACATAATTTAACAAAGAGTAATGTCGACTTATTTATCATTTGGTTCATAAACATGTAGTTAAAAAAATTCCTACTCTTTTAAATAAAATTTATTTTATTAAAAAAATTAAATTTGATTCAAATTTATAACTCCATTAAATTCAAAGCACTCTTTTCTATTAGAAGCTGAAAAAATGGACAAAAAATGTGTGAGCCAGTTGTGAAAAGAACTTTTATCTCAATCTAAATTGAGTTTTTGGCAATTTTTCATGAAAAAAAATGTCAAATACATTGGTTTTTTTCTTTAACTTTATCCGTAAATTTGTCAAATTTACAATCATGAATCATCAAATGATCTGATAAAATTTCTAATAGTCTATTTTTAAGTGGTTATAAAAAAATCAAATCAAATTTCACAGCAAGAAATTCAAAGTTATCAAAATAATTCTAGTTTATTGAAATTGAAATGTTTAATTGATTTATATTAATGATCGTCATGATTAAACAGATGTAATTGTAAGATAAGTAACAGCTTTTTTCGAAATAGATCTTTCAGAAAAATAAATAAAAACTTTTTACTTGCATAACTTGAATATAAAATTTCTATTGAAAATTGAATGTTTTTTTTTTATATTTCTGAATATTGAAATGATTGAGTTTAAAAAATTTAAATGCATTCGGAAAGTTAGAGATGAATTTTTTCTATAAAAAGAATGCAGTTAAATTATTCAAGTCCATATTTAGTTGAATAAAAAGTGCTTTAACTGTATAATGGAAATAAAAAAATAATGATGATGGTGTATTGATGACAAAGTTAATTCAAGAATAATTAATCTGTTTATTTTGAGGTTTCAAAGATTTCAATTCCATGAGCACAAATATTCTTTGATAATTAATCAAATCGTTTAATTGATTCAATATTTCTGTTTTATTTTTGCCAAAATTTAATTATCTTCGATAATTTCTATCGTAATACCAAAGCAGGATACATAAATTCTCTACTTAAAATTCAGCAATCTTTATAAATGAAAACGATCAAATAGAGACTATTAAAAATTGTTGTTATTGATTAAATTTCTAAAAAAGTCCCATAGTATAAGTAAAAAAAAACCAGAACATTAAACTCCAGTAAATAGTTATTGATAATTTTTAGCAATAAATAGAAAAACACGTACGAGGAAATATTTTTTGTTTACAGTTATCACTCACGTGACTAGTAGCTTTTTATAGTGAATATAAGAGTAAAACATGCAATGTAAAATACAAACCATTCAAACAGAAATCTCGAAAATAAAATTATTTTGAAATAATTACAATAACTAATCAATAAAAACCAATGACTATATCACATAAATGCATGTTTGCTCAAATAATTTTCCCATTGATTATTTTCTTCAACATTACACCATTAAATAATAGGAGATTATGAAACAATAAGTGTAAATGAAAACAGAGAAAGACTAGGAGAGAATGATACCAAATCCACCTCTACATTCGTGTACAGTATGCAGGAATAGTCGAACAAAAAGTAATAAAATAAGGGTTGGAAGATTGAAGAAGTGATTCCAAGCATAAATGAGTTTTTGAGGAGTGAAGTTAAGCGAATCATGAACGAGTGGTTAAGTGAAGCACATTACTAACTGATGAAAAGAAAACATGATTGTTTGATAGAATAACTACTATTAAAAATTACAAATGCTTTAAGTGAATGTTCTAACCATTAATTAATTATCAGCAAACACGTTGGAAGAAAAAAAGATTGAATATTTTTTATACAGAATATTAAATAAGTAAAAAATTATGTTAATTTTATAGATGTCGAAATATGTCAAACCAGAATGTAAAGAAATCTTTTTAATTTTGAAGAAAAATCATTGAACATAGGAATGTGATCTTTTATTTACGTTTCCTTTGGTAGTGTTGTATTAGAATTATTGGATTATTAAAAAGAGTTTATTAAATATTAGTGGCTCTTATCTATTCTGGGTAAATTTATTCATCAATGTGATGAGAATTAACTAGAAAAGAAGCCATTCATCAGACTTTTTAATTAGATTCTCATATCCACAAATTGACCTTTCGATTGAGATTGACCCATCACTATTTTCTTGATAATTGTTCATGAAACGAATTAACGTAACACACGCAATGCACTTAAACATATTCCTCTTTGGCATATCTAGCTCAACTTCAACAATGTAAAATATGTTTCTAAAGCATGAACGATACAATCGACGCCTCTCCTGGTCAGCTTAATGGGTATCATGTAGAACTTTTGAACTTGATACTGTAAAGGTTCAACATTATTAAAACATTGTAAAGATTTAGTACGAAAAGTAGCAATCCATTAATAGGTATGTGTCAGAGTTCAATTGGATTTATTGGTATTTAAATTTGGCTATACAAGTGGATCACGATGAATACTCGAAAGATTTACGAGAGGACGTTGCTCTCAAGCTGACGCCAATCTAAACCTCTTGACACAGCCAAAAAGGTCCAAGGGGAGGGAGGATGAACATGAGCTTGAAACTTCGAAAATCCAATATGCTATCGACTGAAATTTTTTACATCTCTTTTCCACTTGCCCAAACACGTGAAATTCTTTGAAAAAAAATTCCATATCCATATCAATACTTTTGTTCACTTTTTGCTCTTATGTGAACTAGGCAAAAAGAGAATTATAAAATAAATCGGCAAGATATGCCATAAATAGTATTATTTCCACATCTTCTTTCATGAGTTTTATCGAATGGATCACAAAAGTGAGTACTAGACTGTATTATTTTAAACATGCGTTTGCATTTTGTTGAATACATGGATTTGTTTGATAACGTAATTAACAACGATTTTCATCCTTGTAATATAGCATTTAACAATGTTTATTGTTCAGTAACTAAATAAAAATAATAATTATAAAAATACCTTTGTTGTTTATTATATTTAACAAGGTGTATAATTTTCATGATTTCTTGCATCAAAATTTTGTCGCAGAATCTCTCTATATGTATCTATTTTTTGTTGGATATTTTTTAAAGCTAATGGAAGACACAACGTTAATTCTAGCTCAAGCTAAAAGACAGTTTTTTGTGTCATTTGAGGACTATTATTTCAAGAAATTTGATCTAATTAATTAATTAAGCCTTTAATGATACAAAGAATTTCTATTTTTTTGCTTACTCAGTAACTATTCAGACCTTAAGGAAGGTATCAATGGATCAAACAGTTGTATTTAATAAAGTCAAGTTGAACTAGTTAACTTTATATCCTAATTATCGATCAAAAACCGAAGCATGACCCTTAATCATCAAGGCGAGTCTGTTCAGAAAAGTTAAAATCTGCATAAGTTGGAGAGTGAAGTTCTAAGGCAGAGTAACCAGCTGTTGTAGAATAATTGAGTAAAATTTTCAACATCATGAGTTGCTAGCAATAAGCTTGTTCATACATATAATTTAAAGTTTTTCAAAGATAACCTTACTATGTTTTTCTAGGTTTGAAACTGGTTTCAAATAAGTCGACCCCAGGTGGAGATCTGTCTAGCACAATTTAGCACCTGTATACAAAACCTATACAAAGTATAAGAGCTAACTTGGGGCTAACTCTATCCAAGATAGATTTCTATCTGGAACTTTATTTTTGAAACTTGAAACAGCATTTCTTAATGTAAAAATCTTTGTATTGTAGAAAAAAATTGAAGAATAGAAGTTAAAAACGAAACTCTTCGTAAAAAACGAAATTGGTACATCACTGATCCAACATTGGATCAACATTTTGAAGCTTGGTTTAATGTTAGGTTGGCTAGGAATAAGGCACTCTTATCTCTTATCAGAAAATGATATAAATATCTTGAAACAATTCTGTTCAGTTGAAATTATTAAACAGTTTCTTTAAAAATGATTTGAATAATTAAAGGAATTTGCTAATAAAAGAGAATATAGAAAATAAAAGATTATCAAATTAAAAAGCTTGAGTAAATTTAGGATGAATTCAATAAAATGTGTCAAAAAGAATACCGCAAACTTGCAGTTCTAAATTCAATCGATGACCAGTTCTACAGTACGCTTTATCAAATCGGTTCTAAATTCATAAAAAAATCTTCCGTACTCGACAATAAATTTCTTTATCGTATTTGCAAAGCTTTAGAGTATTGTTGCAAATTAAAAAAAAAAAAAAATAACCGATTCACTAAAACCATCCAAAAACATAAAACTAATTTAATCCAACTACCCCTGAATAATCACACTCACTACTACCAACACAATATTTTATCAAAAAAATAATCCAAATTATTAACTCATTATAAACTCATATAAAGTCTTTCTAAATCATCAAATCACTTCAAAAAAACTCTTAATGACTCTTATAATAATTTTTCCTAGAAATCTTACCGACACCCTAACTTAAGTTTCATAAACCACAATGAATATGAGTATGGCGGTGTAATACCGTTTTTTATAGATGATTATGTAGAAGATAAAGACAAATTGCAACGAAAAAAAAAAACTTGCACGAATTCGCATATTAATAACCCAACCTCAAATATGGCAACATCATCATTTAACAACGAAATATACTTAAACTGAGCCTGATTAAATATTCCTTCTTTTGCAATCTTTATAGCATCTAAATATTAATTTAAATTTATGTTTGAAACTAACGAAATTAGTGAAAAGCAGTTTATTGACTTAAACAATGTATGAATAAGCTAGAATAGACAGCAATATAACTTAAGCTAAAATGATTTATTTAAATAATCGTCTTGTATATAGTAGTGTACGGATAAAAGGAATAGCGAGTTTTGTGTGAAGAAAGAGTATATTCTCTTAGCTTGAAAAGATTTGAGTGTAAAACTCTCACGATGCGGATAATAATCGGGTCTTTGAAAACATCGTTGAAAGTTTGAGAATGCAATTCAGCCAGGTGTCGCCCACGAAGCTCAGGTACTTTGCTACGTCAATAGCCGCATGAAAACTGCACTGGCAGAGATAACGCTTCAGTAAAATTATTTTCTCCAAGAAAAGACAATCTACTCTTTGCCGGAGGGTTTGGAAAGAGAATCAAAAGATGAAGAAAGACACTAAGGGATGATATGCACGGATTTTAAAGACTAATCCATTTCCATAACGATCGTTTTTCTGAAAGAGATTGCAAAAGATTCAACAGGCAGTCCTATTCAATGTACCATTTTTTTTAACTTTATTTATATTTCTCCATCTAAGTTTGTATTTCATGAACAAAAATGGTTGAAAGGTAAAAAATATTAAAGTGAAATGCTTATTGTTAGCAATATCATGCAAGTTATTCGAGAAATTGTTTGACTTACAATTACTGCACTGTAGTGAGCGTGAATGCTCCCCCGATTACTATGTGGATAATCCAACGAATGAAAATCGATTCCACAAGCATAATGTCGGATACAAGTAATTTGTGACACGCGATCTTACGCGCGCCGAATGAAAACTTGATGTCATCACGTTTTGTCTAACGGCGCCATGCCAACATTAGGTATTTATTGTGTCATGGTAGCATTGCTTTTTTTTGAGTTCGTCTCCAAAATAATTATACTCGAATGTCATTTATTATTAAAGACATGGCTTTTTGTTTGATAGTGAATTAAAAAAAAAAGAAGGTTGGTGTTAAGTTTATTAGCAAGGAAATTAAAGTTCAAGGATGTTCGGGAATTAGAGAAGGTATTTATACTCCAAGGATTTACTAGATTCTAATAATAAACCATTAACTACTCCCAGACAATTGAATCAAGATATATTTGAAAGATAACTTTTTTTCATGGTTATAAATAGTTTAAATTATTATCTTTTTATTGTCAATATATTTTTGTAACAAAGGAATGTCAAGTTTTACAATATTTATGATAATAATCAATGATCAATTTTTAAAGTCTGACCATTACTGTGGATACTCTACTACTTTTTTTTTAGCACAAACTTTTATATTTATTACTACATCTACTTGATATTTTGATTTTTTATAACTACTGAATCTAAAATCAATTTAATGTATTATAATAAAAAATACTTGTTAGTAAATTTATTGTAAGCCATTTATGAATAGAAGATTATAATAAACTTATCAAATGTCTATTTATATTCAGAAAAATTATTTTTAGTTAAATACAAAAAAAAGATCATTGTGCAGAATGCATAAAAAAAATCAAACAAAAAGTTACCTACTTATTAACTCAAGTTAATTAAATAAGAAAATTATCCCAGAATACTTTTTTTCAGCTCCACCACTCCTCTTTTATTGTCATCTGCCCAAGATAACTGTATTGTACAATTTTTCGCTTTGTAGTTAACATCCTAAATAATTGAATTTCATAAAATTCTTCAGAAATAATACTAATTAGAGCAAAAAATAAAGCTTTTGCTAAATAAAAATACAAACAATCAAAGAATCACATCAGACAAAGTCGTCATTATATAAAAATTAAATTAACTGGAAAATAAGTAACGAAAAAATATTTACTTTCAAGAGTTCTTAAGGAATATTATTCCAGAATGAACGTGAGATTTAAATCGTTCATTTACAAGCAAATGAAATTATTGACTCATTTTCATTGCCAGCTCCATCAAAGTAGTTGCATTTTGAACATATTTCATTATAACTAGATTGAATTTAGTGGCGATCTTTTAAGTCTAGAAGAAGAGACCAGACAATGAAAAAGCCATAATATATTAATTTGCTCCAATAATTGTATTAACTGTAGATAATAGTGTTCTTCATATATGTAAGACACAATAATCAATTTTCATCATATTATCTTTATTCAATACATTACTCTGTAGCAATATTATATCTGCTGAGAAGCGAGTAAAAGATTTTCTATAAAGAAAATTGCGATTTCCGTCCTGAGAGAGGTAGGTAGCTTTTTCTGTTGAAGAAGAGAATTCCATTACGCGATAGAGCATAACCACTGACCAGAAGACTTTGAATGTACGCAGAATGGTTGAGTGAAGCCACAGGTAAAGTGAACAGATAAAAGAAGATGAGAAAATAAGCATATAAAAACAAAAAAAAGATGGTAAAAGTCAACGTCAGAAATGTTTGTGGTCCCTTGTCGGTCCAGGTGTTCCTATCAAAAGTGCCACTTGGATAGAATGTACATGTGCTCAGGTTTGATTTGGATGCTACTGCACCCGCATTGGTGTCCCGCAAATAGATGAGGGCACAGCTGCATTGGATTGCAAAAGAAACATCAAACGATTACAGGGAAATGGAATTTACTCTTTTGCATTTTTAGAAAACTCTCCTTGTCTCAACTTTTGTTTTTTATTTATAATATGATTCTACAAGTAAATTAATTATTTTACAAAATTCATATCATGTGTTCTGTGAATAATTATTATATCAAGGATTGAATAACTTTTCATCTTGTCGAACTTAGCCTTATCTCTCCGTGAACATGGAATTGTCAATATGTCCGGGATTTAATCAGAAAGCTTCGAATTGACTATTAAGTTTGCAACGAATCACGGTGGGAATTAGTCGGTGGAAATTCTGCTCTAAGTGGAGATTTGTCTGAATAATGATATATATGGGTATGTGTATTTATATTGTAAACTAATGGTAGATTTGAAGTTGTTATTTACCCTAAATATATAGACTGTATAATTTAGAAAATATCAAATGCCATTTTTGTACAGAATTCATCATTTTGAAAAATATTAATTTACCAAAAACTGATGTTTTTCAAAATTAAAATAATAATTATTTACATATTCAGTTTATTGAAAAATTTTTTTAGAGGAAAATAATTTGTCAATACTTTTCATTGTTCATGAATTTTATATGTTATAGAATGAACTTATTAAAGATTTATTAATTTTATATTCCGTTCATCGTTTAATAATACTTGGAAAAATTATTGAAGGTTTTAATTAAAAATCATGCTATTATTAATTAACTATATGTTCTATTTTTTTTTTTAAATAAAATTTTTTTATAGACATTAAATTTTTAAAAGAGAAAATTTTATTTTTAAAATTTTTTTCTATAAATTTTTAATTTCAGTTTTATCCTAGTTCTATTTAATAAGAGATTTATCCAAAAAAAAGTCAATTAAAAATTTCAAACATCTGAAGAAATTTTTTTACCATTTTACTAACGTCAATTCTATGCTAAATTATGTGTATTTAAGATATGAAGTAACCTTTTTTTACAATACTAACCCACGAATTAACCAAAGAAAATTGTACCAGAATATAGAAAAACTAAATTAAAAATGCAAGTAGAAACTTCAAAAAACTACCATCAGATTGAACTGATACATATATTTTTTTCCTTCCTTAGCTTACATTAAGCTTATATTAACATGAATAAAAAATTCGAGAACCTCATTTCTGGTTTATTTTCAAAATTTTCTCTCATCTTGTATCCTTCATAGCATCGTGAACACCACTAGATATACAAATCTCTGAAAACTCTAATCAAAATTGAACTAATAAGTTGTTTCTTCTTTACATATTATTTTTTATTTTTAAAAAAAAAAAAAAAACATAAAGACAGCAAATCGAAATATCTAGATTTTTACAACCTTCTGACCTTTACGTGTAGATTAAAAATGAAAAAAAATATATATACTTTTATTACGACAATTTTTACCTTCTGTTACAGTCGACTAAAGTTCATTTACGCTTGACCAATTTTAAATAAAGTTTATGCGAGTTATAATTGGCTAGATAAATTGTAATTAACTAGGGGATATATATATGTGATAGCAATAAAGTAATCTCAATTATTTATAATGAAGAATAAAATACAACATCAAATTAAATCTGAATAAAAATAACATTTGTAACTGCAATTATAAATAGAAGTGTTGCATGATTTCACTATAATAAGTGATTTTTAATGCGTTAAGATGAATATATTTTGATTCAAAAACCAATTAGATACCTAAAAGCTCATTCATTTAGTGGTATTTATTTGAGTACGTTAATATAGCGTGCAAGAAATGGTTTCATAAACTACTGAAGATAATGTAGTAGTGTGCGTTAGTGCTAAGTTAAGTTATGATGATAAATCGCTTTTGTGACTTTATAACACGAATTGAGTGAACGTGTAGCATGCTAACTATCTGTCAAATAATTCTTCTTGTTAGATTCCACACATCTTTATAGGAAACGCATTTTACACATTACATCAAGTACATCGAATACCTTGGCATTAATTTTTATTTTTCTTTCTTCCTGTATTTTATTCATGTTTTTCCATTTTTTAAAATTATGCAGTTTATCAACAACTTTTTTTTAATAAACATATTATTTAATTCCATATCATTATTATTTCCACTTCCAGCATATCTATTAATTTAATTAAAATTTTTCGAGCTCTGAAATACTTGTAAAAATTTGTACTCAAAAAATTCTCTCAATGTTAAATAAAAATATGTACGCAGTATATGAATGTTGAGTATTCATCTGAAAAATATTTACATTAATTCATGGATTCAGCATTTATTTAATATTTTCTAGTATATGAATTGAATGAAAAAAATGATTATTTTTTTATAAATGGAGATTTTTATTTCACCGTTTACTGTGTATGTAAAGTGACTTATGATTCCATTAAGCTGATTTTTCATTGCTATTGTAACATTTAATTATAACTTTTGCTAACATGATTTAAACTTCTTCTGATATATGTATAAGTGTTGATAGATGTAATAAACAAAGGGAGAAAAATTCTAAATGATGTTCGATATAATATTTTAATTTATTAGCAACATGAAGAGGTGCTTTTTCTTTTTTTTTTCAAACTATAAATATTTAGCGCCGTTATTTACAACCAATCAGCACCTGAATAAATCGATGACAAGCATGACGTCAACTTCCATGACAATTTATTTTTTTAGAAAGGATTCATTACTCTAGAGCATGTTATTAAAAATGATATTGTTGATATCAAAACATGTTTCATTGATATCTTTTATTTCAAATAATATTGGATTTAAATCGAGAAGTGTTTTTTTTAAGGGTCGTTTTGTGGATTATTGATGGGAATGACTTTTTCAGTACTAAAAAAAAAAACGTGTATTGAATTTCACTGTTTTTGGCTGTGACTGTAATAGAGAAGATACACAACTTATGGCCACTTCAAAGATTCCAGTAGTACAAGTCAAAGCTTAGAGTAGCCAACCCAATAAATGGCCACAATTCAGTCGATGGATCAATCACTAAGATTGAACAAAAATGAGATTCCGATGCATAAAACATTTTTTTTTTTATTTAAATTATCGTTTTATTTAGTAAAAATATTTTAATAATTATTAACAAACAATATTATCAATTAAATGCTATTTAACTAACGACACTTAGCTTAATAATAAAAGATATGTGTTGAAGTCTTTATAAAGTCATGAAAATTAGTATGAATAAAGTACCCAACCATAATTAGGATGCTAGAAAAAGTTAATTAACAATAAGAAATGAGATACGATGAGTCTTTCAAAAACAAAAAAAAAACCTGCATTACAAGACCAAAAAGAATGTAACAATTGTCTTTTACACAAAATAAATTCATTAAAGAAATTTTTTTAAATACACTATCTAGCTTTTTGCAACCAACTTTACTTTTTTTATAGTAAATATTGTACTAAAGTAAAACAAAAAACAAACTACTACAATTGTAGGAAAAAAAATTAAATTACCACATTTTTTTACATATGTAAATTCCCATTTAATGCATTTCCGATAAAACCCTCAACAAATAAAAAAAAAGAGTTTAAAATTGAGATGGCAGTAAACTCTGTAAATCTTAAGGGTTTATTCTTAAGAACAGGAAAAAAGTAAAAGATATGTGTGCAGAGAGGAAAACTGCTCGGGAGAAGAAGCAAGCTAGATTGCAAATTCTAACCAACCTCATAAAAGGGGAAACACAAAGGCAACAAAAAAAAGTGGAGTTGCGATACCGCGCGATTGTGTTCTCTAGAAATAGGAGGTTGTTTACATGTCATTCATTGTATCCCGGTTTATGCGAGGTTGGCCTAGGACAGGGGAATTGTTTGAAAGATGAACGCTTAAAGCGGTTCTTAACCTGGACATCAAGGCGAATATTGTCCAGGACTTGTTAACCATCTTCTCAGACGCTTTAAGAAACTTTTTATAAAAAAATAAAAAAAAAAACAATCGCAGCTTGAGAATTCCAAGGATTCGCTAACATTCCTTTACTTTACTATTACTCTCACGTGACCCCCATTTTCTTCAAAGGTTCACGGCCGGACCCTCGCCAGCTCGTAATTTACCTTTTTAATGACCATAACAAACGGCTACAATAAATACAAACATTTCAGTCCATTTACTAAATTATTCGATAAATACTTCAAAAAATACCTACACGTTATTTAATTGATTATACGAGTCCTCTTTTTGCTGTACTTGATGAGAAGGTCACGCTTTAAAAAAAAAAAACCTAGGATTAAAAAAAAAAAAAGCAGAAAAAAATTTGTGGAGTTGAAAAAAATAAAAAGAATGGCAGAGAAAAAAGGCTACGGGAAGTAGTCTTCCAGTTGAATCCCCTCTAATTTACTAACTATGTACTAACAACGTATGAAAGGGAAAATTACTCGTTTCAGATTATTTGAGATAGTGTAATGATGTTCTCTGCTTTATGTCTAAAGAATCTACTCATAGATGGGCTATTTCAATATTTCAACATTTTGATAACATTTATGTAATTGTCGTAGATGGTAAATTAAACTCGAAATTTGACATAAATTTCGTTATTTTAATTCAAGAGTTTGAATAAATTATATGATGTTGATTATGGAATGGATTTGCAAAACCAAAATTCATTTTAAACACCTGCCAATCTCTTTAACAATCAGACTGGTAAAAATCGATAGACGTCAGAATAAGTATGACAACAAGTATTTAAATTTCACTGTTTCTATTTTATACTTTTCTGCGGAGATGTGACATGTTTTTTTTGTTCGGTTTAAAATTTTAATTTTCGGTCTCATTTACACTTGGGAATTACTTTTTCATAGACGAGATTAAATGTTACATTTATGGTGGAGTACAGTTTAGGTATGTGGTTGATGAACAAAAAAAAATAGAAAGGAATAAAAGAACGTGATATTTTAAATGAATTTCAATAATCGATGATAATGCTACTTTTTTTTTTTTTTTAATTGTGGAAATAGAAATACAATAGAGTATCTTGTATGAGGTTATTAAAAAAAAAAAAAAATAAAAGTATGTTTTAAAAAATAAATTGCATCATTTTTAATTTTTCGCACAAAGGAAAAATGAATAGAATTTTTAAACAAAAAATTTATTACTGGATTATGATTATTATTGTTAGTTCTCTTAAAAACGAACGATGACGAAGTAGTGAATTTAATCTCTAACAAAGAGGGGAAATAAAAAATATTGTGGATTTGTCCAAATTAGTGAATTTTTTGCGGGAAAATAATTATAAAAGTCTAATTGTGAAAGTGGATAGAGAATTGGATATTTTCTATTAATTTTTTTATCAATTTTAAGATGAATAACTCGTTTAATTTTTATTTCTAACATATAATTCCTCGTCAATTTTTTATCATGATCGATGTGAAAAATTTTTGAGAATACCAACATTTAGAAAATAAAATGAAGATTTATTCTCATCATTTAAGAAAAATTTATCGATGTAATTGAATCTCAAAACTTACATCATTTTTTTTATTTCAGAAAATTGATATAAAGTCATAGTTTTTGAAGAAACTTTTCCAGAAGTGAAAATTCAGTCTTTACTTGGAGAATACGAGATTGTCTTTGATTGTAGAAAAATCAATTCTTTGATAAACTGGTGAAAATTCAATATAAAAAGTAATCTTTTGGTCAAGCTGGTAAATTTTTCTGTTAAAAAAAAAGCAAATGATGAACAGTAAATACATTCTGATGAAGATTTCCACAATCCACATTAATAGTCATTCATAAATGACAAAAAACCTCCGTTAAAGCAAGTCGTAAAAAAATTATGATAAAAAAATTCAATAACCAGAATGAATTAACGAATGAAAAGTATCTCCAAGAATAAAATCATCAATTAAACATTTGCGGTGTAAAATTTTCCATCATAAATGATTTTCTAACGAAAATATGACGATGGTAGACCACAGGTGAGTGGTTGGAAATGATTTTTTGTTTTTCATTCCAGGACAACAAAAAAGAAAAATGGAATAATTAAAATGTCGTCATCATTTCTATATACCGTGTGTACATGAGAGGAATAATATGCGTAATAGAGTATAATAGTGGAGTGTAAAATTACCTCTAAATTTTCACTTGGTAACCCGCCTGCACCCAATTGATTATCCAAACAAACCACTACAAGTGCATGTTGTCCAAGAACCGACGCATAGCTCGATATTTGCAATCTAGATGTACTCTAGTGTGAAATAGCTGATAAACATTGAGAAAGATCCGGGACTTACGAGGAGGACAACTAGAAATTTGAATGCAATGCATCAGTACAATAGTCCAACCATATAATACTCGTATAATTGACTAAGGACTCTACATCGAATTAGAATACTAAATTATTTGTAAATGCATAAGATAAAAATGTGGAGAACAAGATCATTAAATAATAAAAAATGGAAATAAATAAAAGAAAATAAAAAATTTACTGACATGAAACTCGAAACAAAGGGGTCGTTATAAACCGTGGATGAGACGAGTAGGAGCATGAAATAAAAACTAGGCCGAGCAAAATAATAAATAAACATGGAAGTAATAAAGTAACATGTCCGGTAGTGACCATTGTGCTATTAAACTCAAGAGACTTAGTTATTTCTGAATCATCCTCATATTCTTTCACCAGTTTTCTACATCAATAAATCACTCTATGAGAGTATCAACATCTGCAAGAAATCGTGTCATTTCTATATTGTTCAGTCTACTCCCAGCTATAGATGATTTTCCATAAAGTTTTCGTCAATTTATATATCACTTACTCAAAGTAATGTCTTGATAAAAAATATTCAGTGACTGATTAAGTGCTTGAAGAGATTTTTTTGTTTAAAATTATTGAAAGAAGGTTTACAGAAGATCTAAAAAAATGGATTATTGAATTGAGATTTCAAACTGAAGTCAAATATTTTCATACATTTGTAAAGTCTACAAAAATCTTTTGAACAAAGTGTTTAAATCGAAGATTTATTTCAATCAATTAGTTAATCCTTTAATGAATCAAAAAAAAAGACAAACTGAACAGAAAAAAAAACACTATTCTCTGTGCTCAATAAATTTTTTATTTTACATCTCAATTAGAGTAATAACCAACATACTATTTTCTTTCATGCCTTTTAACTGTTATGAGAAACTAACCCTGGATGCAGTCGCGATCAAACTTAAGTAATCTTTTTTATTGTGCAAGCTGAAGAATGTAGAACAATTTTCTCGTCAGGTAAAAAAGTAAGGAGTCAAAATACACACCAATGAACTCACAAGCTCAGATTCCTAGTTCTTTTCAGGACACCATCATGACAAACTTAAATTTCACCTTATATTATACTGTTTGTAAGCGTTCATAAGTATTAACAGAGGTTATTTAAAAAAGAAAAAGTAGGTTTAACTCTACTTATTAATTAAAAAAAAAAAAAGAAATACAAAATGTTATAATAATAATATTACTTATCAAGTGGACTGGCTAAGCTCTAGGGAAAGTGTCATTTGGTCAAATGCTTATTTAATAGAGTCAGGTTAACCTTATGCCCCAACTATCACTTCAAGATCAAAATATGGCTTTTAATAATCAGATTGAACCAGCTCTGAAGGGTTTAGACTTGCCACAGAATTAAAGAGCAAAATTCTGAAGCAACGTAATCAGCTTCCAGAGTAAGATTCAACTGAGTAGAGTAGCCAACTCCAAAATGATTGGAGTACTTACAAGCTAGTGGACATAGACACGACCAGACCAGGCTTTTTACCTGAGTAAACCCCGTTTGCAATCTAGACTACTATAGTCACGACCCCGTTCACAACTTTGACGTTTTATTGCATTCCATCTGTAACTCTAGTGCTGAATTCAAGGTCAAGTTTTTGATGAATCAGAGTTGTTAGGTGAAAGCTAGCAGATAAGATGAGGATGGCTAAGATTCAATGCAAGAATGCATGCTGGTAAGTATTATAAATAAGAACTGAATAATTAATAATTTATTTAAGATGATTAATAAAATAACAAATGTAAGATTAAACGAAAATATGTCTGTTCTAAAGAAGTTTTAGTTGCAAACTAATGTGAATAAAATATTCAAACGTTGCTATAAATAGGTCAACGTCAATTGTACAAGATACAAATATTTTATAATACTGATTTTACAAACTCGAATTCATGCCTTCATATACCGTAAAAAACTCACCTAGATATACAATTGTGGATCTTCTGGAGGTATATATCATAATGATATTACCATTAATGTAAATCACTTCAAGCCAGTCAATATTCACTTATTGACAGTTATATAACTATCACTATTTGAATCAATGTTATACTTATATCACTGTGAATGTCTGCTAATTCATTTTTAGAAAGTAATGAACAGTAAATTGATTTAATTTCTAACCAATATGTTTGATAATTTAATTTTAGATTATATGAAGTTTCAAGAATGGCATCAAATCGGATTGTGTTATTTATAGTTTAATTTGTGGATTATTTAATCGTTAGATTTGATTTGAAAAATATTTATTATTTCTTTACTCTTTCAAAATGAAGTGATGAATATACATTGTTTAGTAGTGATTTTTACTTTCTAAAAATGAATTAATTCATTTTTAGGAAGTAAACAACTAAACAATGAATAAAAAAATTGTTTATAAATATAAGCGTAAATTTTTAATTCATTAAACAGTAATGAATACGTTAAATTGCTAAAAAAAATTAAGAAAGAATTATTCATATCAAGAAAAATGTTGTCCTTATAAAGAAGAGAAATAGAATTAAAATATCTCCTTATAATTTTGTGAATTCTGGATCCAAATTTTGAAATAACTTTATTACGAAACTTTATCAAAACTACATATCAAATAATAACTTGGATGTAATTTATTTGTATCAAAATAAGCTAAGTGATACAACGGCAACATCCTCTATTTTCCTCCAAATAAATTATTTCATTAAATATGCAAATATAATCCTTTTAGACCATAATCTCGTTCGATAGGATATTAAAACTAAATTGCAAAGAAGATGACAATTGGATAGAGAGCACATTTATTTAATACGCTTCAACGTCATCGTCTCATTGGCTAGACGTTAATGAGAAAGTCAAAACGAATGAAGTTGAAATAATTGGATTGAACTTCATATTCCATGATGAATATCTTTTTATCTTATGAATATACACTTTAATTTTTTTTACGTAGACGGAACAACAAATTAGATAAAAGAGATGGGAAATTAGTGGAGAATAAGGCTAGTTAAATCGGATCGAAACTGCTGGCGTGAACAGGTACTATTATCTCTGAGATTGGTGACTGCACTCGAATGTCGAGTCGGTCTTCAACATTCTGCAAAGTGAATTTATCGCTGGCAAACTCGCGAAAACTCACTCCCTAGAGAGAAGTTGGTATTCAGATGGTTGGAAACTAATATTCCAACGTATAGATTTATATGCCTCTTTTAAAATAAATGCTTGTTTTCAGTAGCTTACACCACTGATAAACATGATATGTAAACTAATTCCATATGTTATAAGGACTTATTGGAAGATTATAAATTATATCCACTACAATTAACAGAGATTATGGAGCTGTGTTCAATATTGTCTAATTATTTGTACTATTTATTTAAATTTCTAAAGCCACTTCACGAGTTTCTTAAGCGAAATTAAAAAATAGGTCATGAATTAAAACTTTAATCTAGTTTTGTAAATAATAAATAGAACTATTTTTGCCAATAATTAATCCTGATTCTCTTTCAGCAGAATAGAACATAAACTCATAATCCAGAAGAAATAATTAAACTCTAATATTAGTATTAAAAAAAAAAGACAAAAGAAATGCGAAAATAAACGGGAATTTCTTTCTCTCTCACAAAAAATTTCATAATCTGAATATACTTGAAAACAAATTTTTTAATTAAAAAAATTGCCAATAACTCTAAGGGACTTGACTAAAAATAAATATAAGGTTTCTGCAGTTGTACTAATCAAGTTTATTTTCAAAACAAATCCATGTTAGAAACTGAAAAAATATTTACTTTTTTGGCTTTTTGATATAACTGATCAAAATACAATTTTTTAATAGTTTTTAATTTAATAAAAAAAAAAAATGATTTATGCAATTAATGCTAACCTAACTAATTAACAACTTCAAATGCTACTGAAACAATTAAAATCCTACTCAGCTTACGGGTTTTTAAATTATTCATTTCCTCTAAAAGAAGACTAAATTAAAGGAGCTGATAATCGATGAGATTACTTGGTAGTGCAGTTTTGGGAATAACATACATATATGAATAGAACATAGAAGGATGTATTCTGTACGTACGAGCGGGTTGTCTCGTTGATGCTTTGGGGTGCCTATTTCCAGGTCTTGTAACAGTGCTTGAGGTTGATTATCACGCGATGGGATAACTCGAGTTCATTGTACTTAACCAGGGTGAAATAATTAATTGTACCCATCGTATCAAGCTATAACGAGTGCATAGAGTTGAGACAATAACAGACGTTTGTATTTCTATTTCTATGTAAATACTTTAACAAAACCCTGAATGCCATGCTTTGAGCTTTGTCCTGTCTCGAATATTTTACATATATGCATGTAATTCGTACATACATATATACAAAACACATAGTAAACTAATTCTCCCTTGCGGCGACAAGTGACTAATAGACCAACCAAGTTACTAGTCTTGATTTAATCTTCCTCAATTCTCAGTTTCAATTTATTCTAGCCAATTAATCCACTAGTTCTACTCAATTTTCAGTTATTTAAACTTTAATTGTTTAAGTTTTCTCATTTTTATGCCTTTTTTTTATTTAAATTTTTTCATTATTTTTTTATCATTTATCTTATGCCAATTTTTACCTATGTTTTATTTCAGATTACTTTTAATTTAAGTTCTGTCCATCTTTCTGTCTATCACGCAGTATCTTACTTCGTGATAACTCATTCGTTCACAACCTTACCTACACATTGGTGTATGTACATACGATTTTATTTATTTTTTTTTTTTTTGATCATTTATTTTTACTCACTATTATTAACTGAAGATGAGAAGAATAGAGAAAAAAGTTGAAATGTAAAAAGTTGGTAAAAAAAAATAAAACAAAAGATGTTATTTCGCCTCATTTAATGGAGTAAAAAATTCTCCCGTTGAAGAACAAATTTTTCCATGAATTAAGACCACACATATGTATATATGAATTTACAAACTTTTAATATATACAGGACAAACCATCCCAACTTTGGCACTGCACTTATATTAAAAAAATAATTCCACATGAAATAAAAAAAAAAAACTTGTGTTTACTATGAAAAATTATTAGTGTCCACATTTACTTAACATCTTTTACTTGTTCTCATTTTTTCGAAAAAAGAACTGTCAAAAATAAACGAAAAGATCGTTGAACATAAACTTATTATTTGCATTCCATCTTTTTCTACTTACAAAACTTAACCAAGTCCGAAATGTAAACATCATAAAATTACGTAAAACAAGTATGCATCGTACAATCGATTTCTAGAAATAAAAGCAAGTACATAAATTCAATGAAATACTATAACACGGTGATAGAAAAAACAAAAGAATAAAAACGAAAACATATTAAAACTATTTACCTTTCATTCTTTTTTAATCCAAAATCGCAATAAAGTTTCTCTAAAAACTAAGCCTGATAGATCAACAACATTGTGTCGAACATGAGTTAACCTAAATTTTGAAACTGACTAATGAAACATTTTTCAGTGACATCAACATTAAATAGATGACATTATTGACAATATTGGAGTCACAAAAATATTTTCTTATAGTTCCATTAAATAAAATAAATTTTCAAATATTCATTTAATCTTCACTCTAGGACTGGAGTAAAAAATAATTAACATGAATAAATAATGAATCTCACTAAAAAATAAAATAATACACAAACTTGGATTGGTCTTGACCGAGAGTATGTGTGATAAAAATCCATGGAAAACTAGTATCTTCATTACTGTGCACTTGTTCATTAGTATATTTCAACTGAACTGAAATATTAAAAAAAAAGAAAAATAAAACTAAAAACTCATCTTCAACAACTTCTGATTAAAAAATAAATAAAACTTGAACAATAACTCCAATGCAGAAATTAAAAGGGCATAAACTTGTCAAAGTCGACAACTTAATAGACAGAAATTCACTATTGAGTATTTAATTGAGAGTAAATAAGCATTTCAATTACTTTTAGAAATGGAAATTGACAAGTTGTTACATTCAAAAGTAATTATCGTGCACTTAATGACTTTTAATTGATGTTTTTACCTGTCCCGGTATCGCTGTATGCATTAACTGCTGCCACAATGTAGGGTATCACCGCGAGGATAAACATTGTATGACGATGTCGACGCGCAATCATCAACTAAATCCACGACTGCCGAACAAACCGTCTCTACACTCACTAGAAGAACATTCTCCCGCCAACACGTGGCGCATGCGCAGACTGTTCCAAGTGTCGGGGTTTATTTTCATCACCCCAATCTTACTTTTATTATTTTCATCATAATCTTTTTTACTGTGTTAACAGTTTAACATTCGTCTCACATTTGTTTATTGCATTTTTTTTAGAGGGCATTGTTATTAGTGAGATTCATCGGATTAAAATGGACATTTCCGTGAATTCTACCAAAGCACGAAAGGGGATATAAAAAACACGTGGATGGCCGCAAAACAATACTCCATTATTGATGATGCTATTGCACGATCAGAACTTGCAGTTGCATGCTAGTAAATTAATAGTATATAATATTTTGATGTAAAACACTATTTTAAACGGAGTACATCAGTAGATTTCCATCTTCAAGTATTGATATACTTATTCCAAGTGACACGTGATTACTCTTCATATCAATCATTTTCTTTTTTCATGTCGTTTTAAAGCTAGCCAAGTAATTAATATAATAATAATTGGAGGAAATATTATAAATGACATATCATTATTGTCATGAAGTAGTTGGTAGGTTTTTAGCTGATGAATGTCATAAAGAGCCTTCACTCTCAATCAATTATAAACTGACAAGATTGACGTGTTTATAAATAAATCCGATTAATTCATTATTATTTGAATCCATTATTTACAATTTTAATCTTCTTCTATTATTATGAAGATTCATTTCTATATTTATATCATTTTAATGAATTTATAAAAATAGGTTTGAATGAATGATGAATTACATAAGTTGAAATTTAATGAATGGTATTATTTAATAAAAAACATTAAACATATTATTTTTGAACTCCATTTCATGGTTGAAAATAGTCTATATTTTAGATGAAAGTTTTGTGGTGAACGAAGCTCTAAAACTGATAGTTCATTTTCATATAAATTCCAAATCAAACTCATGTTATGTCTTTTTCAATAATTATTAAATTTTATAATGTCATAATTAAATATAAAATATAATTTTATTAGATATTTATATTATAGGAATTAGAAGATATTGAAAGGTAAATAAAATTCAATAGTTTACAATAACTGAACATATATTGGAATTTCATTGACGATGAAAATACTGGATGCTAAATTTTTTGCATAGTTATTCATAAGTATAATGAAAAATTTTATAATTATGTTCAATAGAAATGTTGTTTATTTAATAATTTAACAATAAATAACAAACACAAAACTTTTAAAAAAATTTTAATTAGGAAACAGGGAATAAAAGAATTTTTAATCATCATTATATTTATATATTTCAAATTCGCAAGCAGAATTTAAATAATTTAAAACCAATATAATATAAACGTTTTTTCAATACAAGCAGTACAATTTAAATAATCCAGCATCAAATAATTTAATCACTGTTTAGCCATCAAACTTTTGCATTTAACGCCAGAACTTTAGTTTAAATTTTTAACATCACTTCATCTGATGTACATCATTTATAAATTGAAAAGAAAAATAAATAAATTTTTTATCAGTTCTTGGGGATCACCCAGATAGATGAAGTAGTGCTTAAATGTAAGGTTTTTGTGGAAAATAAACCAAGCGTAGAATTATCGATTACTTAGTAGCGATTCGGTTTCTCTAGTGTTTCTTTGCTCTGCATGACTTGATGGTATGCAAGCGTAACACGTCATTCGATTGTTGATGAGGCAAGTAAAGGGTAAAAGTAGGAGGGTAAGAGGAAAAGGATGTAGATGAGAGACGTTAGTGAGGAAGCAAAACTCTGATCGTGCCGTACACGATCGATATGACGGCCGACTTTTGAATCGATTTCAATTTACCCTCATTTACAAGCTCTCGCTTCGTAGGCTAACGAGCTTTCGAAAGTCGTAGACAGCCGACGAGTTTGGTGATGGTTAAAGGTTGCTGTTATACCTATCTATTCCCATTCCCCAATACATTTAACTCTTCTGTAACTTACACCCGATGTTAGTTCAGTGTAGACACAAGCTGTCCGCGGATGTTAATTATAAAAAAAACTTTCAATTAACTTTCAATTAGAAAAATAAACTAGACCAACTGAAAAATAAAAATACACCATTAAAATTTACCACTTTATTATAGATGTAAAATATATCTTCACTATATAAGTTCATTGTCTTATCAATTAGTTTGAGATGAGATTGTTCATGTATAAACAAATATCTTTTTTTTTTTTACAATTAGATATCAAAATAAAATCATAAATTAATTAAAATATCCATTGATGTCACCCTCAATCACTAATTAACATTCATAACTAGATAACAATTTTCTCAATCACAAATTTGCTTCTCTATTGATCAAACAACAATTATAACAAAACAAAAAAATAGCAAAAGATACCAAGTTTTTGTGATCAAGGGCTAACAAGAAGCAATAAAATGAGCTTTTTATTAACATTAATCGATGTATCTGATAACTTGCTACGTAATAACACAGTAATAAATAAAAACAATCATAGGGTATATTGAAAAATCTATAAAGAAATAAAAAGTAACCTTTTGTTACTATAGAGTATTTTTGATTCACCACTTTTTCTCATTTCCTCTGATTGATTACTTGGCTCACATTCTGGTTTATTTCTCATAATTACTGTACGACTGAATAACGGCCAACAAGAAAAACGTGGCACTCATCACATACTCGAACTGGTTTAGCTGAATTGGGCAAAGCAATGGTGTTATCACTACAGGCATTGCAGAAAATATTTCCACAATTTCGGCAATGATGCTGCAACATACAAGAGAACATTTTATGAGTGCATTAAAGTAGCAAGTTGAAGAAACTGCAAATGATTCACACAATTTTACAGAGTATGAAAGGAAAGTAACCATAAATCGTCGCGATTACGTACGGATTTTTCTCTTTTCGCAGTTTTCAGGAGAAGTGTACGACTATTATAAAGACGGTTAAGCTTAACGTCCTGGAATGGGCAAAGCTGACTGCTTTTTGTATCTTTCTTCCTCTCAGCAGTATATATACTGCAGATGCCATGCTATGCTACATCCAAATTGAATCTTTCTAAATAAGATGGTTCCGTTATTACATGAGCATAGATTGGGAATAAAACTTTTCATGCTTCCCCACTTGGTTTACCGATAACCGATTCCCCGTAAAGTTAATTATCGAGCCGTCCCGAGGCGCGTGACTTACGATCCAAACGTCGTGAATCTGCCTTGAGAACTTGGAGTACCGCCAGGCCTCAAGCTATGTTCAGTATAAGTATACTGACTTATCTTACACCTTCCTGCGGATACTTATAGATACTTAAGGGAATGCATACATCAAGTCGATGATCAGACGCCTCGTAAATGCCTACTAAATTATTTCTCGCTCTGACATTTATTTGATTCATATTAAGCTACTAATAAGCATGGATCTTAAAAATCTGACGTTATTACTTATTAATTATCATTAGAAATTGGATTTAGATCAAATAGTTATTTCTTTACTTTTAAAAAAAACTCCTACAATTTGTGCGAAAAAGTTAAATTTTAATTATTTATAAAGTTCATATTTAGATAACTGATGAATTTTTAATAATCATTACATGGAACTTTTATTTAAATTATAAAAATTAGTTTATGTAAGTTAGTGAGTTGAATTCAGATGATAATACATCATATGTATTCAAATGAACTTGTGAAAATTGAGAGGAGATAATTTTCAATGCAATAAATATGAACTAAAATCTGTGAAATATCACACTCAAAATAGATAAAGTAAACCACTAGACAATTTTCTTAAGTGGAAGAAATCATTTCACAATTCAACCTATTATAGTTTTTACAATTTCGACTATTAAAGATATTAAAGAAATAAATTTGATCAAACTTCATTTTTCTTTCTGGAGTCAGTTTTTTTTTTACTTAAATCTAACAAAAGTTCTGAAGAAAAATTTATATTATTGGTTTATTCAATATAACGTTATAAAAATAAATTAAATTAAAAATTATTCTTTTGATCGACAGAATTTATTCAATTATACAAATCAAGGACTAACTAAATTTCCTTTAATGTGCATATCAACTTGAGAACATATTCTTCTATCATTCACACAATCCCTTGTTCCAGAAAAATGATTAATATTTCAGAGTTGATCTATTAATATATTTTCATCTTTCAAATTATTATTCAAATATGCTTGATGCAGAGCACGTAATAATGAATGCAAGATATAAAAAAGTTGAAAAACCGATTCTTAATTTCAATAAATAATTGAATTAAATTTCTACAGACCTTCAAAAATGATTTTACCATGAAACACAATGAATTTCCACATAAATACAATTATCCCTTTATTTTTCAATAAAATTTGTTAAGAAATAATCGTTGATAAAATGATAAAATTACTTACTGGAGAACGTTAATAGATTGAGTTTAAAAAAATTAGTGGATGAAGTTGGCTAATAAAATTGCATGGAGATTATGATGAAACGGAAATGTTTAGACACAAATGACCTGTGAGGGAGTTTCAAAAATGAATATTAAAATATTCTATTTGATAAAGTTATTTTGTTATTTTATAGTCATAAGTTTATTCCTATTAAGGTGCTTTACACGTCACTTTTACGAGGATATCCTGTCATAAGTATACACGCGGCCAACTCTAAAATGATGCTTGCAAACTTGTCCGTCTAGCCTATTCTATATTAAACAGTATGGTAATATGTTTGGTCGGTTAAAAAAGAGAAAAAAAAAACGTAACAAAGGCATGAACGTGTTATTATGCAATAACTTAACTTGCCGCTGTTCAAGGCGTTGAAACACATGAGATTAGGGGCAGATTCAAATATATTTTACAACCCGGATGGGCTATGTCTTTATCACACTGACGGTTGAGTGTGAATATGCATATCCATCCGTGTCAAATATTGAACTCTTAAAATAAATACATAGCAATTAATTTAAGATATCTCGTTGTTATCATTGATGCTGGTATGCAGCTTAATCAGTAGTTGTTAAATAATAGCGAGGTTCCAGAAACTCAAATAAACTATAATCAGAGTAATTCAACAATTATATGTTTATCTTATAATAAAAAAAATTATTACTGAAAACTTTGTTGAGAATTTTTCATTATTATTGATGCATTATAAAGCGTCGGACTAAAATGATGATATACTACTTGTGAGAGTCAGTTTTAAATCAAATTGAAAGACAACTAGTTATTGGAAGAATAATAACTTTTCAGATAAATAAACAAAGATGAACATAATTAGTGATGCAACAATTAATATTAATTACCAATGAATCACAAAGCCAATTATAATACTATTTATTACTACCGAAAACTCTATGTAGTCATAAATATTGAATAAGGTTAGAAACTAATTATAATATCTAAATGGCTAAGCTCTAAATGAATTCTATAAAGTTACTCCAATTACATTATTTACATGAAAAATATATTTTTGTTTATATCAACTAACTAAACTTTGTGATTATTACAATTAACTCTAGGGCATTGTTTTCATCTGAATAAATTCAATCAGCCATGTTTACTTTTACTGAAATTCAAAAAGCTTCTAAACTCATCAATACAACAATTCATATCATTTCAAAAAAGTAATAAAAATCATTAATCTCAGTTGAAAATTAATAATCTACATACTACATCATATTAATAACCATAATTTAGTTATCCAAATTTTTTTTTAATTTTATCCTTGATATCAAAAGCATTCTACATAAAAACATGTTTCAAATTAATTGAAATAAAAAGTTGATGAAAATGTTCTAAGTAAATTTTGTTGCATCATCATGGAATATTTAATTTCTAAATGTTAATGACTTTTGTTTGTTCTTCTGATAGAATCAAATAATTTTCCTGATCTTGCACTTTAGTACAGGCTAACGTGGTCACTTTACTCAAACTTGGCAAATCTTGAAAAGTAGTGAATAATTGTAGTTAAACGATTAGGAAGTCCATCTCTCGAGCTGATGAATCCTACGATTCTACCAAGGGAAAAGAAGAAAAAAAAGAGACGGAGAAAAGGGGTCGGGAGGTAGAGTTGCAATTAAGAAGTTTGATTACCTTGCGACGAGTTAAGTTAAACTCTCGGTTACAGCCTTTGCAATGACTCACTAGTCGATCATTGGCCCAAGTAGCAGTGCCTTCCTGATTTGCCTGATGTTGAGCATTATTCACTGCTTCTTGTAATTCTACGGCTGCCAATTTTGCTGTACTCAATTGACCGCCCAATTCTTCAAGAGTGTGCTCTTGCTCTGTACATATTTCTCGTAGTGCGTAATGCTCTTCTTGCAAAGCTAGATATTTCTAGAGCAGAAAAAAGTTTAATTAAAATAAGTATAGAGTTCTTTACACTAGTTGTGCTGAGAGAAAAAAATTATTTTTTTTTCAAGAAAAAAAATTCAATAAAATTTTTACTTCAAAGCAAAAGTTTCTTGTTCTGAGCAAATGTACAAAACAGTTGAATGAATATAATTAGTAAGATAATTAATTATCATGTTCAATTGATAAACATTCAGTCACTGATGTAGATTGAATTTAAAATAGACAATTAAATCAATAATTGACTTCTAAAATATTTGCGTTTTAATTAGATATATAAATATGAATAAAAAATTTAAAATAAAAACAATATTATATGATAATACTGTCCAAACTTTGAATAATAAAGCTACTAATTTATGCATTTTATAAAAGCCATTGTTTATATTAAATAAAATTAATTCAAGAGTTAATAAAATGTATACATGAGGTTTTATTTGACTTGTAAATGTTTCAAAGTAACTAAAATTTGGTTTATGAAGCTAATTTTCCACAAAGATAGCAATCGAAATAAAAGATAAATTACCGCTTGCACTTGCTTTAATTGATCAATTTCTTGATGAAGTTGAGAAATTTTTTCTGTGTTAGAAATCGATGACTCTTGAAGCGAAGTACGCCATTCTCGTTCTACTTTTAATTCTCTCTCAACTCCATTTGTCCTCGCCTCTCGCTCTGCAACTTCAGCACCCAAAATCCGTACTCGTTCCTCCACTTCCGTTTTAGCACCATCAATTTCCTTACACCTGAGCCAAATTTATCAGTCCCATTAAAAATATTAGTAACCAAAAATTTATCTTAAATACTTATTATATAATGTAAATCAATTTTTATTTTTATCTATAAATAATTAAGTTATTCTTTTCAATTGCAATATTCATTTCAATTTATTTTTAATACAGTGTTAAAACGATGATGAATCAATTTTTCTATAATTTAATAATAAATAAATTAAAAATAGATTACTTATCATCAAAGGTAGAAAAAAAGATTATACTTTTCTATTAGATTTAATGAATTCTTAATAAGCATTTAATGTGAAAGAATTTCATTTATTACGACCTATATATTCTTTATACACTTTCACCAGTAAATTAAAAATATTCTACTTAATATTCTATTTTATTTAAGAGATACTAGAATTAATTCATAAGTGATATGAAATCGATTGAACGTACACAGCGTACTTTTATACCGGCTGGTTTAATCAATATTTTGTATTATATGAATGAAATGTTTTAGTTACAATAAAAAAATGTGCTTGTTCAATATTAATATAAAGATAGAAGGTAATTAAGACAGCGGGAGTTAGAATTATTCATTTATTATTCACATTACAAGCTCACATAAAATAAATCATGCGAGATTAATAGTAATTTTGCCATAATAATTAGTATACATAATCAAGTTTTGTTATGTGTTATAATTTTATCACCTTGATACGTTTATTGTTAGTGTTAATAAGAATTTGTTTATTTACTAAATTGTATTCAAGCTCCAAAGTTAATAATTATTGACAAGAGACAATAGTAGTTCCGCTCTGATTATGTGTAACAATTCTCTAAGATCATTCAACTAGTTACAGTCTTATTTCCCCAACATATACTATTTTCAATTAATAAATATTAATATTAATTTTATTATAAATATGGGGTTTCACTCAGTTGTTTATATTGCCTTCTGACCATCGTGCATAAAAAATATACACATCAAAAGAGTAAAGATAATAAATAAATTAATATATTATTAGAAAATATCATGTAAATTATTTGTTATTGGTTTTAGTAAATTATAAATGGAGATATTTGTATACGAAAATAAAAAAATAAATAAAAATAAAAAATAAACCTACTTTTTATCCAATTTTTGGATTGTTTCTGACATGGACATCGTTCTCGCCTCCAGTTTGGCAATGATTTCAGTTTTGTGCTTAAGTGAACTCTCACATTCCTGAAATAAATTATTTTTAAGCAAATATTCGCTATTGAATGATATTATTTCCAAGCCATATGAAGAATTTTGCTATATTTTTCGATTATGATTTTTTTAGTCGCTTTTTGCCTCAATAAATCTTAAAGTTATTATTTAATTTTTCCAATTAATGTGATAATAATAAAATCTGTTTTATTGCACTTTATTGTTTGAAAAGAATACAATATTATTGCATTGAATTCATCTTGGACAAGAAAATATAAAAGATACTTTCAAGTTGGACATAAAATACATCTTGTTTAGAAAACAGATTTTATTTCAAAAACTAACAGAAATCTTTTTAATTGCTCGCAGACTTCTGCAGTGAAGCTTCAGAAACTTTTTCATCGTCTTTAGATAGTGAGCATTCAGAAGTTTTATCACTAGAACGCCTTTTATCTTTATTATTATGATTATTTTCAGTTCCTGGAGCTTTATCTGATGTAGGTGAAGCTTTTGGTGAAGTTGGGCTTATTTTTAAAAATGATTTTGTTGAACTTGGTGTCGTTGGACTTCTTCCACTATCATCCTTCATCAAATGGTTGTATTTTTCGAGATTATTTAATAGTTTACCAATTTGATTGGTCTTTGCATGAAGACGGCTGACCATTTCACCTTTTTGCGTCAACTCCACTTCACACTCCTACAAGGATAGTTGTGGACATGCAAACCATTAAGTTCAGATCAAGTTAGTGTTTAGTTAAATCCATTTATGACATTAAAAACATAAAATATAATTTAATCATCATTAGTAAAAGCTTAAAAAGGGTAGAAAAAAATAATATAATACTGAATAAAATTTATAAAAATAATTAAAAAGAAGATTCGTGTTATTAAATCAATATTTAATATTAAGTAAAATATTAATACATGCACTTAGTGGTAAGTTTAATGTGATTTTATATTAATTAATTTATATTGAGTGAGCTGTGCTAAAGGATTAGTAAATAGCATGCTTCAAAATTTAAATTGAATCAAATAGTTATATTGAACTATTATACGCATTATTCACCTGTAATTTTTTATACATTTCCAAGTTAATAAGCTTAATGTCTTCTAGTTGTCGTCTTAGTGAAATAATTGTATCTTGTTTTTCATGAATATCTTTCTCGAGAAGCTTCATTGCTACTTCCATCTCGGATTTCATGCTGATCTGTTTGTAAAAACATTTAAAAATAAGTCTAAGGCTTCTTATAAACAGATCTGATTAAATTATTTATTTAATCAAACATATGTTAAACCTGTAAGGCAAGTTCTTTCTCAACTTCAGCTCGTAATTTTTTTTCTGATTCTACTCTGCTTCGCAATTCTTCTATTTCTGAAGTCGTTTCTGTAATTTTTACTGGTATCTTTCCATTCTAAAATATAAACATTTATTAATTATTGTCATTTTTATGGATTTTTTTTCCGTTAACTCGTACCTCCATTATATCTTTCACTTCAATCCCAAGCTCTTTCTTCAACTGTCGATTCTCTTCATGTAGAGTTAAAATATTATTTTTTGCTATTGAAAGATCTTCTTTCATCAGTGCATTTGTAGTAGTTAACGATTCTACTTTTGCTTGAAGATTCGTAACAGTTGCACTAAAAATTAATTCAAAGAATAATAATTAAATTAATTTAAGTAACTTTTCTAGATCTACATTAAGTGTTGCATTTGATATTTACTTTAGATGGCGATTCAGTTCTTCAATGTAATTTTTCTGATCTAATACTGTCGTCATATTGTCATTCTCCAACTCATCATCAGGCGAATCACCAGGAATGTGATTACTATTACGTAAGTAAAGTGAAAAATCAATGACTCCCTGTTGACAGTCAAGATCTTCTTCTTTGACACAAAAGTTACAATCGATGACATTAAGTCCAACAAGAAGTCCCATTACTACAATAGCCTCCTCACTCATCATCAATGCATCAGGTTCAAAATATTCTGACAGAAGATCATCTCGATGATCAATTAAAACTTTTAAATAGTCTGCTAATTTCTTTTGCATCAATGCCATACGAAGCCATGCACGAGCTCTTCCCATTGCTGTCCTGTGTATTAAAATTGAGTTGATTTATTTGAAGTAATTCAGGTTAATCAGTAATTAAATGAATTATTTAATCAATTAACTGATAAAGTACCTCACAGTTGGGAGGTCACGAATGCTGGAAGTGATGTCTTGTGCTTCTGGACAGTATTTTTCAACTAATTGAAGAATGTCCCACAGTTCCTTTTTTGGGCCAAGAAGACCCTGTAAAATCCAACGTTTTTAGCACTGAATCTATTGGATATATTGGTATTTTTACTGTGATTATTCCAAAGATCTAAATGGTGAGAATGATTAAATTACCTTCTTTGGTCGTAGACCATGCCTGAGCACATGTTCAAGGACGATGAAAAAATGTTGAAGTGGCATGTGATCAGAGTCAAGCATTCGACCATATTTAAGTGAAGTTTCTATTAATTCTTTTACAATTAATTTCGAAATATTCACAAGATTACTTCTTTCGATAATTACTGGATCCCGAGCTGCAAAAAAGAATGATACAAAATGCATATGTGATATCAGTAACGGTTTCTAATATTTTCTGGTATGGTTGCAGAGACTGTTGCTACAGAAAAAATCATCAAAAAATAAATAAAAGTTTTGTTTTTTTTATTTATTGCATGTTGAAGTAAACCGTCTTTCAAGTTTTTAATGACAGCATTAGCTTGAAATAATAAAGGAAACTAGCAAAAAATAACTAATAATAAAAGAAAGAGTGAAAAATTAGCAGCGTATGAAAAAAAGAATTGATGCAAGCGATACAAACACAAGCTGGAGAAGTGCTGAATTGGTGGCGGACTTGGTGGAAGAATATCGTAAAGCTCAGATCGCAGAGATTGTTGCTGAGAATGTTGTTGCTCATGATGCAAACACGAATCATGATGATTAGATATACCACTGAGAGCTAAAGGTGGTGATGGAGATTGTTGCATGGAATCTTGCATTGAAAATTCAACATCCTGAAGTTCTTTTAGACATAGCCATTCACCATCAACCGACACCCTGAAGTTACACAGGTAAATGGTGTCCTGGGCACCAGCCATATCTTGTTCAATCATGGCTCCACCGTGTTGAAGATCACCCGGGGGCCTGAGTTTTAAACCGGCATTAGCTTCTTGCCGCATAGAGATCACAATGACCTCAATTGATTAGATCTTACTTATGTGTTTGTTTTGTTTTGATTTGTTCCGTGATTCCTTTTCTTCAAATTCTCTTGACAGTTCTTGATGATTTCCACTTGTTCTTTAACAAACGTCCAATTATTCAATTAAATTGAATTAAATCGTATTTGTTTCAACTTATTATCAAGTATTTGCAGCAATATTATTACCAATGATGATGGAGACTGCACTTTCCAACTTGTCTGTCAACTGTCACTTGGTATATTCCATTTCACGTTGGTGGTTGTGAGGTCTTATTCACTAATTAATTTAAGCTGCTATTTTTATTTTACTGACAATATTTAGATAAGTCAGAATATGTAAAAATTGATAGATTGCGCGTTACAAGGTTGAGATTTGATATTAAAAAATGTAATGGTGACGATCACTGTGTAAAGAATATTGATTTCCCTTCAGACTTTGCTACCCTCTATGATAATCAATAATAGAGGGGACGTGAGAAATTTCCATCACGTGCTGCTCCCACAAGTCTTTTCACTCTTCTGGTAGTAAACTTACCATTTTGCGGTCTTTAATTGCTACTGTCGATATCGTTGAAATTATTAACATTTATTTCATTATCGTGGGTAATAGAAATATTATATTAAAATAAATTCATTAAAGATGAATAAAAAAATCTACTTTTATATTTTTGAATAGAACGTTAATTTCTCTGTTTAACTTTGTTATCGTTCTACAAACATGCTGAAGAAATGTATTTATTTACTTGTAGTAATCTTAAATGACATTTTATGGTTTTGTATATTAATTATGTAATACATAACATAATAATAATCCATTAATGGAATAAAAAGCTTAATTTTGACAAAGATAGAACTTTCATAAACTTCAAGACTATGGGTTAACAAAATATTCATGAATTAATAAAAACATATAAATTGTTGTTAATTGAACTCAATAAAATTAAAAAATCTAATTTTCCATCTGCAATAAAATTTGATTATTAATTTTTTTTAAAAATAAAATAATAGATTCTGATAAGATTAACTAGAGTTGGAACTTTTGGGTTATCCACAAGTGTCATGATGCGATTACGTCAAGTAATTAATTCAATAAACAAAAGCGACTATTTGATGTTAGAACTGTAGGAAAATGTAATAAGTATGGATTCAAAAGCTTTAGATAATAAAAGATAAACTGAATAAATACGGATTAACTACTGGTTTAAAAACTGCCGCCTGAAGGATAGAATAGATATGGAAGGCGTGCAATTCACTACTGTGTTGATATGTACTCACGTCTTGGTGACCACCATGCATCCAATTTTCTAGGCCTAGACACAACAAGATCAGGCCATTTATCTTCACGTATTGAATAACTCGATGGTGATCTTGATACACTCGCGTGATCATTTTCATCGGACACCATACTCCCGGTCAACGATTTTTCGGACGGTGACATTACCAAATTCGAGCTGTTTTCTGCGGCCATTTTTGCTCATTATCAATTGTAGTTCAGTTATTTTAACATTACAAGATATACACGTGAATCAATTACTGATTAGGAGTACCCTTTCAAATTTACTTATCTAATTATGGCTTATTTATTTAGATTTCGATAGCCACGCATACACTTGTATACACTGAGATAGTCACCAACACTTTGTTTTTTATTTTTTTGTTATGTACCTATCTTTTTTATCAACCTGTCATTTCCTTACAATATTACCAACAGTCGTTAAAAATTTTCATCAAACTTTATAACCTAAAATATTTGTTCGATTATTATTATTTAAGAAAGCTAAGTGCGTACATTATCAGTACTTTTTTTATAAATTTAAGCAAAAAGTTAATTAAAATGTCGAAGGCTCCTTTACCTACTCCGACACCAGAATTGGAATGGGTTAAAATTCGAGAAGAATTAGCTGAATATGATCAAATTGAACCGTTCCAGAAAAAATTTAAAAGAGTACTTATTGAACATCCTTTGGTTCCTTTAGGTAAACTAAACGATTACATTATTAATAATTTAAGAAACAGTAATATAAATTTATTTCATAAAATCTATCTTTTAGTGACAAAAACATCTCAAATTTTGTAAATCTAGTGAAAATTTGTACTTTTTGTTTATTTGATACACAAATTTTTATTAAAGCTTTGAAACGTTCTTTTAGATTGCATAGTTTTATGAAATTGAATAATTGAAGAGTAAACGTATTTTTAGCATCCACAAAAAAAGAATACGTACTAATCAGCAATCGATTTATTATCTTCATTATGCAATTAAGTTCTCAATTATTATTTATATGAATAAATCATAATTCAGTTTTACCATTTTTTTTTACTTAAGTATAGACTTGAAAATAGATTTATTACCTTATCGAGTTAAAAATACGTAGTTAAATAGTCATTTTGAAAGTCAAACGTTTTATTACAAATATACTAAATATAAATAATAAATTGAAATATTTATTAATCATTCTGAAGATTTTACAATCGATTTTGAGATGAAAGTTTAAACGATTATTGTCAATATTAATTAATACAAAATTTTATAATTTCATTAATAGGAATTATGGCAACATGTGGATCTCTTGTTCTTGGAATGCGAGCAATGGTTCAAGGTGATCGCTTACGATCAAATTTAATGATGCGATTTCGAATATTTTTTCAAGCTGTAACAGTTGCTGCTATGACCGTAAGCGCAGTGACAGTTTTAAAATCAAGAGAAAAATCTGAAAAACTGAACGAAAATTCTACGTAGTTAATTTATTGATAAATTGATAGAAAATTATGTTGTTAAGTTCGATTAATAGATTTAATAACCTTTTCATTGTGTAAAAAGCAAGAGTGGTATTTTATAGCTGTTTTTGTTTAAATAATAAATTATTAATTGTAAAAAAAAGTAGTCAATATTTCTATTCGTATAATATATCAGTTTATTCTTACAATTGGTTTTCATAATACAACAAATGTATTACTGTTTAATTTCTTTATACAATTGCAATTCTAAAAAAAAATTGTATACTTATGTAAATAAGCCAATAGGAAATTAATTTTTTTATATTATAATTATAATCATCTCTCATAAACGAAATATCTAGAGGTGAAAAAATAATAAAATAAACATTTAATAATGGAACTAAAAAAAAAAAAAAAAATACTTGTAGAATGATTGATTTCAATGAATTTTTGTATCAAATGAATACAAAAATATCGTACCTTTTTTCTCAAGATCATTTTTCTTTTATAAAGGTTTACAAAATTATATAGCGACGATATTTTGCATTTGGTTTTATAGAAAAATCATATTATTGTAATATTGCTTGTATTCTATTATTGCCGCAAGAATAAAAGAAAATATTTATAGCTATTTATCAATAGAAATTTTTGACAATAGTGTTCAACAAAAAATATAATTATACTTTCTACAGGCGGATTACAAGATTCAGTCTCAAAAAAAAACACAAAATGCATGTAAAGATGACTGAATTACAGGACTCTTGGTTTATATAATGATTTTTTTCTCTTATTGATCTCTGCAGTAATCAGTCTATCATAATTTGATTTGTATACCACCAACAAAATCTTGATAGTACAATGTTATGCACGAAATTCAAGTGTATGACTTCTTCTAAATACACCTGGGATTTAAGTAATTTAATCAGATCAACATTTTTAATCATGATTTTTATTGGAGAACGGCCAGTGTGATTTGAGAGTGCTTGTACTTAATTTACTTGTACCGCTGGTGCTTAATGATCGAGAGCGTAAGCTTGGTGGACTATTTGAATTGCAGCTACTGAGACTTGTACTGGGAGTGAGGCCAAAGATTTCTTGGACTGTTGGTCTCGACGAAGAATATTCTGGTCTTACTGATTCTGTAATTATAGAATTATTAAATAGAGGAAACAATTTATTTAATTATTCATAATTAAATTATTCTTATTTAGTCTTCAAAATTTGAATTGAAAGCTTGTTATTATTTTTCGAAAAAGAATATTAACCTATCAATGGAGTCTCGTCATATAAAGATCCTTGTCTTTTGTTACTGATGAAAGAATTTCTGGCACTCTCGATGTAAGGTACTTGTTGTATAGATTCTGCAGCATGCTTCCATCTTAAATGATCTTTAGCATGACACGTCAAATGTCTTAACCATTTCTGAGCTTCTTCATTAGACTCTAACTTAACTGTTACAACTTTTTCACATCCCTCAATGATATTTGATATTCGAATCTCTGTAGGTGATGATTTTGGCAATTGAATCGATGTTTCCTAATATTAAACAAAATTTTATTAAAGAAAACGGTCTTTTATTGTAAAAAGTAATATTATGAGTATTCGTCTATAAATTGTCTATTGACAACCATTGATAAATACTTACTCGATTTATTGGTATAGTAAGAGAAGGGTTTTGTTCATCTTCTGCAAGTTTACGAGACTCCCAAGTTTTCAAACTAAAACTTCTGAGACGAGCCCAACAATTGGCACCATTGATATTGATGTTTCCAGTATAAACATCTTTAGTCATGCAGTCAAGTTGGGCAGCTAGTCGACAGCAAAAGTGGCCAAACAATGGCAGCATATGATGTTTATTTTCTGTATAATTTGCATAAAATAACAATTAATTAAATAATACTTAAATGTCTTAATAATTTGAAGTAATACTTCAACTGAATGCTTTACCTAAATTATTAATGACGAGATCATGAGTATGGATATTTTCATCAGTATCATTTAAAGTTAGCTTTGCTGATGCCATCAATTCAAATTGTGGGCCTCTAAAATATACCCAAATTAATTTATATTAACTTAAATGCTATTTTGTTTAAATATTCTTTTTTTATTATTAATATTATTTTCAAAAAAATACTCAAGTAAATAAATAAAATAATACTTACAACTTTCCAGAATTTAATTCGTCTCTAAGTGAAGCTGCAAGTTTTTTCCCTACAGTTTTAGAAATAGACGAATGAATAGTCCGTTTAATACGTCGAGGAGTACTTGCTATACTTAAATCTTCTTGTAAAATATGGCTGTAGATTTCGAGAGTTAATTCAAAATCTGCTGGCACATGATTACTAAAATGTATAATATTAAAATTAAAAATAATCCAGAGGTAAAACCTGAATTTTAATAGTTCACTACTTATTAAATAAAATAACATTCTAAGCAATATCATATAACTAAAGTATCGAATTCAATTATAATTAAATGGTAATGTTATTCAATCAATCAATAAATCAATAGACTTACAAGAGTAAAATGTCAGGGAATGTGATGTCTGTATGTGCCCGATCAACAGGACAAAGAAGAGCTGTATCATGTATTTCGGTCCCAACTCGTGCCAAACAAAATACAGCAAATCTACGGTAATCCCCACGATTCTTAAAGTGATCTGAATCTCTCCACATTAAAGGAACTCTCAGTTCCGATAGTGAAACTTTGGCTGTGCTACCAGAGACACTGAAAGTCCAAACAAGAATAAAAAAATTTAGAGAAAAAGCTTGTCTTTGTCAACAAAAAATATTTGAAATTTTTTTAAAAATGTTACAGCGTTTTAGTCTGATAAATTGTAGACCTGAATAAATTAATGTTATGGTCTAAAATTTTCTAACAAAAAATCATTGAATTTTAAGATTTGTTCCAAGTTACGCTGCATTCTTTACCTTGATTTATTGTTTGGTTCTTTCTTTCTGCGTTGAAGCTCAGCCATGTATGCCAGCATTCGTTCATTAGATGTCAGCAAAGCTCTAGCAGCTTCCAAACTTTGTGCTCGATGACGGGCTGCTGCTAAAAGCCTTGCAGATCCTTCTCTCATCTTGATTTCCACTTCAATTTTCTGTTCCAAATCATATTCCTGAAACACAATAATATTCATACTCATTATCTATATTTAAACTCATTCTAAAAATATATTTACAGAAATTTTATTGTCTGAATCAATTTAAGATGCAGAAAATCAAGATGAATATTAATAATATCTTAGTTTAATGTATATTGAACATTTAAATGATTAAAATTCCTTTTGAACATTCACCACATCCTGAACCATGTAGAGAATACAAATGTCAAAGGTATATTACCAGAATGTAAAATCTTGCCAGTTTATTTTTCATTATTTTGCATCGAGTTTTAAGTTTATAAATGAAATATTGAACAATAAAATGAGATAAAATAAAGAGGAATACATGAGATGTGATAGAGTAAAATAAAAAAGGAGAAATAGGATAAAAATCTCTTGGATTTCTTATTAAAGCCGGCAGTGCACGCAAAGAAGCATCACATTTAGGGAGACCTTTGCTAACAGAGAGACTGGTTGTCGATATAGTTTACTTCTTGGCTGCGTGTGGCCAAAGTGCCGCAAGGCGGTAAGTATCCATCTTTTCTTGTATGTTGCTTTTAAACATCACCGTAACTCCATCAGCTTTATGAAGAGATATATGTATAATTCTATAGCCGACGGACACTGACTCTGAATGTATTGAAATGATGAAACTTGATACTCTTGAACAATGGTAGAATTCAAAGTAATTACTAGTTTTTTTAATCATTTTTTCCTTATTAATTTTTTATTTTATTATCAAGTCAAGGGTTAGTTGATGGCAAACCAGTTTCTGAATATTTAAATTTACATTTTCACTTCAATAAAAAATAATTGTTGGTAAATAAATGGTTTTAATTCTGGATGATAAAAATAAATTTGGTGTAAATAAGTATTTGTTTGTTGTTTTGAAGAGAAAAATAAAATTTGGAAAGATTTTTGATATTGTTTGTTTTCTAGAAAAAATGTTTAACTAAATAATAGATATGTTTGAGGAAAGATAAGCGAATTTTCGTGAGATCTATTTTTGGCAAGACTATAAACTCATATTGTCAAGGAAGAAGAAAGCCAAAATATACTGAGTGAATTTGCTGATGGCCGTAAGCCAATTGTCGGTTGAAATTATTCAGCACGTTTGTGCGAGATTCATGTGTATGGTACAAAGTACAACCACTTGTAGACTATATGATATAATCACAGATAATTTTTTATTTGTTCAATTATTAGAATAAATCACTTGACAAATCATTTGAGAAAATGAAAATCAAAACAAATCAATTATGCATTGAGTATTATGATTTATTTATTTTTTTTAGTCTTTACCTTATTTGAAGGTTTTGAAAGTATTAGAGTTGTTGTCATGATCTTCGAGCCAAATGTTAAACCAAAACTTTTATTTCATAAATAATACATATAATATTTATATAAACTACGAGTAAAGAATACGCCCAAGATGATAATAGCACTTTCTGAACACCAGTTTCTTAGCGAAACTTTGGGGTTTTAGGAATGAAAAAGGAGATGAAGTTGGACAGAAGAACAATCAAGTTAGTTTAAGGTCAACTCTGATCTTACGAAGGATGATTTTTCTTCCGTTTAGCCTCGGTTTTATGTATTTGAATTGAAAATGAATTTTTTCAAATTCAATTTAACTTTTTACTTAAACTCTAGATGAAAAAAATTAATCGTTTTTTTTTTATCAAAAACATGTTGAATATAAAATATTAAAAAAATATAAAAATACTAGACAAGTCACCCCGAAAGTATCGCCAGAGAGACTGAACTCATGCGTTTATTTGAAGTTCAGTGTCGGTTTCATGTTTGACGGCAAGTTGAGTCAGGGGTTGGTTTGGCGTCGAGAAATATCGACCCATAATGCCCCCTCCTCTTATCGCAGGTTCGCCGTGATACGATTCTGCGCCTGCTACAAAATTGTGCAGGTCGGGTGCATAGCTATGGAAATAATATTAAATGAAAATTTATTGTGGTGATATATCAATGGTAAACCACGTGATATATCAACAAAATTGATGTTAATAACTTTGAATTTAGTATTGCAATACAATTTCATTGTGTAATAACATCAACGTTGATGATAAATTTATTTTTTAAGACAACGCATGGTCGCACTATCTACCTACATGAGGTTTGTCATAAAACTGGAGCTGGTTTATTTTTTATGGAGTATAAAAATTCTGGGATATTCTGGGATTTATTTACTTTTTCAAGGATCATGATTTTTTAGGATACTTTTAAGTTATTTTTTACAGCTAACACTAGTTTTCCAGCAATAAAAATATTTCTACAAAGGTCATATATGTCATTTCAGTAACATAAATAACAAATAATTGAATACTACCAACTTTAAAAATATAAGCGAATACTTGAATTTCTGTATTGAGAAATCAATATCTGTAAGCTATTTTTGGAAACAAAATTTGAGAATATAATGAATAAATTAGTATTTCGGAGTAAATTTGAATTTTGTTATTGGAGTAATTGAATTAAATGTTGCAATATAATGTAGTTTTTTATAATTATCTATCATCTTTTTATTGCTTAATTAAATGATAATTATTGTTCAATTATCTCTAAATACCAAATCAAGTTATCCATACACGTGTACGATCAATACTACTGTTATCTTATCATTTACAGCTATTCAAATATTTGCGTAAATCCTTCATAGGTCTACATATATAGATGTAGTACGTCAATTAAAGCTTCAATTCAAATCAAACAAAATTTATAACTACATGTATTTCAATTCTTCATCTTGAATTTGAACATAAACTTTATTTTACACAATATTCATTAAAACACCAATTAAATATTTTCTTAATATTGTCTATCCAATTTTTTATAACAATTATTAATTAAACTTATTTCTTTATTTTATTAAAGTATCACTTCAAAAACTTATTAGGTCTAATCAATTAGAAACTCTAGACTGATAGACTCATATCAATTACATTATCCAAAGCACTCAAATATGTATGCACTGTCTATAAATATTTACAGGGTAATTAACTGGTTGTAAGCTGAATTAGATCATCTATAATTGTTTTAAAAAAATTTCTTATAGATAAATGAAAGAGAAAAAATGGAAACAAAGGTAATAAAATGCAATAAAAAATGAACTGGAGTGAAAAATTGCAAAATAGACTTTTAGATAAAAGACGTTTATTATCTTATGTTTAATGAGAATAAATGTAATGAGTATATTGTTGAATCAGATTGAGTTTAAGTGCGTTGGTGTTATTAATAGTATAACTTCTTATGACATGGACTAATAATGAACAACTGATGATTGATATGGAGGTTTAATGTTCGTAATACGACGGGTTTTCCTCGCGTATGAACGTCGACATCACTTGAAGACGTGGGGTTGACACACTTGACCTCTGATGACCAATGATAATGAGCCTTAACGAATCTCATCGCGGTAGTATACTGCTGCAGTACAAGACAACGCTCTGCTATAAATTTACAAGCCGTCAGCGGTATTATTAGAGAAAAAGAAGCGTCAATTCGCGGTCTGATCGATGCAAATCAGCGTGACTGCACTTGTTGGATTTAATGAACTTAAATCGGGATCCAATTTAAAAATGCTTTTAGATGAATCACGTCATATGTTTACTCCTTTATTATGCCATTCATTCATTGTGTGCTGAATTTCAATAAAGACTTTGTGATAATCGAGAAAAAAATATCATGATAAATAATACTTTATTGCTTTCAAGCTGCTCATTTAGGTGTTGTTAAATAAAAGAGTAAAAATTAGATGAAGAAGGTAGCACTGAAGATGTATGCACTTTGTATGCCCTCGTCCGAAATAATCTTCCTGTCGACCCAGAAAATATATCATGCATAATAACTTATATGATATTATGCAGTATGACATTGGATAATTGGTATGAGAAAATTTTTTAATAAAATAGATCAACGATAATTCGCAATAAAGTAAATGAATAATGAACATGATTTTTGCAAGCATAAAAAATAAATCTATATAAAATGTTAGTAATATTATTCATAAAAAAAAATATTATTAGTTATTTGTTTTTGAAGTGAATTTTAAGAATAAAAATACACAAAATCTTTTTGCGAAGGATTAAAAGATTTTTGCGGTTGTTTAATTGCAGAAAAAAATCTTTGAAATAAAAATAAAAATAATATAAATTTTTTGGAATTATTCTCCTTCGCTACACTGCAAAAAAAAAACTTTAAAAAATATTTTGTCCTTTTCAACTTGTTTACATGCCTTGGTGATGTTGTAATACTTAATTTAGGATTGTTGTGCGTATTTTTTTTGTCCAGAACCACTCTCAACAGTAGGTCCTAATATAGAAATGTCCACGAATGCATAAATAATGGAAATGAGCATGGAACAGAATGAAACAAAAGGAAGCAACTAAATGAAGAAATCACAAGAGAAAGAAATAATTAAACAAAGAAGTAAGAAAGAGCAGACTCTATAAAAGGGATTTAATAACAAATTATATCATAAAAATATTAAATAAAAAATTATTGTAATAATCTGAAGAAACACAGTTAATTTCTAGTATAACGATAATCATTCAGACAGCGTAAAATATGTGAATAATTTAAAAGATAAGCGTAAATGCACGTTCACGCCTATTTTAAATTTGTTACATCGTATCTAGTGAGCTTCGTAAGCGTCAGAAGTGGAGTTTAATCCCAATCCCAATATATATAAGCTTCTTAAACTGCAGATGAGAAAAGCTATCAGGTTGCTTGCGAGACTTGACGCATTGGAGGTATATGGTCGTGCATTAAACGTAATTACGTAACGGGATGCGTGGCCACATAAGCTCGTAACTCTCGTTACAACACGCTTTACTGGTTGGGGATTAAAGTGAAGTATGTTTACGTGCCGGCAAACTTATACAAATGTAACCAAATGGAGATATGAAAACGCAAAAAGTAATTAAGTGCAGTTAAATATCACAGGAAGTAACAATAATGAGAATATTTACATGTTTGTACTAATAAATAAATAAACATTACTTTACTTTTTTGTATTGTGTACTAAAAAAAAAATTTTTTCAATAAATAGACATTTATTTTTAAGCAGCTAAAAATAATGAATTAGTTTATGAATGAAAATTTATTGTTTACTTTGAATTTTATATTTAAATGCATTTTTTTCTTCATGTTAATTCAATTTTTTTTAATTAGAAAGAGGCATACCTTTTTAGCATTTAATTTAAAACCAATTTATTACAGAAAAAATCATCTTCATAGTTAATTATTAATGGAAATAGATGAAGGTTTAATTAAAACCTGTATGCGGGATCATTTACTTTTGATTAATAACATATAATTCCCTATTAAATAATAAAAAAAATTAATAAAAAAAGTATATATTTTTTTTATTAAACATTTAATTTGTTGTTTAAACGATCAATTGATTTTAGTAATAATGAAAAAAGTATTTTTAAGCCATCCTTTAGAATGTCTATTTCTTCAAAACCAGAAATAATCTATTTTTAAAAGATTTATTTTCAACAGGAAAAACACATTTTTCTTCCAGAAACCTAAGAATTCTATTCACCATTTTCACTAAATCTCCCCAGAAAATGAAAACTTTACCAACGTAAAAAGTGAATTGAAATAAATGTCAGAAAAATCAATTGAAGCTCGAGTGAGTAAATTAAACATATGACAGATGAATGGGTTATTTTGTGTTAAAAAGAGAGAATATTGTACGTGGGAGTGCAGGTCACAATTAACTATTAATCGTATGTGTGATTCCATTTGTATTATATCAAACCCAAGAGAAAATGCTATAAACCAACAACATTGGAAAAAATATATTCAACAGATAGAATTTATTTCTTCAAGCTGATCATAAAAAACAAAAATAGTAATAAGAAGAAAATAATAACAGAAAGAAAAGCAAATAACTCTCAGTGTAAATTTTTGGATTATTACTCATGATACTTAGATAGCCAAGGTCATTCAAGTTGTCTCACAATTGAATGTGTTCATCGACAATTAAAATTCAATGCGTGATCTATCGAGTTGAGAGACCTAGCCGGTGGTTCTTAGTCAGTCTACTGAATCAAACAATTTTAGCTCACAATCAAATGGAAAAAACTCATGACATAATTTTTTCTAGAAGTTATCATTCTTTTAAACATCTATCTAATGATGACCAATTAATTATAGAAGGAGGAAAATTATTTATAATAAAAATAACATGAGGAAACTCATACACAGAAATAACCAACCACATTTAGTGTTATCACTTGACGACAATCATAAAAACACTGGCTGATAATGAACACTATTTGTATATTTTAAAAGTAAACTTGATATTACCTTTAAATTATGAGCAATTTGACGTATATAATATAGATCTAAATCTTGGAGTATTTCAATTGTTCCAGGATTTGGCGGTTTTTCATTCAGTAGGGAGTTATCACCACTGCTGAGGCGATTTTTTACAGTCATTGTTGAGGACTTCTTCGAGTCTCGTAGACTCAGTGCAGCAAGAGGAGGAAAACATGAATCCATTTCAAAAACACTGGTATTTAAAATGGAAAAAATAGCAATAATAACTCATGAATTATAATTGAATAAAAATAATAAAATTCACTGAATGTATTTGTGTATAGTTTGTTGTCACAATCAATGATGGGAAACACAAAAGAGCAGGTTTCGAGTGAACGGTAAAGGAAGTAAACTGGCACTAAGTACAATCTCAGAAAGTCTGCAAGAATGACCTATCGAATGTTTCGATCTTGCACGCGTTGTCCCTCGCTTCTCGCGACAAGGTGAATTAGAGATGACGTCAGTCTCAGAGAGAATTGAAGGGGGAAACAGGTATCTCACGTGCAAACAAACTCTTCTCTTCCCAAGTTCATCAACTCCCGAAACGAAATTTTTAGATAATTCATCTTCTCTTCACTGTAATCAATTTCACAAGCTCAATAATTGCATTTATTCACGTTTGTTTTTATCACTTAGATAATATTCTCACATATTACTTTGTCCTGACTGATGTAACACTGAGGATAAAAATGAGAAACGAATAAAAGACGGTCACTAGTTGCCGCGTTTCAAACTCTTCCCACGAACTCTAGACGCTCGAATGCTTATTGCAGCGTTCACTAGTCCTCTTTCCCTTTCCCTTTCCCATTCGACCAATATATTTATAGATCGCAAGAAGAAGGTTTCAGTCGTTTACTACAGACAGATGTGTTAATGTAAGTACGTATGTATGTGGTTGTCAGTAAACTACTGATATTTTTTGACAAAGATTTGAAAGTGAGATAATTTTTTAAAAATTTACTTATTTCACAATGACTCATCCCTTGCATTTTCAAACATTACTCAGATGTTTCTCAGTTTCTTATAGCAGACTTAACCCGACTGTGTTAGACTGTGTGGCATCGCTTCCCCTTCTTGCAATCTTATTATCGCACTTTCTCCCTCTCTGTTTCCTCCTTCGTCACCACGTTGGTCTTAAGCACCAGAACACTTGAATTGGCACATTTTACCACTATCTGCTAATTAGTTTTTGAAATAGAAAATTAAAAAATAAATATGTAATTCATGTTATCATGGATTTCAAGTGTTAGACAACTGTGATGATAACAGTGTGAAAATAAAGATGAAAAGATAAGGAAAAAAATATGTAGTGTAATCAAGTCAAACGTAATCAGTACTTGGATCAGCAAAAAAGAAGAACAAACTAATGTTAAAACCAACGCTTGTAGGAGACGTATGCGAACTGTGAATAATGACGATGTCGCAGTCTGTGCCCCTCGAACAATTCGAGTCTGTATGGGAAGAGGGGGAAAATGGTTTCAGGGTCGGAGGGTCTTATGCAGATATAAACCACACCATATAGACCCCAAAGGATAGGAGTATAGAACCTGAACCACAACAGCCTGCTGCAGAGGTACTTTATGCCTCAGAATTACGCACGTGCCCCCGGTGTAACATAAGAAACAACTGCTTTTAATGTACATATATACACTCCTAGTAGTTATGGTTTGGAGCGTTAGACATTCTTTTGTCTGTAAAAATCAGCAGATTTTTTATAGCTGCAATAGACTCCATTATTATATGGTGAAATACTCTACTTGTATTGCAGTTTATTTCAATTATTTTTTTTCGTTTTCTCTGCTTCATATTATTTTTAAGAAAGAAAATAATTTTTTTTTATTATGACATATTTAAATATCGACCTAGAATTCCCAACTTTTATTTCCCACCCAATCAAATTAATTGCTTATTTTTTAAACTCAATAATTAATAATCTTTAATTCACGATAACTAGTGATTAATCAATTCTTTTTGATGGCAGATTATTGCAAAATATTTCACAGATTAGTATAGAAGTGAATGCTATTTAAATTTAAATTCCAATCTTTCGAAATAAAAATTATTTTCATCTCTTTTTAAAATAGCATGTTATCATCCTACATATTAGAATTATTATTTTTACCCACATGCTTTTTTTTTTATCGAATGTCGTTTTTCAAGGTTATCAATTTTACACTAATTGAATATATTTTTTACATCCTCTGCGAAATAATAATTCTTAGATAAAGAATTTTTTTCTGCTCCAATAATGGAATATTTTGTAAACAACCAACACAACACTATTTATTTCAAGATGATTTGACAAAATAATAATTTATTGACCAATAGAAGGTTTTGTTCGGCAAATAAATCAACAGAAACAATAAAAACTTTCTTGGAAACTATTAAAAAAATAATTTATTTTCCAAGTCAATTTTTAATCTCACTAGCCCATCACAACATACCCCTCTATGCAATCAGAAAAATCATAAATCGACTGCATCCAGATGTATTGATACATAAATGGAATTGGATAGGAAGCGGGCGGATCTCTCAACTCGAGAGCAGTCGACAGGATGCTATCCTCGACGACACAGGATGTATGAGAGGGATTCCGGGTTCGTCCCCTTAAATTTAGAAAGCATATTTTTTGCCGGATATTCTTTTAATAAAATGATACTTTCAGGTCAATGTGACTAGAAAAAAAATATCACTAACATATGTTTAAAAAGTTCTGAATAAACACAATTATGTCATTCCCAGTAATCTACATATCATAAAATATATAATATTATTTCTCATAAAAGCAAGATAAAAATCATTGTAATATATTTTATTCATTTATTGCGATTATTTAAGAGTCGCAATCAACTTTGATAATTTAATATACAACCGTGGGCGAGTTACGGTAACGTTTTAAAATCCATCAGTCTTTCGATTGAAATGTCGTTGATAGCAGGCAAAAAGTGAAACGTAATCTCGTGTCCGGTGGCAATGAATATCCGGGAGTGCCCACACTTTTCTGCCCACGTAGTTATATTTATTATTCACAATCCAAATATCGTTGAAAAAAATATTTAATTTGCAGAAATCAAAGGAGAATGAAATAAATGATTAAATCTGATTATTTGAAATGTGAATTCAACATCTGATTTGTGAAAATACTTTGTACAAAGTGAACAAAAATATAAAACCACCTTTTTCTAAATCAAAAGCAAAGAAATGTAAATGAGAGTGAAAATGAACAGCTGAAACCATTCCTTTCATATGAGGGAAAATCTATTTCACCTAGGAATGAAAAGCTGTGTTAAAAGAAAGAACGATTTTTCACAGGAGTATGAAAAAAAAAACCTGATGAAAGAGGCGTTGAATACCGCCAGGAAGTTCATAGACGTGAGACCTATTCTAAAAAGGGTTGTAAAAAAAAATATAAAGACATAAAATTGTCAAGCGTCTCGAGTGGTGTCTGGCTGCTTCTTTTAAAGACTTTAATAAAGACAGCATTTCGTATTATGCTTGGTGATAATTACACTGCTTTATAGAATAGATATCATCTGCTTTTCATTTCATATACATTTTTCAAAATTAGGATAATTAATATAAATGAAAATCTTTTTACAAAATAAAAAAAAATATTCCTGACAAATTACTTTAATTATCTAGACCATTTAAAAATATTTCTAAAGAATATCTTTTTTTTTTAAATTCAATAATTACGAGTTTATTAAATAAAATATATTTTATTCTTTACTTTGTTGCTTCCAAGTATTGGAGCATGAATACAGGTTTCTTCAGTGAATGAAACTCCATCGAATGGCAATGTAGTTTATCGACATGTTCGACCAACGATAAACAAGTAATCTGAAAGTGAAAGTGTAAATACTCGAATGAAAGAACATCAGAAGCACCAATGAACCTTCTGACTGAATTACAATCACGATCGATTGATTGGAATGATGGCTTAATAAATTTGATGCAAGATTACATTACAGACTGTCAATATGAAATTTATTAGCGATTCAAATCAACTCTTTAGATGACTGCACCGTTGAATAACCGTTTATGCAAATACGGTAATGCCGGACGTAGCTTTTCTATCACGGTTATAAGACTCATGCAGTTTCATTAATAAGATTTCCAAGTTTTTTCAAGTGATCAATCATCGTTCTCTCTATTTAAAATAAGAATTTTCTATTGAATGTAGAAATCTGCTGAGTGATTAAATGGCATTTGATCAAGAAAACTAATATAGACTGAAACTTTCGATCTTAATAGGTGAGGAGAAATCTTCTTAAATATATTTATTAAACTAGATTCTGATTCATACTTAATTTATTTACAGATGAATTTTCTAATTGATAGGACAGTAAATATTAAACTGGAAAAACTTGAATAGTATGTTCAAGTGTTTGGAACACAGTAAGTTCAAGTACAACTGGTTGTCAGGAGTTAAATGTAAAATTAGATTAATATTTGGAATTTACGAGTTGGAGGAAAAAGTCAATGATCAAGGTGAATATTTAATTTTTTGCTTGGAATATAAACATCATTTTGACAGTATGTTTCTAAAATTGGCTATCACAAATAAAAAAATAAAAAAGTAAATTAATTATTCGAAACATTTTTTTAGATTGCATAATTTATCAACTTTTCATTAATAAAAAATTTAGATGTAGAGTACCCTTGAGATAGGTAATAATAATTTGAAAATTTAAAGGGGAAGTTACACTTAGCAATTAGAACAGTTTGTAAAAAGATATCTCATTGACAAAATTGAAATATCCTTAATTAAAATATTTTAGTGATAAATCGTTACAAAAAATTGTATTTAGGATTTAAAAATATGATCTTCCTATGAATATGTAAATCTAAATTAATGAACAAATATATTAAAAATAATAAAATATTTTGAGATTATACAATATTAATAAATACAAGTTTTTTTACCACTATAATTTTTTTTGAAGAAGGAGAGATGTCTCGAACTGATATTTTAATTCACTGAGTCTTTTTATATTTTACTCTTCAGTATCATTCGACTCCTGATTGAATTTAATATAACTTTAACTTATTATGCAAACTAATAGAATATACCGAAAATGACTTAAGAATGGTTCTATGTCGTCCACAAGATAAACTATTGAGAGTATCTTGAGTTTGTTCGTCTATTGAAAATTTTATGAGGTTATCGAATTTTGGAAAATCCACGATCTCTAAAAAAAATGATTCAGATTCAACAAAATAAAATAAGCAACCCTTTTATTGTACAATACTTTACGACTGAAATAATCTCAAAACGAATAAATTCATATAAAATTCCATTAAAAAGCCTAACAATAGAGATACATAAAAAAATAATCAATTTCCCTGAGCAATATCATTTGCATATAAAATTCTTTCATTTTATACGAGTCATATCAATCCAAACAATAAATTTTCAGCGATAAAAAAAAATCAGTGGAATTTTATAAACATGAAAATATAATGTTTACATATGGCGAATTTGATATTAGAATTTTTTTTATTACCATATTGAAAATATTATGAAAAAAAATTCCACCATGATTGGAGGAGACTGGGGCCAGTTGTGACATGGGTAGGTTGTCACAACCGGCCCCAGTCTCTCCTATCTATAAACTGTAATTCAGAACAAATTTATTGTTTGTGAATAGAAAAATTTAATTCCGGTACATTTTTCTAATTATAAAGATAGCAAAAAATTGATAGTACTACTCAGTTACAAATTGAGTAAAAATTAATTCTTATAATCAAAATCCAATATCTACAATAATACTTGTTTATCAATGAAATTTTGTTGACTTGATCTTGAATTATCAGTGAAACTATTCTAAGAATAAAAATCTATGGAAAAAAACTTGTTTAGAAGAAGAAAAAGTTTTTAAAACACATTTATTATTTGATTGAGAATATTCTTTAAATATTAAAATGACTTTCAATCTGAAAAAAATGGCATGCTACTTATGATTATGCCTTGCTGATAATAAGTAGGTTTGCTAATGCTAAATGATTTTTTGCCAACTCACTAAACTTTACAGCTATTAACCAAAGTCATTACTCATTATCTACTATAAGAAAGTAATGAACAGTATCAGGTTTGTAACACTTGAATGCGATGATAAGAGTAACGGATTGTTTTCAAACATAAACTCATAAACCTACTTCTCTACATTTTTATCTTTTTCTCTCAATGTTGGCTTGATTACCAAGTTGTCTATTGGATTGTGCACAAGAGTATAAATGTGGTTATAACCCAGAAACTTCAGGAAATGCAATACATGACTACGGATATGGCGTTACGATTCAGTGGAGATGTTGCTCTCCTTAGACTTGATGATCGTGTCATGATACACCCTATGTAATTATGGAGAAACTAATGATGCGAGTCTGGGTCGATTCCAATTTTGATCTATTTTGTAAGATAACTATGAATATACATGGCGTTATGTAAATTCCAAAAAATATATTAAATTCATTCAGTCTTTCTGAGTGACGCAGAATTTTGTTTGGATTATATTTGTGAATGTTTCCAGCAACAAACACCAGAATGATATAATGCATATTTTCACCTAGACCAAGTTGAGTATGACCAGAGGCTAAAGTCCTAAATAAATATACGCTTGATGATGAAAAGAAATGTGAAAAATAGGAAAATAAAACCACCTTTTTTTGTCAAAGTAAAAAGTAATGAATTGTTTTTTAAATTTTGTTCTAGAAAATTTTGGGTTTTTAATTGTGAGAAAGTTTTTGTGAGCTATAATAATTAAATTTATCTTTATCAAAAAAAAATATTAAAAGTTAATTCTGTCACTCAAACTCAGAAATTTGTAATTGAAAAAAGTTATATAGTGTAATAAAGTATTTTTTGATTCATTATCGTGTTCACTTTTTTGCAGTTAATTGTAAAGTGACAGTGATTGATAAAAAATTTTTAATCAAAATGTTTTAAAATTCTTTCAAATTTTAATTTTTATTCAAAAATCTATTAATCACTTTTCTTCAAACTACAAAATAAAAAGTAATCAATTTTTATAATTTAATAATAAAAACTTTAATCTACTTAATATAGAAAAAATATCTTAAATAAACATGTTTTGAAAAAATCAACTCTCATTATAAATCAATTCAAAAAAAGTTTCCCAACTTTAGTGATGATTCTTATCCATTTCTATACCCATTGAGAAAGTTCATAACGATAGGAACGCTGCATATTTAAATTCCAATATTTTTTCTTTGTTCAAGTATATTTTCCTACAATTTACTCAGATTTTAACGAGTTAAAATTTCCTCGGAATTTCGTAATTGGACGATGATCAAATAAATTTATTAAATCGTGGAAGCACAAGGGCGATGATTACTAAGCACTATCCAGAAACATATGTGTGTGTGGGAAATATTGAAGATATTGTTTAAGTATGTTAAAAATACCCATTGTCTACGCAAAGTTGTTTAGCAACCACTGAAAAATTATTCATGTCACCATTACAAAGTCTGCCGATTCTTAAACTCTTTTCCAATTATATATGGGTCCATTCAATCGATGGAATAAAATAAAAGTTAGATCATGAGATAATGAGGATGATCAAATAAAAAAAATATTTTCTACGTGTAGATCTCCTTATAAAAATTTTCATGTAAGTTATAAGACGATCCACGCATTTATTTAATATTGTGAAATAAAATTACAAAACCAAGTATCGATGGTAATTGCCACATCAGAAATATAATCAATGAGTTAAAAGTTCATTGACGCATCTCAAGTTAATTGCAATTTAATTCAACATAAAATAAATGTACTCAGGTGTTTGTAAGTGAGTACGATTCCTGGAATTGGTAGAAAAAAAATTATTTATAAGATAGAAGAGAAAGTGATAGAAGAGGGGAAAAAAAAGAATGTTAATTTGATAAAATTACATATCTATTGAGCTAAACCTGTCCTGCCTTTGCAAGACTTAGATGAATGAAGCTATATAGTTATTTTACATCAGTTAGGTATAATGTACCTGCGGCAATTTCATGAATTCACATTTGTTCCTGTATACACGGTCCTTCTATCTAAATGAAGCGGCAGCAAGTTTTCACTTTCGACGCAGAACCGGTCGTTGAGAGATGTGCTTTCTTCTCTCGCTCGAGGGTTATTTTACAGCATAGAAGTTTCAGACAGGTTTATTGGACAGTAGATTCCTAAATGTATAGTTCTATTATGTTTCACTTGAATGAAAATTGCAAGTCAAAATATAAATTCTTATTCCGTACTTTAGAGTTAATTGTTGTACTTTTGTAATGCTGATTAATATTAATTCTCACGTGATCTGATTTTTTGTTTTTTACTGAAGTCTTGTTCTGGAATTAAATTCCACAAGTGAAGTTAAACTTGAAGTTAATTTTTATGATAAAAAAGTTTGCTGAAACATTTATGTTTTAAAACGAATTTATTTTCACAATTTAAATTGGAGAAATTTCAAAGAATTCGCAAATAATTATCACTAAAAGCATCAATTGATTAAATTTTTTTAATTATTTATTTTATTTATAATTGTCATATTGCAATTTAATTAAATATTTATTAAATTTAAAATTCTGTTATTGATAGAAATGATTCAGTATCGTTAAGATTTTAATTTTAATTAGATTCATTTAAATATTCATAAATTTTATTCAATGCACGTGGATTTGTAGATTACCTGAGTCATTAAAAATCGAAATTTGAATTCATTAAAATAAATATTGTCTGAATAAAAAGATTTTAAAAACAATTAATGTGCATTTCGCACTTCAAATTACGTGACGATGAAAAAAAAATCTTTTCTTTTTGTATCTTTTGATTATGCGGTCCACGTTGGAAAAATACCTTCTGTAATGATTTTATTATACTCCTTACACATGACGAGAGAATATTATGCTGTCGGTCGGTCATTATGTTATAATCGTTTTTTTTTACATGAAATACAAAGTGAATTTCAATAACTCGACGTCGAAATTTTCAAATTACAATGATGATGCCGGTGATATGTTTCACGCAGAATATTACGTCATCACTGAGTTACATCAAGACATTCCGTGATTACGGAAGTTTTTAAATGTCCGGAAAAAAAATCGAAAGGAATTTTTTCGACAATTTACTTTGTCGGTAAAAGTTGATGAAAGACGACAGCACAATTTCAGATAAATTAGTACATAAAATCTCTTATAAAGTATTTCTGGAATGAAAAAAATGTAAATTTTAGGGATAATTATTTTCATTTCAATAAAAATGATTAGAAAAATAAAATTGAATTAATTTGATACGATGATTATGCTAACTAAATTTCCGCGTAGCTTGAAAAATAGATAGTGTAAAATACACTTAGGTATGTGTTTATAAGGTATTTTATATAATACAAAGGTGTGAAAAATAATATAGTTATTTTCTAGACCAGGTGTTAATATGTAAAAAAAATGTTAAATACTTTCAAATGGAGGAGAATTATCATTCTTACATTAACAGCCACGATATCATTAAGTTTTATGATAATATCTATTAATGAGATAATTAATTAAAATAATATTTTCGTCATTGTTGATTTTGGAAATATTCAAACATTAAAAAAAAGGTTGAAATTTTAATTCAGAAAAATAAAATTTTAATCATTTCAAAGAAGAATTGTTTTTTTTTTCTATTTTATAACAAATTATTTCTTACCAATTCAATGCCGTTATAATAAACGTACCTTCTAAGAACAATTTACTACGTATAAGATCTTTTTGTACTATTCTTGATTTTTTTCAATACTTCTTATTTAATGTTTTCAGGCTATACTATAACGGCACAACCATTACGAAAATAATTATTTACATAACTGACTTTAATTTTACAGTAAATCTACATTAGCATAAAAATTCAACCTCCAAACCTAGTCAACATTTTTTCATCCACACCTGTATTTCAAGATAAAATAATTTACTCTAAATTCTTTTGTAATACACTTGATATATCCCCAAGGAAAAATTCAATAATGACCCAGAAGTCATTGCTGTATTGGTATAATTACATCAATTGAATTACATTAGTAATTAATTATATTCTATAACCAATTAGATCGTAATTAGAGGCGGGCTCGAAGATCAAACAATGATTGTCTAGTGTATAGGTGTATTTACAATTTCAGCATGGGCCGTATGATTACACTGATTTAATTGCGTGCCATTGAAGTAGCTTCTGTTGTAGTCTCTACAAATTAAATCTACATGTATTCTGTAACAATCTAACATGTTAAAATTGTTGTAACATATTTACTTGGAGACATGTATACACAGTTGACATTTCGTGTTGTAATCGACAGGTGGTATTTGCCTTGAGCAGAATAACGATCGACCTCTTGTACTTGGTTTCTTCATCATTATTTTACATTGAAAGGAGTTTCATCTTCCCATCATCGTCGACAAGTAATGGTGTGTTTAATATTATAAGTAATATTTACATAACCAGCCAGACATTTTTTTATATTCAATGTTTGCAATTCAAAATAAACTATTTTCGACCTGGCTTTGTTATATAATTATAAAACTATTTTTCGAACACGACAGTCACCTTCGTTGGGTTTTAACAAAGTATGTATATAGAAATGAATTCGTGGTTGGGAGTGGTAACCGGTATTTCAACGTTCCGTTGATTACTTATTGAGTGAACAATGGCATTAAGAAAGTTATCCATCATATGAAATTGACACCCTGACATTATGATTGGATGATAATCCAATTGAACACGGAAAAAGCAATTTTGTGAAATTTACAACACAATTAGAAGTACATTAGCCACAGGAAATAGTTTTATTAGAGGTAATCACGTCAGTAACAATAAATGATTATCTTTGGCAAAAAAGTCTTCTTTCTTTCATAATCAACACGAGTGAATTAACTGAAAATATTGCTAGCAGAAAATAATAGTGTTATTAGATTTAATGATGATGATTTGATTGATTATTAGAAGATAAAAGTATTTCATTCAAATTAATTTATAGATAAAAATATTTTCCAAACAATGATATCAATTAAATTGATCAACAGTTGTATATCTTATTAAAATTAGAATTTTGATGATATTTAAAAAATCATTTCAAAATATATCATTAATATAATTGGGTCTTATTTTCATGTTACATTTGATTGGAGTAATATTTTCTTTTATAACTGAAATAAAATATTTGTTGGTAGAACCAATAAATTTTCTAGTATTATTACAAATTACACATTTTGATATCATTTAAAAAAGGGTAAATTTATATTGGAAGTAAAAGCCAATAGATTTATGCTATTCTCTACTTTATGGTTCATTAAATGGACTAGAAATAAATTTTCTATTATTCCATAAATAACAAATAATTTATAGAAGCACTCATGTTATACTGTTTAAATAATTAAAATAACATCAATAATTAGAACGTCTATTCCAACTTTATGATCTAAGCACTAAAATAATTTAATTTTAGTACATTAAATGTAAATCATAATTTTGCAATTATAAATCAAACTATTTTCAATAATCAAATGAGTAATAAGTGGTCGAGATATAGCCTAATAAATAAATAAAACAGCAATGATAATTTTCTATGATCAAAAATAAAATTAATTCGATATCAAAATGTTATATAAAGTAATAAAACGATATTATACGACTAGGATAACTGAATTATATTTATAAATTAAGGATAAGATATAAATGTACAATTTTATTCAACCTAATGAACATAATAAATTTCTTATAAAGCATAAAAAATGATCCAAGATATGGAACCATAATTCTAAGATTCACTTTATAATGAACAATATTTTGCTGTGTAATAGTGATAAATATATTTCGTATTCTAATCTACCCAGTCTGATAAAATGATGTGCTTAAACTGTACACTATCCTTTTTTAATTTTACTCATTAAGGTGATTAATATTAATTATTTTCCGTTATTTCTATTTCCTGTATTGAAGGTAATTATACAAGTTTATGTTTGCACTAAACTGTTGTAGATTTTATCATTCTACTTGCTATCCAATTTGTTCATAACTCAATTACTAGCAATACATGCTTTGATCTATTTATTCAACGATTTAAATAGAACTCTTTGATCTAATTACCACAAATGCGTTGTAATCGCATTAATGTTCAATTATCATAATAAGATATTGATCACAGCTATAGAAAAATGTGGAATAGAATAAACAGACCAGCAGATAATAAATATCACTTTTAAAACAATTAAAATAGTTTTCGAAATTAGGTTGTTTGATTTTGCAAAAAAAAAAATGTATAACCATTGTGTTCTACATTGCAGAAAAATTATTTTGCTTATGCACGAAAAGTTTTTAAAACAATGAAAAGTGGAATGATATCATAATTATTTTGATATGAATTGTTTTATTTTTTTGCCAACAATTGAAAATTTTTGTTGATTTAATTTCCTTGTCTATTGTTAAATTATAAAAAAATCTCTGAATGGGTTGTTTACCAATAAATTAGATAACTCACCTCATAACCATTAAATTTATTCTTACGAAGCATAATCAACTTGGCCGACTTAACATCACGATCACTATTATCCGAAATCCCTCTTGTGTCATCATTCTCATCTGTGACTTTAACAATCTTCTTCTTAGCCGTAATAGAACTCGACTTTCGATTTTTTTGAATAACATTAACTCTTATGGCACCAGGACGTCTTGAATTTCTTCGTTGCATAATTGGTAAAACATTAAGATCATCTAACTCATCATCTTCAGTACTTTCTTCTTGTTCAGGAACAACATATAACCGTATCTTATACATGATCACATTCACCAGAAGGTCACAACGATAATTATCAAATAAACAACCAAAGTTTTAACAAGTTTTTATCAAATTCACTTCTTAAAACGACATTATCCAGTTTGAACTATTTTAAGTACTAGATTAATCATCAAGAGCATATGCTCCCGTCAGCTGCATTTAAGATTCGTGAACTCAAACTGATCCTGATGTTCTAAAACTTGGAATAAAAACCCTGTTAACCTAGTTCAGACTTGGAATACTAATCATCTTGTTAAGACTTTCTTTTGCAATCCACCGGATATCAGGATAGCTGATAGTATGATTTACATTCTGTTCACATTCCTAAACCAACTTGGCTCGATATTTTTTAATTAATCAACCATTTAATTAATCTTGAGCTCTACAGATCACTGACTATATTCAAGGATAGATATAAATCATTTAAATCTGCAACTACCAACCTGTATTTACTCACTAATATTCTCTCTTATCGATCCTAACATGTAAATTGAATTACTGGATTTGTCGTAAGTCGTCAGTATCATAGTCAAGATTAGCCTACATTGATACTAGAATACAATTATAATATATTCATCTAATTGTTAGTAATGAATTTTTTACTATTTCTAATGCTATTTAATGACTGCTTCTGAATGTTAGTAGAAGTATCTGTCAAGTGTTTTGTGAAAGTGAGAAAATGGAATGACACTTATGTCCTCTTGTCCCTGCATTAAATACTCGAGCACGTGGTAGACCTCGTTACAACTTATTCAGCTGTTAAAGTCGGTCACCACAAAGAAAACAATTTCAACATGCATATATTAATAGATTAACAAATACTTAGTCAACCGTTTGTTCAACCGTTTTTTTAAAAGAGTTCACTTACTAAAGTTGATCTAGTTCAATGATGAAAATTACCAAGTGTTATGAGAAGCCAAAGTTTGATCAGACTTATTATATTATCTTGTTGTACTAATGTGAACTTTAGAAAGTCAAAAAGAGACCAAGTTGGGTGATATTGAAATTTACAAGGTATTTATGGTAATATTAATTATGTAGTCTTAAGTAAAATGTCACTGAACACGTAAACTTGGCAACGATCGAAAGAACACTGATAATGACGAGCGCGTTAGTAAGTACCACAAGTATATTGAGAGGAGGGCTACCTAACTGAAGCGAAAGAGCGGGACTGTTTATACTGCTGCAGAGAGGGAGAATCAAAAACAAGCATCAACTAATCAAGAGAAAGATGGAGAAAGTTTGTATATGCATACATGTATGAATTTAATTTCTTGATCATCATTTGACTTGATAAATGCAGGTCTTAGGTTGCTATCTACTATACCCTTCGAAAGTTATGAATAATTAATTTTTGTGATGAAAAAATAAATTGAAAACGATGTAGGAATGGAATTTAATTTTTGCAAAAAAAAACTGGGTAATTATAAAAAAATTAAAGATTCCAGGCTTCTAATTGGAGTTCGTTGTAATAAAAATTTGATTATAATTAAGAATCTTGTTAATTGAAGAAGAAAAAAAAAATTTCTTGAAAATTGATTTTTTATTCTGATTTAATTTGGTGGTTATTAAAAACTCAGCTGGCTTTTTGATAACTTCATAGTGTTTACCAATATGTAATATGCATTTAAGAATTTGCCCTTCAACAACATTTTATCTATTGAAAGAATAATTTATTTTTTATAGGTGGATTTATTAAAAATTATTTGAAAATATGCATAATTGAATAATAATGAGTTACTTCATAGAAATTGACGTGGAATTTTTTTTTGAGTAAAAAGTGATGATTATCAAATTGTATAACTGAAAGCTTGGTAGTTCACATAGTAAGTTATTCAATTGAATATATAATACAATAATTTATATAAGACAAGGAAAATATATTCCATCTTTCATATATTAACATATAATATTTTACTACGATTAAAACCTAACTATTATTATATAAATATTTGTATTTAATAAAAAGTAGTATTTTCCAAGTTTTTTTTTATTCAATTTCTTGTAAATAGAGTTTATTGATTATTAATTAATTACCCCTCATTTACATTAAATACAAATTTTTTTTTGTAAATATAGGTTGAAAAAATTACTTTCAGGGTTTATTTTAATATACTCTAGTTATTTATTCATGTATTCATTTATTAAAGAAAATTTTTTGTTTGAAACTAATTGTCTATTTATAATTTTCCATCAGGTAATTAGTAATGATGAATATTATAAAAAACGTCATTGAAAATGATATTGAGAATAAATAAACGATTATAAATCTTATAATTACATAAAAAAAAATAATAAAAATTGTTTGCAATGATCTATTTTTTTTACTTTTATTCATAACATAAATTTTTTTGTAACAATGTTTTGAAATTGAAAATATTTAACAATGGAGTAAACATTATTCTCCATAAGATTTGTTTATTTAAATTTCAAACAAATCTCTATAACGAATGAAACAATATGAAAATAATAATCAAAAAAACATTTAATTCCAAATTAAACAATAGAGCTCACCGAAATGCTCGGAATATACAACATGAATGGCAAGGATTAACGAACATTCAATAAGCCGGATGTAGGCCAGGTATTTAGGAATTTAACTGACATTCACAACAATAAACAGGTAGTTCACCCCAATAAAATTGGATTAGCACACAAATTAGCTATTCACAAGTATGAAACAAAGATTTTCCGAATTAAATCACCATTGGTGTCCAGCTAATTGATTTAAATCGCAGATTGTATATAAAAGGCATAAAAATTTTAAAACGTTACAAACGGTTTTGTATATCAACAGGTTAGCGACCTACGCTTAAGTTAATAACAGATTTATGGTTTATCATGACTCACCGGTTGCTTGCGTTCATGTCGAATGGTTTCTCTTCTTGTCACTCGTGAATGATAATCACTCAAACGTCTTAAATAATTATTTTCTTTTTGAGAATTTTCATTTGAAACTTTTCGCGACAATCTCAAGCTTCTTCGGTGAGGAGCCATTTTAACACAAAATTTCATCGATAAAAGCAATAGCGCAATTATCAACAAGCTTTCTCTGTAGATAAAACAGGTCTGAGTAATTAGTACACTTCAAAAGAGAGCGCTGCTCCAGATGTAGATTGAAGAAAGTCAGTGAGAGTTGAAACATTTGGCAACCGCAATTACACGTTATTGAAGTCAAATCGTTAAGTAAAGTTTATCAATATTCAATTAAACTAATTGAGCATCTTATTGACAATAAAATGTCAACAATATCAGCAACAGAAGCTCCGCATCTTCAACAAATTGACTTAACAAAGTTAACCATTCCTCGATTGAACCTATTGAAGCAGCAACTAGATAAGGAGCTCGACGTTTTTCAAGAATCACTTCAAGCTTTAAAAATAGCACAAAATAAATTCCAAGAGTCGGGTCATTGTTTGGATAAAATTACACCGAAAGCTCAAGGTAAAATAAATTCATTTACTTAATAATATTTATTATACAACTAGGATTTTAATTCTTGAATGTTTGAGGTTAGGTAGATAGAGTAATAATCTGTATGTAAATAATATTTAACACAGTTTGATATGGTGATTGATGATTTTTATATTAAAATTTTATATAATTCATATAAATATATATTACATTTAGAAACTATCGACTTCAAACATTTCTGAGTATCCATTATTAATTGATATTACTTTATTATTATTGTTATGAATCAAGCATACTCATGATTTGATTGATTTACTTTCAGGAAAAGAGATCTTGGTACCTCTAACAGAATCAATGTACGTCCCAGGGAGGTTAGCAGATACGGAAAATGTGCTAGTTGACATTGGAACAGGTTATTACGTGGAAAGGAATGTTGCAGATGCAAAAGACTACTTCACTAGAAGAGTAGCCTATGTTACGGAGCAAATGGAAAAAATTCAAATGGCTGGATTAGAGAAAAGTAAAATACGTGATGCAATTATTGATGTGATAAAAATGAAAATTCACGGTCTGTCAAAAAATGAAGGAGCTTGAAAAAGTAGTGGAGGTGTTAATTAAATAATTCAACGTAAGAACTCATTAATTTTATTTATAATTGATAAACATTATATAAAACTAATTCATTTTAATATTTTCGCTTAATTCACTGACATAAATAAATAAATGTTCCAATAGAAATTTGATTTAATCTATGAACTAAATGGAAATAAAGATTTTCAGTGGGTTCTATACAATTAATTTTTAATTAAGTAATAATTGAGTGTATGACAATCAATTATTATTATTTAAAATTAATGCTCTTAAAGTAGTGCATTATAATAGACTTATGTTCTTTTACGTACACAATACTGGTTCATTTAGTTCAAATAGAATTTAATTTAATCCAACAACTTTATTCTAGTTGATGGTCATTGAATTAAAATGAACAATGTGAATAAGAGGATTTTTGATATTTAACAGGAAAAATAAAGTTTCAATATCTTTCATGTATATTTAGCATCAGAATTGCATTTTATTTGGTTCTTAATGAACTAATCTATATTAAATTTATATAAAATATTCCATAATGTCAACAAATTGTTTTATTATATCAGTTACTCCACAACTCAATCAAATTCTCTAACTTACTTCGAATATTATACTAATTATTAAACCAAGTTTACTGTTGATTTTGGCACAAATACTCAGAACTAGTATCTTGGTTAATTTTTTGATTTCACAATATTATATATAGCTAAGAGCTTTTGATGTTCAGCTTTAGTTGATGTAAAAAAATTATAATCAATTATAATAATAGAAATGGACAAAATGATAAATTTTAAATAAAGTTTTTTTCATTTTAAAAATATTGATCAAAAATTTGTTTTATTTGTTAGGTAGGAATGTCATGAAGGATCAGGATATTTAACATGTATTTTCATTTATTTTTAACGAAGAGCAATAATTTATTTATTGAATATCGAAATGAAATATTTCATTAAACAATAACAGCATAATACTAGAAATTGGACAGGACGTATTTGTGTCAGCTACAATTGTTTTTTATCGGAGGTATCAAAATAATCGTCACAGGATAGAAAACATCATTACAATATTTGTATGATTTTTTTTTTGTTATTTTTACATATAATATTAATATATTTATTTATATAATTTATCAATACTTGATGGGGAAGTTGAGTTAATCTAACACAATGATTATTTATGTAGATTACAACACTCGTTATTTACCAAAGAACGAGTGATCACGTCCATTTAGACGTACATAATTCGCTAAATCATTATCCTATTTACATGAATAACATAGGCTTGTTGGAATCCTCATCGCTCAGTTGTCTTCTCTTTACATCTCAATTCTTTTCCTTTATTTTTATTTAAATTTTTTATTTTTTTAAATTTTATTACGTTCATGTTTTGCAAGATAATCACGCGTTTTAGTTTTTATTTCTTCATCATCTATTACAGCCGTAAAATGACTTATCTATGCATTCAACAGCACTCTCACTCTTCCGCTTAGTATCGCGTTGCAGTTCAACGTGAAAATTTAACTCTCGGTTCATTGGTGTTATCTGAGACCACCAAGCAGCAAATTAGCGGCTATTACCATACACAACCATTTTGCGGTATGCTTCGATGCTTCATCTATAACAAAGAACATAATTGTGTGAAGTTGAGAAAAAATAATTATTTGATTTCAATTGAAAGATAAAACATTGTTGGATATGATTGTTTTATATACAATACAATATTATAAATGTAAATTGTAAAAAGTGAATGGCATTACTAGGATGGGGGGAATCACGAGTTCCAAGTACAGGTGCCAATCTCGGGCGTTCCTCATCCAATTGCACTGTGGACTCTTCATCGTAAAGTTGGAAGACATTTGCATGACAAGTGATTTTAAGTCTGCCATTACTAAATTTGTCTTGGGTTATCTCAAAGTCCAACTCGGCATATGTTTTTGATCGATTGTCAACCTTTAGTTGAATATTTCTCTGATACGTTGAGTTCAACTGAAAATAGACAAAACACGTTTTACAATAATATTATGATGAATATATTCAATTCGTCACATTTATTTTACGACACAGGACAAACATGAAGATAAATATTTTTGTTATTTTTAGAAATATGATTTACTAGAGTAAATCTAATCGTACAATAATATTTAAAATTTTTTCAAGTGCTTTTATTTTATGTTGCAAAAAAAATTAATTAAGATGTATGTTTAACAGTACATCCTTATTAACATATACGGTAAAAGGATAACAAATTGATTTTAATTGTGGGAAAATATTTTTTTTGTCAGTTTAAAATAATATTCAGTTCATTTGATTAATAGTTGAGATGATCCTTAGTAAAATATCACATATGATGAAACTAGACAAATATTAATGCATTTATTAATTTTTTTACCTATACAGTCATTTTTATATTGCATCAGTTCTTTCCAACCCAAATAATCCTCTATTTTTTGAAAGTATTGAAAAATATTTTTTGAAAAATGCAAACAAAGTTTATAACAGCTATTTTTACCAACAAAATAGAATTTCCAGTTTATGTTGCACCACTTTTTCAATCAATACAAACATTCTAACTTGTATATATACGTTGTACAATAATTTTAATGTTATTTTTTGATTTATAAAATTTAATCTAGGAATAATTTTCCCTGGTTCATTATTTGACAAAACTTCATCAGTATTGTATGTCCATAATGACTTCATAATATTGATATTATTTAACTCAAAATCATATTAATAATGCATGAGTTGTTCAGTCTAATCAAAATATCATTCATTACATAGCAAAATTATAGATTCAGTATAATATAGAGTACTATTACATCCTTACGAGAATTGATCAATGTTTATTCATCAGTAATGATTATTTTTATTACGTGATTTAGAAAATTTTATAATTATCTCCACAAAAACTAGCTTATGGTATTTGTTTAGTGGACAATTAACTCTTCGTCATTTAATGAATATTATAAATTCTATAATCACATTGCTTGAGATTAAATTTTTATTAAAAATGGTACAGTATAAACATTCATAAATAGAGTTTATACTAGGTAATTGATTTCCCGAATAATTAATCAGGATATAAATTCTATAGGAGGAAATGTGAAAAAAAAAAACATTTTAATGCATGACTGTTTTAATGAAGAGGCTGTAAACGGATTAATTATATATCATATTTACAAATTAATGGTTTGATTCGACTACTGTATTGTGGTTTATTTAATTTTTGAAATACGTTTATGATCAGTGATTCCTGATTCCTTTTATTTTAATTCCAAGCTTGTGGTATGATGTAATTACAAGTAATTATCAGACTTAATTGATAGAAATCCTTCAATCCAGATGTAATAAATTTTTTTTTAATTTTACCCAATAATTTTTCAATAAGTACTCCTTATTAAGTGATAAAGCAAAAACATTATTCACCAATTAAAACTACTATTTTTTCTATGGGTTAAACAATACTCCAACTTTTACCAACACTAACAAAAGTTTTCAATTCTGCAACAATCCGATAAGCTATTGGGTGAAATATTTAAGCATAAAATCGCTCACTTTGTTGTAAAATAAAAAGAGATTTATGTAATAAAAGATAAATAAAAAATTTTGTAGCTATCAATTGAAATAATACATTGAACGAGAGGTTAAGTTTTATAAAATATTTAAACATGAGGATATTTTTTCCCACAATAATCATAACTGAAATGGAAATGGGTATATTTAAATTCTAAACAAAATACTCGATATTACTGGAGAATTATTTTCTTTTATAGCTATTAAAGCCTCTAGAGAGAAAAAGTACAATACAGAATAGTATTTTTAAAGTCTACATAAATGCTGACCATTTTTCAACACTCTCTCTCTGAAGAATTATTGTTGGTACTTCGAATTGAATACGTGTATAAAAAGTTTTCAAACTGGCTATATTTATCCGTCTGTCTATTGTATGTTTTTCAGGTAAAAACAGTTTAATGTTTTTGGATTATTATTAAATACATGTTTTTTTCATTCTTTTGTTGTGAATTTCAAAACGATTATCCTCTGTTTTTTCTTTCTGCTATTCAGTATTACAATAAAATATATCATCGTAATTAATAATGGATAAATATGTACAGAACTTGGAATAAACAACAATAAAAAATGTACAACATCTAATTAATTAAAGAACATTGAATGTTATGTAAACAAGTGGAGTAAAAATTAAATTGATGACCAGTTAATTTTATAAATGAAAGTAATTAGGAAACGAGAATTCATTTGAATAAACATGACTATGCTTTTTTTGTATGCTTATAAAAAGTTGAAACTTAAATGAATTCTATTTTAATTATTTGCGATAGACTCTGTAGACATGATGTTGGATATTGGTGACAAAAAAGACTAAATTGATTTTCAGATAAATTAGAATTAATTAGACAACGTTAATGTTAATCAGACAGTACAAAGCCGAATAATTAAACAAGTATAAAATTAATTCTGATAAATGAGTATAATTACAAAATGAGAAATTGATTTTCGTGATAATTTAATTATTTTCATCATGTTCATACAAGTAAAAAAATTGAAGATACGCTTTGAGACGCTTAAGAAAATTTTTTTCTTATTAAAAAGCTTCTTATATTAATCTCTATCTAAATTGAAATTTTATCCAACTCTTATTTTATATTTTTCTACTTTTTAAAATTAATAACAATTTAGCAAATTTTATAAAATTATTTTATTAAATCAATTCATTAATTATATATTCTGCAGCTCACGATAAAACTAATTGCAATTATTTCCACTGACACATTAATTATTATTAACTCCAATAAATTAAAAATCCATCAGATAACATAAACGTCATATTAAAATTCTAAAAAAACGTAATGAATGTGAAGCTAACTTTGATAAATGAATGTAATCGGAAGGCGAGAAATTAATTTCGGTGATAATGAAATTGTTTTCCTCATCCTTATAAAGATAAAAAAAATTCAAGAATGCATCGCGAGATATGTGGTAAGGTGTGAATTTTCACTCATTAAGGGCCTGTTGAGAGGTAGCAGCTTGTTACTTGGTTACAATTCTTGTATAGAACTAATTAAGTAAGAACTATGAGATAGTCCAAGTTCTGGACGTCTTTCCCTCAGTCATTTACTCATTCTTTGAGTGTATAGTGCAGGAACTTGTCACTTCCTGCCACTAATTTACACGTTAGATGCAGCCAGACGCCCCCTCTCTTTTCTTTATCTTCAACCTTCGTAATAATTCGCCACTGCATTGAACTGTACGTAGGATACAAACTGAATTCTCAGGCACCTCATAAAGTACTTGAGCACAGATTCTCGCTTGGTCCTTACTCAAGTACGATATTATACGATTATAAAACCAGATGAGCGGAAGAGGCTGGAGTCTCCAAGAGGGTGATAAAAGCACAAACAGCTCAAGGAAGATACATGCCTGCTTGCTATTATAATTCAAGAAATGGAATCTCGTTATGTAACCACTATTAATGCAGTAATATTCTCATAACAGACATTTACCTACACATATTTTCGTCATTATTACTTAGTTTCATCATTTTCTATGATATAATAAACTAGATACTGAATTTTGATGAAATATAAGTACTTAAATGTTGAAATAAAATTTTTTATAAGCTTCAGCACTTAAAAAAATTACTATTCTATTCTTTAATAGCTTGAATTTAACAACACGATATTACAACTCATCGTCGTTTTATTATAAATTGTTAAAAGAAATTTAATTTTTTATTTTATTATAAATTATTATTATTTTCCATCATTAAAAACACACGGAGTACATGATATTATAATTAATGACTGGAAATTTATTGACATATTTTCTCACGATACACATTGCTAATTAAAAAAATACTATTAATAAATAACTAAAATAATATAGTTTTTTATTATATTTATGATAGTGTTATTAGTTTAACTGAGTTGAAAGAAAATATTATGTTGGTAAATATCAAAGGTATTTTCCTTTTAAATTGTCAGCCATTAAAAAATTTTAGCTCGCGTTAAAATAATTATTTTTAATTACACTAAATTGTAAAGAATGAGAAAAAGTTTATCAATTTAATTTTAAATAAGCATCTAGTGAAATGTTTGAATTTAACATGGCTTTACGTATTAAACTAGTCATTTTAAGACAGAAAGAAATGGAATAAATAAATGAATAGATATTTTTTATTTGTTTGTTTGCTTTAAACTAAAGTTGCATCATTTCATATAGTAAAATAAATGAGATACAGTGTTTCAATTAAATTGAAGCTATTAAAAGAGATATGAAAGGTTGATATAATTGTATGATGGGAACTTATATTTGGTACTTGTTACTGTCATTGTCTTACCCGGACTCCGTTGACAGTCCAAGTGACATTAGCAGGTGGATTACTGGGAGGAGTGGTGCAGTTGGCTTTGACTGTGTCTGCAATTGCGTATCTCTGCTTCTCAACGAGCACCTCGGGTTTACCTTGGGGTAGATCTGAAAATATATGATCCTATTTCAAGAGAAAGTTCCATAGGGAAAAGGTACTTTGCTCTTTACACGACCTGAAATGGCGCATAACGTCCACGATCCAACGATTTCTACTATTTGAGTACTTAAGTATTTTTTTTTCTCTTCTGACATAATCATTTAATTAATTGAGACTATTTTCCAACCATTTTTTCTTTCCTCTACTTTGTTTCATTCATTTAAGAGAGCACACGGTTTGCACTTACTTCTCATTACCCTTTCAAATAAAGATATAATGAGAACATTTATGTACAGAAGTTGTAAGCAAATTTTAACATTTACATTGTGTTATAAATTAAAACATAAAATTCGAATTAGTCCTGTAATTCAATTTAGTCTGGCAAATATTCAAACATTGGTATTTTATTAAATTTACTTGTCAATTGATTTGTTAATTCGCTTTTTTGTTTTAGATGAAATATGATTTGTTGGCAAAAAGGTAGTTATGAATTTTTATGATCGTTTTTATTGTGTATAAGCGAGTGTAAAAAAAATCTATTATTTTATGAATTTACGTCAATTGGTTGAATATTTCCATCTATTCTGTATTCAAAATAATGCAGGCAAATTTTTTTATGAAAACAACATAATTTTTTTTTTTATTTATGGGTGTTAATGAATTGGATGTGTTTGCTTTATGATTTTATTATGAATGTGTGAAAGCAATTGAATATTTTTTGTTTTCATTGAATTAAAGTATGAATGAATAGAGACTATACTTTGATTCATTTTCATAATTAATTTAGTTGATTGTTTAGGAAAAGTTTCATGTATATTTGACGGCAAGTTTAAAATCTACTCAGACTATCTGACAAAAAGTATTTGAAACTTTGTTTTTTACTTAAAAGTTTGAGTTATATTAGCCGTCAACTCTCTGCTCATGAACTAGGTTACTATTTAAATCGTTTAATTAATATTATAATGATCAGCCATGCAAAAAACTTTTTAGAAAAAAAAGAATAACAATAAAAGTGACATCTGGAGTTTGTTTATTAGCTGCAAATATTGATATTCAATATTATTGAATTTCGGTTACCTTTCACTATAATAAAAGATGAAATTTCTCATAATTTCAAAAGTTGATGCATCAATATGTTTGTTTGAAAATAAAAGGTCGATAATTGACAAATATTATTCTTTTTTAGTGTTCGTTATTAACTTTAAAGCGTAGGTTGTGATACATTTGACACATCGATTTATTTGATGAAGAACTTGAGAAGTGAAAACTGATGACAGTATTTGTTGTCTCAAGCAATCAAGTAAGATGCTGGGCTATGATATTGGCTCAATACAGAACAAATAGATGTATAATTTGTTACGAGAGAACTATTTCATTTAATACTTTTTTTTTTTTTTTAATTCAATCTTATCCTGAGTAAAACCAACAGATATTTTTTTATAGAAATTTAATAAAACTATTTACAGTTGTTGACAAACTTGAGAAAATTCCCCAACAATTAATTGTAAATTTTCATTAAAAGAGTCTTTTTAACTTGAACTAATTTATTTTTACAATTATCAAATAGAGTAGTAATTTTTTAGAACAAGTTGTTACATTTTTGACCCAATTAAAATTAACTTGAAAAATGAAAGTTACTTTTTTCATATTGGAAAGTTAATAAATTTAATATTAACAATGGTTATTAAATTCAAAAATTCACTTCAATCCAATCAAATATCACTTGATAAAAAATCATTAAAATTTATTAGAGTGTTCCATAAACAAATTCCTGAACGTAGAAAATGGATTGAAGTCCTAACGAGAAATATCAAAAAAATTCAAATACATTTCTCGGGAAATATCTATCGACAATTTTGATATTTTTATAGAGTATATATGTACATACATTGATAGTTCAATGTTTTATTGCAGCAAATGATAAGAGTACTCTTGACCTGTGGGCCAATAAAAAGAAAAGTGGATCGTGCTATCGGCAGAGTGCAGTATACAATTTTTCGTGAATTTTTTATCAAGTAAAAACCATAAAAATGAAATTACTTACTGACTACATGCATGTATCCAGCTTTCAACAGAGTATGGAAGTGTGGATCATTGGAAACTTCACAGCGGTATTTACCTTCCAGATCAGACGTAACATTAGTTAAGGTTACTCTATAAGCATCACTCTTGGAAATCTGTGAAGGAAATGAATGAATATTCCATTAGTTTGGCATTAGTCTAGTGTCTGCGTTATTTTAAGCTTAGGGTGGTACCCACTGAGGGTATCGAGTTGAGAGAACATGAACAATAGTTGAGTTGGAATGGGAGTTAATTCGCCGGTGGTCGAACCGCACTATCAACCATTGAAAATCTATTCTCGGCTGAGTATAACACCGCCAACAACTATTAATTATATCTATGCATGTATATATGATACTTGTGGCAGGATGTAAATCATCTACAATCAATTTGGTAGGTTTGTCGGTATGTAACTGGCACGTGCATACAAATTTTCTCCTACCCATTCTACGATTTACGCGTACAGTGGTTGACCAGTTCCAACGTGCTGTGAATTGTTGAAAATGTTCAAGCACGTATGCGTAACTACTCACTTTAGAGTTTATACAAGAACTACAAGTATTATTTCCTAACAATAATAACAACTACAAGAGTTTAACAAAAATTTATAACCGTTGAAGTTTTTATTTATTTGGTCATACTTCAAATGAGAAAAAGTATAAAAATGTTGAAAAAGATTTTTGGCAAATGATTCTGGTTTTTTTTTGTGATGAGAGAAATTCAACTGTTTCATTTGATAACATGAGAATTTTGTAGAATATTTTGGATAATTTTACAGTACAATATAAAATGTCATTTGCAAATTTATTCAACGAAAATTCAAGAGACAAAATTGTATGTGCTTTGATTTATCATCGTGTTCATTTGACAATGAATGCTATGCAAGCAGTAGTGGCATCAAGTTGAATGAGCTAGCTAGCTTTGTGTACTTAAATTAAGTAGACAAAACGTGTTTGGATGCACTATTGAAATTCAATTACAGTACGTTATCAGCACAACTACTTATTACCTGCCTTTTAATTGTTCTGTATTATTTAATTAGCATTGTCAAAGCTTTGTAACATTCGATATTCCAGTCAATTAACGTTGAAACGAAAGTCTGTAATTCGTTGAAAAAAACTCATGGATGAGTTGTCTGACTCCCAGGAACTGAAGCTAGAACTTCCCGAACACGAATTTGTTCAATAATATGTCGGGAGGGGTTGAACGAATTTTTTTTTTTGACATTTTCAGAATAGTTTTGAAAGCAAGGTTCATTCTAGTTAGTTGATGAGGTCTAGGGGGTATGAGAAATGGTTTGTTAATTTTATGTCCGGGCGATTTTGCAATAAAGCTTTATTGGAAGATCTAGAGAAACTTGATCTAGGTAAAGTGAAGGTAATTTGAAATGAGAACATACCAAGAGGTACTTTCAGGAATTAAATTAAGAGAAAAAAGATGATTGGTAATAGAATTGGACTGATTTTCACAGAAAAAGTGCACTATTGGGATGAACGGAGCATAGTCAAGTTTTAAAGTCTAACAAAATATCCTTTTTTCTAGAAATTTTTTCGCAATAAATTAAGAAAATAAATAGAATGATTGAAAATGAAATTCAAGAGCTTTTGTAATATGAAACGAAATATTTTACAAAGAAGAATAAAATTTTTTCCAAAAGCTGCTGTTGAAAGTGCAGGTGTTCAACTTTGATATACACCTTCGTTCATGAAAAATTAATGATTTTTCGTTAAAAGACTGCTTTTTGAAAGTTACTCCAATTTCTTTACATTTTAAGTGGTTACGTAATTTGTTCAACTACATCAAAGAACAATTTTTTCATACACGGAACCATGGGTAACTTTTGTTAAATATTAACTAGGCTTCTTATTCATCGATAAGATGATCAATAATAAATCAACTCTTCTTTTATCTTCACAAGTGAATATCTAACCAGCTAATATTAGTCAATCAACCAATTAAACATTTATTCAATTAATACCTAAAAATAATCTACTAAAGTCAAATTCTATTAAAAAGCTTTTTTCAAACCCATTACTTTTTATTCCAATCTCAAATGTCACTTTTTCCTTAACCCACTACGTTTCATATTCACACGTATTTTCCTTTATCCAGCTCAGAATAACTGAACCCCGTCAAAAATATAAAACCTTGATCAAAATCCAATGGCTATTTTCCTTATCTGACCTTATTTATTCAAAAATGGCAACATCTAGAAATACTCACATCAACATTGTTGGTGAACAGTTCTCCAAAGCCGGAAATACGTTGGAATTCTTTTGGCACATATCTGTAGAACTCGTCCTTCCCCTTGTACCACTTGACTGCATAGAGGACGTCGGTCTGAAGGTCGTAGTGGCAAGTGAGCGTGACGGTAGAGCCGACTGCAACAGCCTCGGGTATTTCGACCGAAACATTGTGCAGTCCGTTGACACCTGCAATGGTTAACTAGTTAGATGAACAAGTCTAGGTAGTAAAGTAGTGACTTGGTACATTCTAATTGGAGAGACTGTGGTGATTCTCTCAAGTTTGACGTACAATATTATCAGTGAAAAGGGCAAGCATTCAAAAGACGAGGTTAATTATAGGAAAACAACAGTTTATAGTAAATAACATTCAGGTATAGAGGCAGCAAGAGTAGTATATTTGTAATGAAAGTTTGGGCCAGCAAATATACAGTAGGATATAATAGAGCGCTTAAACAATCCAGCAGTAGTAGTGTATAAGAGCTTAATGTTCGTAAGCTGGAGTACCTTATTGCCTCCTTCCACCTTCGCTCAGCACATTCCCGCGTTGTGCGAGCGACTTAAATGCCTGCATTCTCTAATCAGCCCATATACTAATTAGAATTACCATGATTCGCGGAGTAATTATTTGCACACTGGAGGGAAGTGCGAAAACTGAGAAACAAGAGACTGCCGCTCTGGCAATCATGATACTCTCTGCTTCTGAGTGTTTTCCGAGACATCATGAGGTCGATGACACGCTCTCAAGTATATACAGAAGGGAAGAGACAGTTCCTCGTTTTCCACGCTCTGTCCGCGCGGGCGCACAAACTCCTGCTTAATTACTAATTACTTATCTATTCGTGCGATGAGAATACCAAGTGTATAAACCTGGATCACTGATCCCTTCTTCATTTTATTACATTCTTTATATTCACCACTTTTTTAGAAGTTTTATTCTCTAATTAGGGTAGAGTTGGGATTTTTGGAAAGGGATCCCCATTACTCAACTGATAACCAAATTGTTTGAGTGGTGTTTCAACGAACGTCGTTGCTTCTCTTTTTTGTCAGTGATGAAAAATTTTTTTATTTATGAGAGATATTTAATAAAGGGAATTGCTTGGTATAAAGAAATTCATTTTCATAGAATAATTTTTTTAAAGCCAACTTTAGTATTCATAGAATAATTTTAATTTTTTTTATCCAATAATTTAGTTTTTACTTTTCACTAAATTGAATGAAAATATTTTGATTAACACCTATTTAGAGTGACAGAAATTTATTCAAAGAAAATTATTATCGTAATTCTTTTTTTAAATATTTTAGTATGTATATTTTAATTATTTATCAATTAATTTGTCTCTCGTTTAACTGAACACGATAATAGTCATATAACCGTTTATTGTCAGTTTGACATCCCATTAATAATCTGCTATATTGGAAGTATTAAATCTTGAAAGTAGTTTTTAGAGTTACATTCGTGATACATAAAGTTTGGCTTGCGATGAAATATGTATGAATGTACTACTCTTATTACTTATTAAACAACCCTCGTATACTAGTATTAACTATTAAAATAAAGACTACTAAATCTCATAATTTAAGTAGCAGATCTTATAGAGTATATTTACAACCAAAAACAAAATTTAACATTGAAACAAAACTTATTTGATTACCTAATGATAATTAATTTCTTCCTTTAACTCATTCACACACATAAGCATCCGTTTTGATAATTCTTTCACTATTTTGTAACAAAATAAATAAACAAAATTATCCATAATTATCATAATTATTTTAATAATTTAATTGTTTATTATGTAATTAAATGGTTAATTAAGTTAATTTTATATCATTAAATCTAAAATGTTAATATAAAAGCCAGTTTTATTTCTTTCATTTAATTCATGTTTAAGAATATGAGAAAAATAATAACTCTTTAAAAAAATCTGAAAGCCACTTTCATTCTTCTTTTCAAAGGATTTTAAATTTCCCCTTTGCGTTTTTTTACATTACATTATTTTCCCCATAACTAATCTGAATCACACCAAAGCGAGAGAAAAAATTATTAAACAAATTAACGGACTTTTAAATAAAAATATTAGTTTGTTATCTGAGGATAAATATATCAAAATATAATGAAAATCACGTTAATTACATCAACGCTTAATTAATAATAAATTACCACAAGATAATTGTTTCCCAGAAATTTTTTTATGTTAAATATTCTAGAGTTTTTAATTTCTTGAAAATTGTAGCTCTTTAAAGAGCGCCAGGTAATTGTTCTTAATAATAGCACTAACATTAATTTGAACACCACTCGTAGCAATTTAACAAATTTTCCGTTGGTTAACTATTCCAATGGAAAGCATGGGTAGGGCAGGTATCCCAACAGTACTCTATTCAGCACATTTTCAAAAAACATTTTATTTTCAAACTACACACTTTCTGTTCCGTTACATCAAATAATGTACATAACCTTTGTGTAAATACACCGTTTGGCTGAAATGCTGACCATTCATAGAAGAAAAGCTTCTAAACCAAAATGAGATCTCTTTCTTCCCTTCGAAACGCAACTAAATGAAAAAACTTGTATTCCCACTGTTACCATCCTCTTTCTTCTTGCGTTTTCAAGGGTTTTTCTTTTTTTATATTTTTTTAAAGCTGAAAGCTTTTATTGTTTCGTAGAAAAGTGTCGGCGAGGGACGTTAGAGGGTAGTGGAAAAGGTTGCAGAGACGAATGTCGGAGCGTCTGTATGTAAGAGTAGAAATGAAGGGGGTGAATCACGTTAAAAAACGTTGCAATACGAAGCTCTTGAGAACGTGGTTGAAAGTGGGCTTTCGTTTGGAATACATACAACTTTTCTCGTGCGCGAATGAGGAATTACAGCGTACCGCGTGCCATGAGGTACGACGTGTTTACCGGTGAAAACAGCGTTTTTCTTTCACTCGTTTCACTTGTCTCGCTGCTGTGGTAGATTTTCGCTTTTATTTCGCTTTCATTCAGTTGTGTAGGAAAAAATTTCTGTTCCCATTCTGCTGTGTTTCGACTGATGAAACCGAATATTCATGTGAAAGGTGAACGAAAAAATAGAAAAAATACATGGATAAAAAAATGCGGCTTTTCTCTCCTACCAAAGTCGTTAATTCAGTTGGACGCGAGGATACGCGCGTGGGAGAAGAAATGAAACACGTCCGCACACAGAAAATAGGGGAAGAAAGGGTTTTGTATTTTGCCACACGGTGTCAGGTGACTAATTGTGCCATTGAATAATCATTGGTGTGGTGACACCTTCCATAAATACTCTAGATACATGGCCTACCTATCGTTAAACCATTGGAAATCGATTCAATGCTTCCACCATGTTTTAGTTCAACGAGTAATAATCATAGCTTTTTTATCTTACTGCAATAATTGAAATAAAAAAAAAAAATATATATACACATATCTAGCTGCTGTACATTGCAGTGTATTTTTCACTCCGAAAAAATATACTTCTGCTTAGGTAGAGTATAGATTTGCAGCTTTCAATCAACTTCGTCTCGAGCTCATTAAATTTCCATTTTGCTATGAGAGCTGATATAAGCTATTGTTTGTTGAAAAATAATTGGTTATCAAATAGGATCATAATTATCTTCATTAGTAACTGGGCATCATTGATGCACTGAAGGGATGATTAATAATACATTATTATGAATTTTTTTTTTTCATTTTTTTAATATAGAAAAACTGTATGATGAGGAAAATAGATTATTTGGTGGTATGCAATATTAGTGATTTTAATCTGTAATATTTATGAGGAGTATAGATTATCTACAAATAAATGAGTAATTCACAGAAAACTAATCAAAAAAAGTTTCTTTTATTGGTAGAACTTTGATTGCGATTGGTCCAAGTTTTTGAAATTGATAGCTTAATTAGAACATTTTTCTCTGAAGAATGTTTTTTCATATTTTAATTTGAGTTATATTCGGGTCTTGTGAAGGGAGTAATAAATTTATTAAATTTATAATTATATTTTTTAATATATTACAGAGAGTTGTGTTGGAATAGAGACTAAATGGTTTACTAATTAGTCTATTAATAGTTGTCGCAAAGCGAAATAGTGAATTAATATTTATTATAAGGCTTCTAACTAGTTGTAATCATTTTAGTGCATTCAGTTGAATTATTTTTTTGTTTATTGAAATGTGTTATAAGTAAAATATTGTTTCAAAGTTCTAATTTTTAATAAATAGAATTTATTATTCGATAAACTTTAATAAAAAGAAGTTAATTTTTAAAAGTTTCATCTATTAAAACGAAAACAATAGATTTTTATTAATAGAACATAAGGTTTTATATAAAATTTTATTTAACAACTCTTCTTTACTAAGAACGATACTTTTTAAGTTTCCTCTTTCGTTAAGAAAGCTGTTTTTAGTAAATGTGAAATGTGAAGACATCTTCAAGTCGAAGAATTCAAAAGTCGTGAAAAAGTTTTAAAAAAGATTTATATAAATCATTTTAAAAATATAGCAAGTCTAATCGGTGGAATATTTTACGATCAAAACATTTTTCAAATTTCATTCGAATTTCCAACGGAATGGATGAACTACTTTCAGTTCTTTTAAAAAATTTTTGATTAAACTGAACAGAAAATGGAAGGAGAAATTTGTCAAAAATATTTATTCCTGAAAATTTCTAATGAATAACATTTAAGCTAATTAAATAATCATGTTGAGACAACTATAAACAACTTGTTTAAAAGGCATTAAGTGTATTAAAATTTCCAAGTCATGGTTGTGCAAAAGAGCATCAACATTACTCCAACAATTTAAAAAAATAATTTATTGATGAAAAATTTTTATGTACAAAGTTTTTGCGAGCTACTTGAATAATGTAGCTAGTTCAAGTATTAAATACTCAGCTTCACAGTATATACGACATTTCGAAACAAGTTTTCGTAAAAAAGCAAAATTCGATGTGGACGCAGCCTGAATGGCGCTTACCTAACTTTTATACGATTCTCGTAAAAGCTTTACGAGTTATTCCGAGTATACGCCGATACCCATGTACACTTGTCTCAACAAGATTCAGTGTGATGGTTGGTACCAGCTACAACTTTGCTTTATAAAGACCTTCATTATTACACAAGTTGACGAGTAGGATGTTGAAACATGACTCGTTTTAAAACTATTCAGTGTTAAAACGACAATATTATAAAACTTGGATGCTATATACAACAACGTATTTTCGTTTGGTGAAAATATACCAAGTAAATTTGTCGTAACACCACGAGATAAATGTGTGTACCATGTTGAAGTAGTTCAGTTTGGTTGGAAGACAACAACGGAAGACGATCAACACTCTTGTGTAAAATATGAACCAAGAATTTTCTCCAAATCCTCCTCAGAAAATGTACATTCCGACATATACAAAGAGTCATACATGTAATATTTGTCGCATTTTCATGAATACTGTTGAATGACATATCCAGATTTTCATATTTTTCAACTCGTTGTTATCATTATCATCATACATCCAAGCTTTTGGTATCATGGTCACGTGTGTTGGTGTACGACATTTCGATTGGATTCTCATGCAAGTGACATATCTGAGAAGCCATTGAATAGTTTGGGCATTTGGCAAATAATTGTCGATGCGGAAAAGAGGATGCTCCTTTTACTTCCACTGCCTCCTATTTGAGAATATAGTTGTGAAGAGAGAATGAAAGGAAAATTTATTCTTAAAACGTACGTAGAAATCGTTTTCATTTCTTTGGATCCTTAGGTCCCAGCATGGTCAGTTCTTCTTCATGAGGATTTGAGAAGTTGTCTTTGTCTGGTCGATTCCCATTTACCCATTCCACGAAGAAGATGATTGCACACGTGTGTGGAGCGACCAATAAAAAGCTCGACAAACGAAAATGGACGCAGATTTTTCATTGGTCCCTAAAAGTGGTGGAACATGAACTGAATGTCTAGTCTTATATTCGGTGGACTACGTACACAGTAAAATGTAGTAAAAAGCTCAACCTTACTCTAACCACTCACCAGGGGGCTTAACTTTCAAAGTAGGCGAGTGTTCGCGTGCGCTAGTGATTTACTCGCATCTCGGGACATGGTATTTCACGATCCCATAGTTCTGCAAAGGAAAACGAAGAAATTCGTGGGATTTCAGTGACACCAGAGGGATTCGTTGTTATTGATGTTCCTCGGGGGCGAAAAATCTTTTTCGTCCAGCATCGAATGAAGCTGTGCACTTGGTCAGAATTTCGATGAGTATCCATTACTCTTACTTTTCCTTTTTTTTCTAGAACTTCTAGTAATTTTATTGTCATTCCAAGCCTCTCTATTAATTGTACAACAATCCCTACCTCCATTGAGATATTATTTAACTGCTCCCAAAGGACACATTCAACTCTGGCGAGGTACAATTTAAATTATCGATCCATTTTTGTGTTAGGTCAATGGTAATAGAATTGTCGAGAGAGAAAGATGTTGAAAGAAAGATTTTAAAATATAAATAAATGATTTGTGCTTGGAGTTTACTGGAGTTTTGAAAATTTTCTATTGTTTTTAAATAGCTGGTTGTTGGTGAAAAAATAGTGAAAAGGATAAACAAGAATATTCTGATGCTTTAATTCTTTTGTTTGAAAAAGAAAAAAATTGAAAAACTTTTTTGCCTCAAAGTGAAGCTTTTTTTTTTTTTTTGATAGGAAGCTGGAAAAACTTTTTTTTCAACTTGAATTGACTTTTATAATTCTCTTGAAGTACTATGAAAATTTTGAATCCAATTTAACGTGTACTTATAATAAAAATACAAGTTTAGAAAAATGTCTAGATATTTTTAAAGGTTATTGACTGAATGATTTGACTATTTTTAAAAAAATAATATTTAACAGTTTTTTTTTTTTTAATAAATACTGCTGTATGAAATGTTTTAAAAACTTTTTTTTAGAAATAATTATTATTGTGTTAAAATGCTTTTATTGTCGCATTGTAATAATTACTCATAAAACCATTGAATTAATGGTGATAAAACAGACATATAATATCCAATTTATTCACAAAATATGTAATGTAAAAAACTTTATATATGATTAATTAACTTGTACTAAAAACTTTGTTCTTGACTATCAACGATCCTAATGCCTCATACATTACATGATTGATATTCAGTGTAAACAAACGTTTTTGTTCCTAGAACTTTGTGCATTTTTAGCTGACCTATCCTACTTTTAAAATACATAAAAACGATGTTTCATGTGTATCTGGAGTTTATAATCGCAAAACATGCACGAAAAATCAATTAAGTAAATTTTACCATCGATAAAAAAATATTCAACTTTACGTTTGTACAAATTTTATTGTTGTTGTTGAATAAATCAATAAAAATATTGAAAGACTGTTAACGAATGTACTTCAGAAGAATGAAAATACTTTGGAAATTGAAATTTTCCATTAGAAAGCATTGAAATCGAGACAATGTGTATTCGACGAAAATTATTTGCTAGATACATAAAAATTGGATAAAATTTACCCATGAATGAAGTAAAACTTTCAGCTTGAATTAAAAATTTATGTATAAAAGTTAACGATTATTTGAACAAAATATTTAGAATTGAAATTTTGGAATCTAAAAGATAATATTTAAAATACGCTTGGATACGTGTTGACTTTGAAAGCACACAATGACAAAAATCTATTGAACCCAAAAAATTTATAGATTCATTGGCTGAGAATTATTCTTTTATTCTGAATTAAATCATCTCGTCAATTTTATTTACCACCATTTGTTTTAAATAAATTCTACTTTTGATAAATCACATTCAATTGTTTAAATAGAATTCGTGAAATACTCTTATAAATGCTATGAACAAAATATGGTTTAATTTAATTCGTTAAAGGAATGTATTCAAAAAAAATTTGATAAATTCAGTGGAATTAATATTATTTAATTATTTTATAAATTTCCGAACAACACGTAAACAAAATTTCTTTTCTGTAATATTTAATGAGTACATTGGATTGGTTTTTTTTTTTATCAAAAAGCTGAATATTTAGGGATCTTTACTTACAATAAAAAAATAAAGTTTTGAAATTTAATTTAAAAATAGTAATATTTGTTGATTAAATTTTTATTATTTTTCTTCCCTAGGAATCACGGAATCAACTAATAAGACATTGTTTTTCTTTGTTTAAATTCTACGTGAGTAAAAAACATAATAAACTTTTATTTTTATTAATTAAAATAAAAAAATCTAGGTCAAGATAAACCCCTGGGGTACAATAGTCAGGGTAAATGTCTTGAAAAACTACAAAAATGTCATTTTTATTTTATTCAGCTAGTCGTCAAGTAATGAATTTTTTTATTTTTAAAACTAATGATGTTAATGATGGAAAGAAAATTCTTTAATTAATAAAAATACTCCTGAAGGAAGGCCATCTTTTACTGTCATTTCTCATTCATCTATTTCTTATTAAAATTCACTTCATTTATCTCAGTATTATTAATGTTCGCATGTAAAAAAAAACATCTTCAAAACTAAGTCACAATTCTGCAATAATTACGCGTAATTACCAAAATCGTAATTAAATTTTTCAACCTCCAAACATGTAACAAGCTCTCTCTACATAAAATTGCATGATAATAAAGTTAAATGAGGAACTTCTTTATTTACTTACCATCCAAAAAAAGTCCAAGCTGATTAATTTGAAAATATTAAAATATTAATTCCCTTTAAACATATTCATTTCAACTCTCTCATTAATTTTACCTCGATTCACAACGAGCATGAAAAAAAATCCTTTAATTTAACAATCAAAATCACTTGAAAATAACTAATTAAATAAAGCCACTTTATCCTAATTAACAGAAATAGTTCTCTCATGTCTTGTTAAGTGATAGATAAAGACTTAATTTATGGTCAATACTTAGCTTTATCAGGAGGAAATCTGATATAAGGCCAATTAAAAAAGTGATATCGCACATACATACATTGATGCACACCATCCATACATCCTATCCTGATGCACGTTTCCCTTGCTAACTCGAGTATCCTGTATCAGCTTTTTCACTTGACTGTAATAGTATAATATCCATCGCTAAATTTCGTTGTCGTAATAAATTGATCTAGTATTTTAGCAGGTGATGTCAGTCTTCATTTAGCAATTCAACCCTAGAGCGAAGGCTTTAATTTGATTGACTAGTTAATTGGAGTATAAGCTCGCACAGAGTGTACATGTGTGGAGCATGAGTTGCATGAATTGCCTTGTACATTTGAATGCTACTGACTGCAACCACTTGATGAAATTCATCTCATCAACGAACGTACGTTCGAAGGTAATTCTTTTCACAGTCTGGACATTGTATGATACTCTTGGAAAGCTTCGAGCAGCTTCAGGTGAACTGAAACGATGGTTCATTTAATTATTGGAAAGCTGATCGGTTTTGAACGAGTGGTGCCTAGGCAGTAAAGGAGAAAAGCCTTGATGCGCTTATTGAAGCTACTTGAATTTAGTGTAGAGACTTTACTTTTGTGTTTTATACTGGGAAAAAGGGACTAAGTCTGTTTCACTGAGCAGAATGTCGTATCATTGAACGCGCGGCCAGCTTCTTTTCGAGATAAGACGAAGCGACGCTTGACGGCTCGCTCACCCGAATTATGTACTATCTTTTCCCTACTCTCATCCAATGTTTCCTCCGTCATGTTCTCTAGGGCTTTAGAATACATCAGTTTTCTCTCCTTTCTTACAACCTCCTAAAATAGACCAATGCCTCGAGCTTCCACTGTCCTGCACTTTCTTATAATAGTAAATGCACCAACTACTTTTACCTCGATTGTTTCTCTCTGCCTTTTCGCGACAAACATATTTTTCCATTTTCCTCCTCAACGGACTTTATTTTCTTCTACGTATTTTTTTTTTCTTTCCGTTTACTATACCAAATGTACATTGTGCATTTTTCATGTATATTTCTGTATGATTTTGCCTTTTGTTTTTATTAATTCTCTATTCTTGTTATAAATAAGCAGTGCTTATAGAATTTTTATTCTGTTACTTAGTTTCCAAGACTCTGCTTTTCCTAAGATTACCATTTCACAATTTTTTCAATTATTTCCGTTGACAGTAATTTTTTATCTAATAATATTAATGGATAATGTTTTGAGTTTTGTACGTCAATTTAATGAGATATTATCAAAATTAAATAGCAACATTGATTTTTTTATGGAGCTAATTAAAATAATGATGAGAACATGGTTGGTAGGGAGAGGAATTTACTCATTTGATTTTTCTTTTAGATCAAAACATATTTTAAACATTTTTTTTTTTCCTTTACTAGTTAAGTTCTTCTAATATAGCAAATTATATAAATGTGTTTTTTTTACTTTCTTGAACTTTCAGACTGGACTGTTTGGAGAAGATTTAGGATTAAGCTCTGACTCTGGATCATACTTTTTTCATGTTTTTCAATCTCTGCGTACAAATATTAGCTCTGCATAATTACTTAACGAGTCTTTTTAGATGTAAAAATACTAGAAAAAACTATAAAATAATATAAATTATATTTTAAAATATGCTAATGCATCGAATGATGTCTAATACTCTTCAATATTACTTGTTAAAAATTTTTAAACGTAAACAAAATTGATATATATTTTTATTTATTTAAAAAAATGAATAATCTCTCCATTTTTAAATAATCTAAAGACTCAAATATTCTTCTGTTTTGTAAAAAAAAATTGTTCTTTTTCTTCAATATTTTTATGCCGTTAAAAAAAATAGTTTTATTTTGGAAATTTGTTCTGAATGCACACTAAACTATTGTTTGTCACCTGACCTCCTTAACGAAACAAAAACGAACATTCAAGTAGAGAATATATAGGTGTAAATCGAATAATATTGGCCGAGTATTTCCGATTTAAATTTATTCTGCGTACAATCCTGCAGCACACTATACGTACACCAGATGTAGTTTCAGTATTAAAGTTGAATAAGTAGAAATATACATATATTCTATTGAATTTTCCAGGGGGGTGTATTCAATTGTAGACTATACGCACTCAGCCGAGTTGTCGTAGAGAGTGGAACAAAAAGATTTTGCATAAAGTTACGAAATTTCCCTTGTCAGTTATTTTAACAAAAAAAAACTATTTATTCTATAAGGTGACTTGTCCGGATGTGGAATATTTTTTTTTATTGATTTTTCGAGAAACTTTTTATGTAATAAAGAGTTGGACTTTATACTGTGGTACGTCAATTTTTGAAGGTTTGTTGTACCCGATGTTTTCTTAAGAAGAATTTACGCGTCAGTTATGTCAATAGTTGCTGAAATATTGTGTCATTTTTACCCTTAGTATTTCATAGAAGAAGTAGAGGGTTGTTAGTGCGGCATGTCTGGGCTTTAAAAATGAAATAGGGGGACTTAAAAAAGATGGAGAACAGCAGAAAAATTGAGCTGTGATATTGCTACACAACTAGAGAAATATTAACGCATAGTAAACAAGAATTAAACATAGGATTATAATCAAAACTAGTTATTAATATTGTAATAAACAACAACATTATTTTTTTAGATCAAAGAATATTCAAAAATCATTGCCATGCCATGCATAAATATTCTCATAAAGAACGAGAGATAATATTTTTTATATTAAATTTGAAAATAAAATTTTTTACACACAATAAATTGAAGAATAATTAAAAAAAAAGCTTATTAAATTTTCAATTGTTCATCAGTCGATTGTTATCAATAATTAATTTTACATTAAATGAAGAATATAATAGAAGTTTACAGAATAAACAAAATATACACTGAAAAAAATTTATAGTTGTAGGAAATATCTGAATAAAAGTATTGTTACGAACAAACTGCTATATAAAGGAATACTGGATTGCTATAACAGTTATCTACATCGCTGAAGAGTACTGATAAATTTTTAATATTAACTTTATTTTATTCAAATTATATTGATTAGTATAAAAAATACTCACTGCCAAAATTGTATAATTTTATTGGTCGAGTTTGTACACAATACTCAAAAGACAATATTTAAAATATCTTTTCAAAGCAGCTATTTCAGATATCGTCAATCAACTATCTAGATAATCTCTACAGCTATCTAATAAGAAAGTTAATCTAAGAGGTACGGTATTGTTCTTACAACTATAAATTTTTATCAATACATTCTAAATCTACAATGTATTAAAATAACATATCTCAAGTGTATTTAATGTTCAATTGGTATACACAAACCATGGAGCCTTGTAGCCTTTTTATAAACACTTCAGAATGTGTTAGAATCTATAGTTTATTTACGGGGTTTAATATTGAACATGTTTGTATGTGTTTACCGTGACACACTTCGATTTGCAGTGTACATGTTATTCTCCAGCGCAATAAATGACATTTAATTTCAAATATTTTAGTGGGAATGAAAATTCTATAAAAACTGAATCGTTTTATCGTAAAATAAGTTCTATTTGAAGAGTCTTCTCATTTTCTGTTGTTGAACAATTCCATAATAAATAATAGTTACAAATAAAACAATGGTTTTATCAAATTTTTGTTTATTTAAAGAAACTTTTAACCGTAAAAATTATGCTGATGGTTTTTTAAATAACTTATCATACAAAGAAAATGTTTATTTTCATTGAGAAAAAATCACTGGAATATTTAAATTACAACTGGAATATAGTCTCTTAGAATCGTACACCTTGGTCTTTTGAAAGATATAATAATTGATACTTTAAAACGTGTTGCAGAATCACTTGCTGCTGAGCTCCTTGTATTTTCCAGTGTTGTAAACGTATTCTCGATACTTATAGTTTTGTTTGAATAACTTGCTCCGACCACTATTCCATTTGTGGAATTCTACATATCGATCAATACATAAGGTATTTATGCATCATATAACATGAAGAATAATGGATTTAATTTATCAGATCGCTTTAAAAAAATACCTATAAAAAATCTTCATTAACAACAAAAATTAAAGCACCTTTTTGTTGTGTTAAAAAAAATTCAATTTATTTATTTTATTTTAAATAAAAGTATAGTATGGAGTATAGATTCTATGGTGTGGAATGAAAGTATAGATGTTGAATGAGGTCATATGTAATGCAATTGTAAGACATCTTGAATTAGATAAGAAAAATTGAAGAAAGTGAGAGACAACTTGTGACAATGTAAGTGAAATGAAAAGTCAACGAGTTCAGGAGCATTAGAAAAAGTGAATTGGATAAATAAAAGTACTCTGTAGAATTAAATAAATTGATGAAAATATTTAATAGTTTAAATTAAATGATGATTAAATAAATAAATTTGAAAAGTGTGATGAAAATATTTTTAATATCAGATAAATGATAAAGAAATAATTATGAAGAACATTGAGGGCAATAATTCAGTTTTAATGAATTCAAGGTAAAATATTTATCAAAAGAACAACTTCTAGTCTATTATGTTCCATGAGAAGAAAAAATATAATTAAATTAATTACCACCCCGAAGTTAAATGAAACTATCGAGTTTTCTTAGTTATGAACAACATTTAAATGTCTGTCAGGATGTCATAAATACTCCACGTCTTCACTTTCTAAAGGCGAACAAAAGCTCTATTACAAAGCAAATGGAGTGAAGTTCTTGGCTGATGAATACAATAGTATTTACGCACATATTCTATATTAATGTAACTCGCGTAGCATAAACTGGAATAAAATAAAATAAAAAAAAAATCGCAGCTTTAATTTCATTACTCAATAACTCACTTTTTAATTGAAAATAAATGTTTCCGGGAATAATATTTTTCATAGCAGGAACGCAATGGTCTGAAACAGCAGCCATTGGTATTTATGATGAAGTTATTTAAGTGAAATTTATATGATACGCAGCGACACATAAGATATCAATCAGAGCAGTTCCGTTTCACGTTCCATCCCAGGTCAACCGTACGTTTTTCCCGCCTGCGGTAAGTTCACTCTGATATCTCACCATTTCCGCGTTCTTCTTTACTTCTCTTCCTCTCTTTCTCTCTTTACCCTTTTTATTTATCGCTTCATGCAACCTAACTTCTTACAGTTCTTACTCGTTCCTTCCGGCCCCACGTGCGTGCCGACACGCTTGCTTCCCATTACCTTTACTGTATTATTCTTTCAAGCATTTCAATGATCTCCAACTTATGTTACTATATAACGGGATACAAAACAATAATATTCGCAAGTGTAGGTGGGTATCATTATCAACACATAAAGTTTATTTTTTTAAGCCTAAAATAACGTTGTTGAATCACATTGCGTGCTAGTGCTGAGGAAATCGGGTTACTTTGTTGCTTTGAGGTGGTGTTATGTAATGAATATTCTATTGCCAAGCTTTTTTTGATGATAAAATAATAGAATAACAATGATAGTAATTTTATCTAAAATAAAACTACTTATTTTATGTAGAAATTGAATTTTATTATTATTATTAGAAGTAAAATATATATTTATTAATAAATAAAGATAAAATGTTTAGAATAAAATTTAAATTAAATGTTGAATAAATTAATAAATGATAGGTGTATATAATTGAATTATTTATTCATTATCAGTAGAATGCAGCATTGTATTTAATTGAAATTGAAACAAATTATTGGAATATACAGTTTATTAAATTGTTGAATAATCAATGATGAATTAATTGACGCTTAGGATAATATTAAACGTGAGTAAAAAAAAAAGAGCTTTAGAAGAAGCTTGGAAAAAAAAGGTTAAAGAGAATGACATTTTACATGAAAAATTTTCTCATGAAAATTAATTTTATTCACTCTTCAAAGCATCCCTTTTACTTTCTAAAGTTTCTTGCAGACATTAATGTACTAGTGATAATAAACATTATTTACTGACAATTACACCAGGAGATTGATAATTTTGTCGATAATTTGCCTCCATTTAATCGATAATTAGCTATTAATGCAGCAAAAAGAGCTTTTGTTCATTAAAATTCCAAGATAATTGCAGAAAAAATTGATTCGAAAAGGGGAAAAAATGTGCCGTATTGTGAATTTTTTATCAAAAGAGAAGCATGAAGATTGGGATTAAAACGCGTTAATATCTGGAAATTAATCGAGTCGCATAACTACATATCATGCAATTAATTAGGTTTTGAAACACATTTAATTAATTATAAATATTACCAAACTATGTGGTTAGTTACATGTGTTCATTTCTCTCATGAATATTTAATAATTGTCATTACTCTTGTAAACCAGTCCCCTGAGGGTAATGGCACTCCAAGAAAAATTGATTAATTGCCAACAGTTCAAAGACAATCTTGAACAGAAATCCTTCAATCCCCAGACGATTGTCACTATTACTCGTGAATCATTTTTAACAAATGTCTTTATAGCTCTTACTTTTCTCACATTTTAAAATTTATCTTAAATTCCTAGAAAAATTTTACTGCTTTTCCAACTTTAAAACGTCAATTGTTGTTAATTATTTTATAATTTTACATTTCCGTTATTTTTTTGGATCTAAAGCTTAAAAAAAATATTAGAGCCAGATGTTAAACAATTATTGTAATTAGTAATATCACTTAGACATTATTATAATTTTATGTATCATTGAACATGATTTCAAATAGATAGCATCCGTTCTTTAAATATTCCATCAATTAATAGAATCATCGATTAATCAATAAAGGAGGTTCTAGATAATTTTCCATATTTTATATTCAACTGTGAACATTATCATTTATCAGATTGATAATTTTTAAAAAATTGAGGAATAATTGAATAAATCAATGAAGCAATCATTCAAATGATTTACTTTTTACCTCGACATTTTTGAGATAGTTAATTCCGTTGGAATTGCTGTGATAGAATATGATGAACCATAATTCACAAGCAAAACATGTACCGGAGATAGAAGTTCATTTCTATAATTTATATGATTGTGTACATAATTACCTTACAATGGCATTGAAATTTACTTTGGAGACAATTGTATTGAATCATTTTTCGGTTTAATTGGCTTTTGATTTCCGGTTTATTTCATTGCTTCAGACATTCAGCTGTGTATCGAATTGAATAGACGAGCAGAAAGGGAGGGGGGATTGAAAAAATTGAATAAAAAGTTAAAAATGATAAAAGAGAACAAGATAATAATAAAAATTGCGAGGCGGTTGTATATAACTTATACACGTTGCGCTTTTCGACCTGTTAATGTTCGACGGCCACGCTCGAAGGGGATTTAATTGGCACGCGCGAAATTGCCGAGTGTCCAGAGCGAAATTTTTTTTATTGCTACCTGCTCTGTACATCGACAAAATAAATCACAGTTTTTTCCATCCACGTGCGGTTGCAATCAATTTGAACGTGGACGCTGTTCAGACTAAAAGGGGTAGTAAGTCGATGGAAAAAGTATCAAGGATCACTCCTCTGTTGTCTCGGTCTTTTGTATTCTGGTATTGAGAAAGGATTCTATAACAATTAGTTGAGTTTGTTAATTGTAAATGAATGAAATGTGTCTTTCTAAAGAAAAAACGTTGGAAAAGAAGCAATGGTATTTTTTTTTTACGTACAAAAATAGAAAACATCAATAGTGGATGTTTTATTTTTGATAAAACAATTTGAACAAATTAAAATGAAAATATTTTGGAATGTTGGAATTTATTATTGGACTTGTCATAACAAAGGGCATCAACATACATTCACAAATTCCTCTGAATTGATAAATTGAGTCATTGCATAAATAATAATAATATTTATTATTATTTAAATAATAATTAAAACTGCTTACGATTTACGTTCTATTGAAATGAAATTTTGTGGAATGATAGAGAAATGTACATCAATATTGTTTTATTTATTTTTATTAATCGTAGTATTTGTGAAGAATTGTTTTACAACATGAACAGAGTTATTAGTTTTTTGAATTGAATTTATTGCCAAATAATTCGAATGTCAGTGAACAAATTGAAAAATTTCTTTCTAATTGATATTCGAACATATTGACAGCCCGTCTAAAATTAATTTTTGTTCAGCTTGTAATATTAAATTTGTGAATTCAATATTAAATATTCAACATTTCATTTTTATGGTTAATAAAGCTGCTCAAAATAATAAACTATACTCAGATAATACTTGTAATTAGTTTATTTATTTTACAATTGTCATTGCATGAAAAGAAATAAATACCATCAGATAAATGGAACTTTAATAATATTAAAATGCAATATAAATATTTCCAGAGATAAAATTGTTAACCTTTCGTATATTTACATGAATTGTTCTTTTTCTCTATAAAAAAATTCCTCATTCATTTTATACTCATCAAAAGAATATACTTCCAACGACAATAATACAAATTCATTTAATATAATAATAAAACTGCAGTTCTACTTATTTTTAACGATTAAAATTTTGTTTCAATACATCTATCAACATCACTACAAATCTTAGTATTTTATTTTATAAATTAAAACTGTTTTAATATGACGTCACCCATTTGCGGAGATTCGATAAATTTTTATTTTAAATTTAAAATCAACTACATTTATCACTCGTCAGCAGATTTGTCTTTCATTGTATATTTTACATGATACGCTTTCAGTTAATATAAAGCTGATATCACTGCTTTCATCTTATTCTTTTCATTCTTCTTTCGTTCAATTCACCATCCGCTAGGTATTGACGTAAGCATATACGGATTCGTAGGGGATAGAGAAGTTGCGAATCATAAAATGAAGGGTAGGATTATAGGAACGATGCTCATATAGTCGCCAGGTCATGCGTCTGGTTAGTTATAATGCAACAGCACACTGATATTAAGAGTTGACGGTGTGCGACGGTTTTCTCTGTACACCAAAAGCACGTCCACGAAGAGTGGAGTTCATGTCTTAGCGGGGTTAATGCTGCCTACGTATGCAAGAGAGCATCCAGCTCCTCAACGAACTAACGAAATAATGAAGTGTAAACGGCACACGAGCAAAAAATGACTATTTTACAAGCCAACACTTCTTCTAACCACTTTATTATTCTCGATATACATTCACTTCGTACACGTTTTCACTCACTATCATAATTCAATATTACAATATTAAAATGTCGCTCGATTTCTCGCTCGTAAATTTTTCGCTATTTTTATGTATACGTTGTATCAATTATTCTCAACATCCACGCTATCATCGCTGCATATCATTATCATATTTATCATTTTTCATGCTTTTTCTATAGAGTAATAGAGAAATTAAATTTCCCAGGGAATTTTAAAATTGCATTATTATTCAATTTGCAAATCTTAAGGTGAATAAAAATACTTTTTTATATTCTTTACTTATTAAGGGACATTTAAAAGTGTGAAACATGCTTAAATTATTTGTTAAAGAAGAGGAACATTTTTCTTAGTGAGATTTTATTGAGCGGGTAGTACTATAAAGGGATTATTAACATAGTACAATGCGAGTTAAATCTTTTTAAACACTAAGAAAATGGCCCAATTTATCTTTTTCGCAACATTTGATGTGAATTCCTAATAATCTATGCAATAAAAAAGATTTTATTTTCTTCAAAAATAAAAAAGTTAACACACACTTTTATGCCTAGAGAGAATTAACTTGATTAATTAATAAAATAAATCAAGTTAAAAGATTACTTAATTAGTTGATTAATAATTCTTATGAATAATTGGAAAATAATAGACATTTTTAGTATTAATAACATTCATAATATTTTATTAAATAGAGTATTACTTCGAACATAAATCTTGAATGTTTCTTGAAAGACAGAAACTTTACTATTCGAGATATCCTTGAAAAGAAGAATTGTAAAGAGTGAGTTGAACGTTATCTTTATTCTTTCCTTAACTTAAAAATGAATTACAGTTAAGCTATTTTCTACGCTTTGTTGAACAGAGTTATATGCATATTAATAATAATAAATATATATATATGGTTCTTTTAACAACAAATTATAGATCTCTAATAAATACGTCGTTAAAAAAGTCAATTTTAAATCATTCCTTTCAAGAAGATACTTCTAAGCCATTACTTAAGAATAATTCTTTTTATTAATAAAATATATATATCCTTTTTTAACAACTAGGATAGACATTATTTCTCTTAAAATATCATCAGATAGATTGAAATAAAATAATTATCCTGCAATAAACGAAAACCTGATAACGCAATAAAAAATTCTCCTGTCCTTTTTACAACCCAATTAAGATCTTAATTCATCCCTGAAAAATTCACTCCAGTTAAAATTTTCACTTAATTCTATCTCTGTACCACCTTGGGAAGTCATCCAAGTTTCACCTTCGTCTGAAAGTGATAATGAAAATCGTAGGAAAATAGCATCAGACACTTGATTCAATTAAATGAATTCACGTGAAATAAAACAGAGCAAAGGTAGACCATTTACATTATACTTGCGGTTTTAGCCTAGAGATGTTACATTTGTGTGTGAAAACAGTGTGAGAGAAATAATAGTTTGAGAGAGTAAGCAGATGAGAGAGAACGAGAAAGGGAGAAGGAAGGAGAGAAATGCCATTGCCGGTTGTTCGGCCACTGCACGAAGAAACGCTTATTGCTTCGTAAAGTGACGATAAATAATGTGTACGCTGTGGGAACGGTACAGTGGTGGGCATATCTCTCGTAGAAGAAAAGAGAATATACATCTTCCACATGGTTTAATTGTAAAGAAAAGAACAAATGCAACAGTAGTGAAAAAAGCACGCATCGTTGCGTTTTTATCTTTAACTTAAGTACATTTATTTATTTTATCCATGTATATATAGTAGTCTTCTGCATCACCATCACATTGTGGTTGTAAATTGAATTCGTATACTTGAGAATTAAAATAACGGATGCATTGGATTGAATATTTTGTCACAAGAGAATTTCTCCTAAATAAAAACATGGTAAATTTTTCGAGGTATTTTTCCACAGGACCCTTGAGGCACACTCCTATTTTACCAAAAGCACCTGAAACCGACAACTGAGATCGTACCACGTATAGAACTGCCGCGAAAAACGATTTCACAGCAGCAGCAACACCATCACGTGTATGTGTGAGTAGTGTGGTAATAGAAATTGCGGCAGGATGGATTCAACCGCGAGATACTTGAATTCGTTAACCGATAAATGCTATCATCCACCTATCTCTCTTTTTTATTATATATATCTCGTTATATATATATACATATCTACCTTTATATAGAAGGTGCTTTATTTTATTTTTAGTCAATTATATTTTAAGAGAAAATCTTCGCACTCGACTTTATAGTGGATTTTATTGATACAAGTGGAAGTTTATTATCTTTCAGCTCTCTTTATTCGATCGTCATCTTCTTCAATGTTTTTTTTTTTAAATACAAATTGATTGAAAAAAAGGTCAATCATAGAGACAGGCTGAAGTGTTAAAAGGAAGAAAAAATAGCTAAAAGATCGTTTTAGTGCAATTTATTTACGAGCATCGTGCAAAATGTGATACTATTTAGATAACTATTTTTATTGCTGTTGTAAAAAGATTAATGACAAAATATAAACTTACAACAATTAATAACATCATGTATATATATATCTCTTTTAAAACGTTTTTAAACTTTTGATGGGCCATTTAGTGCTTCGAAAACATTCACTTGTGATTTTAATCTAAAAATGAAATTCAAACGTTTAAATGAAATATTTTTTGTAAATTATGAATGTAATTAAGGTTCAAATTTTTATTTAAGTTTGATTGATATTTTATAATTTTTATTTCTGGTTGGATTATGTATAGGCATTTATAATAAGTAATGGAATAATGTACAAAACTTTTTCCATTTTTTTCCGATATTTTATTTACGCCTCAAGCGTTTGAAGAGTCAGGGTAAAAAATTATAAATTGGAGTTTAACTTTGAAATGTTTTGCCGATACTATTGATGTTGGCTTATAAATAAATTTAAAAGTGTTATTAATACAGTTATTGACAAATTAAATTTATTCAAAATTGTGATTTTATTTTTTAATGTATCGTCATTGATGACGGTGTGAATGAATATTTCCAACAAATGTTTATCATTTTTTTACAATAAATTTCAATACAAATAATTGTCAACTGTTTTTTTAAACATATTTTATGTCGAATGAACATCTAAAAAATTCAACATTGGAAATTTTTTTAATAATAACAACTGAATCATTTTAAATAATTAAATAGGAATTTAGGAAAATTATTAATAAAAATTTATTGAATTTTAAGCTGAATTAGTCAAACTGTTTTTTAGAGTGGAAACAACCAATGATTTTTAATTAAACAAAAATTTTCACAGTTAAATATTTTATCTAAAACTCTAAATAAAAATGTGTTGAACTTTAATCCATACATTCAACACTTTTTAATGGAAGTTTAGTTTAAACAAATCCTTTGTTGTATTCATTTAGATTAAAAGAAAAATCATGTTCATTAAAATTAAATTTTTTTTCAGTATATAAATTGTATAAAAATCATTTACTTGACCTTTAAAACAGTAGAAAATAAAAGAAATTCATGCATCAATTTTTTCTCATTAAAACAAAAACTACATTAAGTTAAAAAATTCAATACAACGTTTAATGTATAAACTAACTCCTATTAATCAACAAAATTTTTATAAAAGTCAAAAAACCATAAATCGCAAGAACAATAGAGCGATAAGTATATCGAAAAATTTTGTTAAATCGTTTAACAGAAGTAGTTTTCTCACGTGCAGACTTATTAGTTGGTATTGAAGTATACGTAAGTATGTTCGAGTGTAAAACTTTGTTAGTTTATTTTATTCTTTTTTTTTTTTTTTAATAAATCCCTGAAAAGCGTTATTAACTGGAACAACGTGATTTCTGATTGTTGGTTCAGTTCAGAGCAAAGCAAGTAAGATGTATATATATACACATGGATATTAAAGGTATGTGTATAGGAAGTGAAGCTAAAGCAAAAGAGTATAAATCGATTGGTTGCTCAACTTCGCGAAGGAAAGTTTGTTGGACGCCATAAACGTTGGCGAAAAACGAGTAGAAGTTAGAGTAGCCGCACTATATATGTATACAACAAGCGCGGGTTGGTAACCACTTTCTCACCACCATATCTAGGAGGACAGAAAGAGTTTTGGTGTAGCTGATGTGGTTTCGAGTGTAGTCGTCTTGTTCGTTGATTGTGATTTACCACGAGCCGTGTACGAGGACATGCAGAAGTAGAAGAAGAAGAAGAAGAAGAAGCTGAGGATGAAGAAGGGGTACGTTTGATGCTGTAATTGAGTCGTTCTCCACGCCAATATTTTCACGCTGTGAAACGAGCCAAGTTACGGTCACTCGACGAGGACATTACGGGTTTTTGTAGACCGACACGCCTTTGGGAGACGGATGTCCGGGCGTCAACTTAAAAGAACTTGCCTGTGTGTCGCGCGGGAGAGGTTGAGGAAGCAGGAGATCGCAATTACATGGCCCATGGACTTTGACAATATGACCAAATTCTCTTGTGGGCTTGGGGGTTTTTTTAAACCGGCGATTTTTTATCAGCGTATCCTGATGGATCAAGGGCAGAAAAAACACATGGAGTATTATTATAGAGGGATTGGGAGAAGTGAGAGAGGAGGGTGGAATATAGACTGTAGAGTGGTCGATTTCATTTGGATTTTTCAAGCTAAGTACTTGGTACAGTAGATACATAGAGTGTTGTATGTATATATATGGATTCAGGGTTCAATAGAGAGCATCTCTGTCGTCGTATGATCCTCTCTTGATGCACTAGTGATCCTATAGTATGCTTTTCGTGTGCAAATTCCACTTGGTTGTTAACCCCTCGCTGTTACTAAAGCCAGGCGAACATTTACTCAGGAAAGATCAGGCAAAACGAATAATATCAAACGAGAGAAAAGCGATAGTAACGGCTTCCGCGTTAGCTTTTTTAGTTTTTTATTTCTCTTTTGGACATCCAACGTACGTTGGGGAAATTTTGTATTGATTTGCAATTTGGCAAATTGATAACTGCGGCAGATGGAGTCCTATTGATTTGTACTCAAGTGCAAAGGGACAAGAATCAAAGAAATGACGGAGAAGAAAAGCTGGAGGAAGAAGAAGTTGAATTTTATTTTTCACTCTGGCTTCTTTCTTGAATGAAACTCGTTTCGTTTGCCGCGATCGTCTTGCCTCGTTGGGTGAATTGAGATTATGAATTTTATCGAGGAACGACGCCTTAGGGAATGAAAAATTCACAAGATTCAAACGGGTATATGCGAATACGTCCGTGGCGCCAGGGGGCTGCTTTTACGTGTTACTTTTTTTCCCATTATCGAGCTCCCGCGTTCGATCAACCGATCGCCGCTTCTTTGGAATAAAGAAGAATGATAACGACCGAGAGGGAACAGGGGATAATGAAGATTCGAGACTCGACGACGACAACGACGACGACGTGGAAAATGCCAACGATCGTAATTCGCTGACTCTTTTCTCTTTTATAACTCCGCCTCCTCCTATCTTTTTTTATAAGAATACTATTTTTCGCTAAAATTACCAACTCGTTCACATTTTATCGTTTTTATCCACAGCGATTATACAATTTCTTTTTTTTCTCCCTCCATCGATTTATCCGCGCAAAGATTTTTATCCAAACCATTAATGATTATTTAATCGATTATAATAATTTACTTTTTCGATAGCGAGTTTTATCGTCACTCTTTATTTGGATTTCGAATCATTGTTTAGATATTGAACTAAATTTTTTTTTAATTCTTCTGCATTTTATAAAAATATTAATTTAATAAAAATGATTTGTGATTTTTTCCATCTTCTTAACTTTAGAAATGTAATCATAAAAAATACTATAAAAAATTCCTTTAATCACTTTTATACACTGACAAATTCCATTCTCCATTATTCTCTTAAAAAAATAGTTCAAAGCTATTCTTAGGAAATATGCAAACTAGAAAATTACAATGCTCCAAACTAAAATCTAATTTAAATTCTCAATTTTTTTCTCCACTCATCTCCAACTCAAGTTTTTTTTCTTTATTATCATCATCCTAGTGTATCATTATATCGCATTTGGTAAAGAGAAGCCACATAATAATTTTTGTGGCTGTAAGTCATTTGTTATATTTTGTTATAAAGTGTGCACTATATTTTACTGTATATTAGCTGCCAGTTTATCTCTTAATTATAGTAATTTGCGTTATATAGCAGTTGAAAAATTTATTACATAAAAAAATCAATATAACTTGCAATAAAAAAAAAATATTTTTATCTTCCATCGTGATATTTACTACATACATAATAAATTTCGGCCTGATTACATTTAATCTCGATTTCACTGATAGTAAAATCTCTCCACCTCTTCCTACATCTCCTCTACGTTGCAATAGCACCAAGCTATTCTCAGCGTCGTTATTTTTAGAATAAAATCTCTTAAGTACTTTTATAACACAGACAATTAATATGAAAATTTTATCATGGATTATTTTTTATTTTTCATTTCACACTTGATAAGAGAATAATGTTTTTTTTTTTACGCTTGCAATATCAATAGATAGAATAGGTTGACTTATTTTTTGCTTTTATGTAACAGTAGTGTGAAGCTATGATAAATAACGAAACGTCAACAGGGACGATTGTATCGCCAAACACTCGGGATTTGATAAAATAATTAATGAAACTCGTCTAGATGAAATCGGCAAACGAAATAAAACGTGAATGTTAGTCTCATTCATGTGGATATGGGTTATATGAACTAGTCGCGTTTATTTAATAGTTTGCCCATACGATTCTCGCGAGATCGATAAATATCTTGATACTTTTTCTGTTTTTTCGAAACTTTTACTGTGCCTATCGGTGATATAATAGTTTATGGTAAATTGAAGTGGATTACATATATACGAAGCCAAATCTAACTAGTTGCCTCATTTCTCAATGCTCGAGATGTCGGTATATTGGAAGGGAGAGAAATGATTCCAAGTGGAAGTAATGGTAATCCCCGGCAATTTTGCTTGAAAATGCGTCCAAACTCTCTTCTAAAGTAGAATGAGAGGATGAAGAGAGTAAGAGAGACGTGATATTTCCCACAGGCATTCAATGATTCTGCTACTTCTATAAGTATCAAACAGGGCTCAGATGAGAGACTACGTTATGACGTTGGGTTTAACTCAATCTCTTTTTGTACTATCTCCAAGTGATAATTGTCATTCTGATACTATTAATTGTAATTCGATTTAGAGTGATGATAGAAATGATGGGTAGAAGGAAAAGGGAAAGTTGAGATGAGGATTAAAGCAAGGGCATTAGTGTTTTGACTCTAAGTAGATATTGAAGTTTTTTTTTTTCAATTGTAAATCAGCATTTTATTTAAATACAATTTGAATTATAATGTCTGAACAAAATGAGATTATTCTCCTTTTTTTAAATTGTTTTCAATTTGAGAGACAAAATTTTCCATACTTGAAATATTTATTGTACTATTTATTAATTGAACTCATGCAAATCACTTTTGTTGTTGTTGTTTTTATGAAAATATCGTAGTAAAGATTTGTATTAGTAAACATTTATGACAACAATATTTTTTAGACTTAAAGAATCATTATTTAGATTATGTACTGAGTATTGTGTTAAATATTGTTGTAATTAATCATTAAATGATAAAAAAAATCATAAAGAAAAACAAATTGTACTCTTATATCATGTGAATATGACTTTGTTAAATAATTCCTTACAAATTTATTGGAATCAATAATTCGATTGGATAAAAAAACGACTTTAAATAAAACATATTCGTCTTATTGCAATTACCTTCAGTTGAAATTAAAGAGAAATATGTCGGAAAATATTTTAAAAGGAATTATTCTTTGTAATTGATTTTTATATTGTGGGCATTTCGATATGGTTGATTCAATTGATTGAATTTTTAGGTGGTTACACAACGAAAAGAAAAATAAGTAAATGGAATGATTGTTAGAATGTAGTACAGTGCATTCAGGTGACGTTTGTATAATTCGTAAGAGTTCTTGTATTTTTCTTAGATCGACCCACATGTTGGCATAGTCAAGTTTACCAAACTAACATGAGATTGGTTCTGATACCATCATGAGTGCATGGAGCGGTTTGTTGATTATTTATTTAGGGGTGGAGAAGGTTGTGCTGGAGAAGTGTCATTTACATAAATCGGTTGGTTTACCAAATCAAGGAAAAATTATGTTCAATTAGTTGTTCACATTAAATCAATTCATTAGTTTCAAAGTCTACATGGAAGTTTAGAATGACAAAATTTAAATAATGAATTCGACATTAATTAAGTTTACATGTAATATGTTTAATTCCATCTAAACGAAATTCATTAATAATTAACAAAGTCACTTTAAAGGAGATAAACCTCCTCAACAATAGAGTACTCAGTTTCTCAAGGCAGAGATTACAAAACTTTATCATTTACTTGAACTAATTAAAATTTCTAATTATTTAATTCTTACAAAAATACAGCTGCCTCCTAGAGATCACGCCAATTTTCCCATTTTCCAATTAAATATTTTTAAATTAAAAAATTTTTGATAGAAGAATAAACACATTTTTTTTCATCAAATACATTTTTCTCAATAAAAATGAGAATAACTGAGGCTTTTTATTAACCATTAAAAATTTTTTATTGTCAATATTGTTTGTTTAGTCTTTCAACTCTCACAAAAGAATTTTTTGAAAAAAATAGTCTCGATTATAAATAAATTAATTAAATTGTTAAAAAATATTTAACACACAAATAGTAATAATATTCATTAAAGTAAAACGTTGCAAATTCTTTTTTTATTAGCATTTACTAAATGTTTTCTAAATAGCCTTTCTCACAGCTAATATAACCATTCGCAGCTAAACGTCGTTTAGCTACCTAAGTTGGGAGGGATGCTATTATAACCCCACTCTAATTATCTAATAATGAAACGTATTTCTAAACCTACAATGTTGAGCACATCTTCAACAATAACCCCTTTTATACCACTTCCAACAATAATAAGAACAATATTTCACCCCATCCCTAAAGATTCAGACAAAATTCCAATAATTACTTCATCTTTCTTCCCTTCCATGACACCAAAAAGCAAATAAAGCTTCAATCAAAAAATCAAGTCTACTGTTTAAAACTGTTTGCACTTCCTTTGCCAACGTCAGAATGAGTCCCATGATTTATCACAAAAGATCAGACGTTCTTTTCATTATTCAAAACAATACTTTATAATAAACAAAAACCAAGTTTTCACTTAATAAAGTTTTTATTGCTGTTAACCAATTTCTTGAGAATGAATGATACTAAACACGTCAAAATGAATAAAAAAAGATGATGATGACTGTTCAGAAAGAAAAAAAAAGACTTAATCAATAAGAAAGATAAAAAAAATTATTTGATCAAAAAATATTAATTTTCCACAATTTTTTTTCTTAAAGTATAAATTAGATTCCTTTCTTCCGAATGTACACAAAAATCAATAAGAGAGAATAACTTCTAGGTAAATTAAAGAATATTGAAATATTGGACAGTAATTAAATCAAAGTTACTGGAAATTTAACTTAATATTGGAGACACAAAAAAATTCATGAATAAAAAAGTTTTAAAGAAAGATTTACAAAACTCGAAAATGTCAAGGATAATTGATAACAATTTCAAAAATTTTATTAAAATCTCGAAACTTCTTTAATCCTCTGTCGTTGTTAATAAAAAAAGAACAAATGTGTATAATGAACTTTGTAGTTGAAAACAAACTCAATTGCGAGCGACAACGAAATCCTTTCCGTAGCATGTAAGGACAATATTCGAGGGTGTGAATAATACAATAAAAGGCTGATGAAGATTGGTGAGAAACCACGCGGGTAATTCGCCAGACACATTTCCCGTGAGGGTGGGAAAGAGTTAAAACAAGTGGGAGATATAGGTGGAGGAGTGATAACGCGGTAGCCAAGAGGGCGTGAATAAATCGGAAAAAGTACTTTTGGCCCGGGTTCCTGTATTTGTTGGAATTGTATCTCCTGAACGTTATACGTTTGTGCAGTCTAGAAAATTTCAGTCTTATTTTTATTCTTATTCTTCTCCCCTTCTTTCGTTACGCAAGTCAAGCCAGCTAGAGGACCACCGGTGAGTATTCTCAAAAGTTTCAAGCGGACCATAACTTTGTTCGTTACCCTCTTTCCTCGACGTCAACATTATTCTTATGATATAATAAGGATCTGGGAAGAGAATAACTTTGCTGCTAGTCAACTTAGTCTTTCTACAGTTATCAAAAAGATGGAGAATTAAGCCAAGCTTGCGGAATATATAGAGTGATATATCTAGCCTCTTCCACCAACTGATTGACTGATTCTCTAAGTTTGTTGTTGATTTTGAAAGCGGAAAATCTTAATCGTGAGGTTGTCGTTAGGATCACCCACTTGAAATTCCGAGTAACAAACCGCCAAAGCGGAAGTCCGAGAATACAAGACAAAGGTCTTGTCGAGTCTCTTGAACTCACTTGAGATGAACTGAGATGGTTGATATTCATCCGGACTCGGATTTTTTTTTCGGCTCAACACACAACACTGAATCTACTTGGGAGTTAAGTCTCTCTGAATTCTTGTTTAGTTCTCTACATAATATCCAACAACGTACACACAACAGTAGGATAATTTCATTGCTATTTCTCGAGATTGTACGTAATATACATTAAAATTCATTGCACATTTGTGATATTTCATTGCTGGCTACGGGAAACAGGAAATTTCCTTTTCGGAATACTTGATTAGCGTCTACCGAGCTAGGAAAAAAGATGATAGATAGCTAAATGATAAAAAATGTAAATTCATCAAGAATGCAGCTGTTCATGTAAGATACTTCCACCTAATATGTAGCTTTAGTTGAGAAATAATATTATCCTCTACCATATATAAACACCAAGTTGGGACAACTTTTCGTTGTTGGTATAAATAACGCGCACGCTATAAAACGAGAGACAAAAAACATCTTAAATTACACCACAATTAAATGGGTTGTTTAATTAGTCAATTTTTCACAACGAAACCAACTCTCGTCGCGTAACAAAGAAGCCCAGTAGCTATTGGATTGCTGGTGCATTTTTTCCTCCCTCAAACTTGCTACCAACATTACTCCTCCCTGTGACACTTTAATTATGGTCTTGTATAAATCTCGCGAGGGATGCGCTTATGGTTGGGATGATAGTGAAAAAAGCTTTTTTCGTCTTCATTGCGTTGATTAATATCGCGCGTTATCCTTTAACGAAGCGATGAACAGCTAAAAGGATAACTAGTGGACAAAAGGTCGACTCTGAGATAAGAATTTAAATAGGAAAAAATATACGGAAGATTTCCTTCAAGTGTAAATGAAAATAATTTTCTGGCTTTTGATGCTGAAAACCGCAACGTTGGCTAATTACTCTCGTTAATTATATGCTATGAGGAAAATGAGAAATTCCTCTTGAAAATACGATGAAATAAGACGAGTTTCGAGTGAAAATAAATTCTTTAGTAAGAGCTTTCATCATTAAGATCGCCTGAGTTTGATTCTGAGTTTAAAAACAGCTAAAGAGTAACTTTTTGCCAATTTAAGACACTAGTGTACGTTATTTGTTTTCATTTAACATCAAGCAGTGTAAATTTCTCTCATTTCTCTTTATCAGCGCCAGTGGCTTTTCTAGAGTTTCATTGGAAAATACTATCGAGTTTTGTGTGTTAGATTCTGTTGAGCGTCGGTTGCGCGCAAAAGCCTAACTTTTACCCGATTCTCAAAAGGTTTCAAAGTTATACTAGTACACCAGAAAATTCCAATAGAGATGGATAAAGTCAAAACTTTCTCCATTCAGTCACCACCTTCCGTTTCTTGACTTTCAGGTGGTGCTTGGTAATTTTGAAAATCTTTCTTTCAAATTCTTTATTTATCAAAAAGAAGCATCTCGATCTCGAATTAATCCCATCCTTCATTCATTGACGAGAATCATTTTTTTTCATTTTTATTGTTTCATTTATAGATTGATAAAAATATTTAATAGCATCATTTTTATATGGTGATGATGATGATTGTCATTTATCACAAGAAAAAAATATATAAAGCACAAGCGATCAACAGCACACAGCTTACCGGTTAGGACTGCAAGAATAACAAGTAATAGATCGAGAGATAGCAAGTTCCGGCGTCTCGCCGTGCTTTTCATGATTCTCTCTCACCGTCTCAAATCACAGGATCATAGTTTGTACTAACACACTGTCGTTCACTTGTAAGAGAAACTTGTTCTCTCGGTTGACCGACAAGCCCACACACTTCACTTCAAAGCAGTCTTTTATCCTTTCAATTAAAACTTTAAATGATGTTTAAAAAAAACTTTTTTTTTTCTTTATGAATTATATACTCCGCTCCACTGGAGACAACTGCTGTCAGAGTCAATCAGGAATTTATGAGTTTTTTTCGTTCAATTATAACGAGATAAAAAGTTTCAAAAGTTTAGTAAAAGTCGTTGCGAGGTGGTGGCTTATACAAAGCATAAAGAAAAGCTTGAATTTCGCACGACGCTCCGGACACTACTGAAAGCTCTCCGTAAGCGCCAAGAGCTTGTAGTGCGTCGACTCGGACCGCGAGGGCGGTTCAGAGGGTTAACATTTGGGGGACTGACGCTGTTCTCGCTGCGCGAGAATCCATCGTCCATTTCACTATGGTGATTGATTGGCACAGGAACTTTGCGACTGATTGAATCTTTTTTGTGTTTCAATATCGATATATTTATTCTTCAAGCTGATAGTAAAAGATGTGTTATTTAATTTTATGCTCGTTGTATGCATAAAAATATGCAATGGCTCGTGTGTATATATATCGTTTCATTATGTTAAGACGACAAGACATGTATAGGTCGAGAGTAGCAAGCTTCGGTTTACCTCGGAGCATACTGCTCTCAGGAGAGTATTTGAGAGGGTGTGAGAAGGGAAGAAACCATTTCCCAATGGGGCTTGCGAGTATGCGGCAACGGTATACGTCCAGCTGAATATAACTAAGAATCATTCACCAGCCGATCCAAACAGAACAGTTTCTCTTCATTCATTTTATCTATCAGTTGATCCAGTTCATCTTGCTTACCTTATTTTTAGATATTGATTCATTTGTTTTCTTTAGTAATTATGTCGTTATTACTGTCTTCTTCGGTTTATATCATTAGCAGCTAATTAATATGGATGAGTAATTCATTTTATTTTCAAGAATAGTTGAATTTTTATTTTTAAATAAATTTTAAAAATAAAATATAAGTCGGTGGAGATCTTTAATTAAATTTCCTTTTTATAGATACTCAATAAAAATGGCTATTTATAAGTATTAATATTTTTATAGTTAAATCATATTTACATATATGAGAAACCTGAAATGTAATTTAATTGATTCGTTGAAATTGTTAAATGGTAGCATGATGGTGTATTAATATATTTATAGAACTTGAGTGCTTTTTTTTTATATTGTAAAATAATTTTATCATTTTTGGAAAGCCAACAAAATTTTTTAATATGTTTATAGTTAAAAAAATAGAATCTAAATAATTGAAACAATTAATTTGCTATATATGTAAAGAAGCCTGTATTTATTTCTATCAGATTTAAACGTAACAAATAAATGCTATATGTGGTTATTTGTTCAGTGGGTCAAGAATAAAAATCGGCTTTTGCAATTAAAGTGTAGTTTTAAAATATATATGCGTTTAGTAACATTTAATAAATACCAACTTTTTATCTGATGATCCTAAAAAACTATCGGCACTAAATCTATTAACATTTATCGTTATCAAAGCTATAGTTATGTAAATTTTTTTTTTTATAGATAAAAGTATCATGTTAGATTTCACTAGAGTAATTATTCTCATGTGTATTTTCCAACAGACTTTGTTATATTTTCAGAAATATTACACTTTTCTATGTATCTTTTTTTTTTCCTATTTTTAATCCTCTAGTATCAATAAAATATTTTTTTTTATTTATAGACTCTAGATAGAATAATTTTTTTTTGATTTCATTTTGAAATACTAGTAAAATGATACAAACCTGAAAGCTGTACATTTATTTAGTTGACAAAAGCTGTCCTTAAAATTAAAATTAAACCGTTCATACATAAAGGAAAAAGTTTAAATTTATTTTCCATGCTCAAGGAATTTTCATCATCTTAACAATGAGTTATTACTGAAAATATTTTCTCATAGAGAATCGCACTATATATTTTGTTTGTAACAAGTGAATAAATATTCATTTATTCTAGAGAAATATCGTATAAGCTGATAGAATTATTAATAAATTAACTTATAAAAAAACACTTAAAATACAAAAAATATTGCTAATAAACTATGTAAACTAATATTGAACTTGTAGGTCTAGAATAAATAATTAAATTCATTTGATAATTAAAAAATACATGTTATTAATAATAAATATTATCGATTGCACAAAATACACAAAACTTGATAATAAAAATTACGAATAAAATATGAATTGTTATAAAAGTTAGTGAGAGACTAATTACTTATTCATTAAAGCAAGTGATAAATCATTCAACAGCAACATACAGAACTTAACATAAAGTTATTAGAAGTGATACAGATTACGACAGATTTAATTCTAATTCACTTACATTAGAAAGTAGTTGGATGTAATAAATAAAGCAAAATTGAATTTACACGAATCACAGGAATATCAGTTGGATTCAGGACAAATTAGTCGCAGTGATTGATTTAAAGAATTCTGGAGTACCTCACTCTCTCCAATTGAAACATTTGTAACAGAGTAGTGATGGTGATTGCAATTTGCCGGTGTTGGTACACCAATGGGTAGAAGTGGATTCGTATAAACTTGAATCTTCTGTTTGCCTCTCTGTCTTGCATGCTGGTCGACATTTCTAGTCGCTTCACCGCGAACTTGCCAAAGATCGATTCGTTACAGGAGTCAGACTCCGACGAACGCGAAGGAGAACGGAAGTGAAACACGTGGCGTCACGCTCGACAGCCGGCAACGAAACTTTGACATCGTTAGCGGGACGCCCAGTTTCAATCACTCCGGACGCCGCGAGGGAAATTCTTGTCGTCTGTGACGCTTTCTCATTCCCTTTACTCTTATTCTCTCACCCTCTGCATTTCTGTCAACGACCAACCGTCCAATTGTCACACAAGCATTGGGCATAATACAAAACTTTGAATTGAGGGTGTGATGCTATACGATTCAATGAAAGTTTCTTGGACCGTATATGTAGCATAGAGAGCTTCAAAACTCCTGTCAGTTTCTGTGTTACATCACGCTTTCCTACCGACAAACAAAATCTTTTACCATAACTGCAACTAATGAGCATTATATATTCAGACGTGTCTATTTCACCAACAAAACATTACTCTCTTGAATTCAAACTGTTGTGTTTTCTCTATTCCATGGAGTAATTAAAATAGTCGGTGCTCAAGTGATGACTTCTGCCTGGGGTTTTTTGCGGTTTGATGAAATAAATGCTCCTGTGTGAGAGATTCTCTTTCTGAGTTTTCAACAATGGATTTTAACAGCAAGCACAAGTTACTTAATATTTTATTTCGTTGTTTAACATATTTTTTCTCTGTAATTGCAGTATACAGTCTCGTTTGAAATTCCTTTTCTAATATAAAAATTTGAGAAATGAATAAAAGTCATTATTAAGATCTTTTTTTTTTTTGTTCAAGCTTAGTGAATTTGATTTTACTTTTGAATTCATTATTTTTGTTTAGTTGATTTTTAAGTAAAAAAGATATTCAAGCTAAAGATGAAATGACTTTGAAAAACTGGTTTTATTTGTAGTATGAATGCTGGCAATAAATGATTAAATTAAATTTTCATAAGGCAGTAAATAAAAATTTTTCCACTTTAATATAAAACTTGTCTTCAGGTAAATCTGTGTATTATTTTAATAGGAAAATATTAAAAATATTATTTGAAATTGTTTTTGTTATCAAAATTGGTTATTTTTATTTTAGGAAGCATGCTTATATTAAAGGAATGAATTAGAGTAGCAAACAATGAATAAGTACAGTAAAAACATTTTTTAATTTCCACCAACTGTATAATGAGATTAATTGTTAAACTTAAATATTAATTTTAGTATGTATAAAAAAATATGTCTCACATATAAGAACTAAATTGAATTATATGTAGCTTGTTTTGTGTGTTACAAATATTATTACTTTACTCTAGATTATAATTTGTTGCATTGTAATTATTGAGTGGTTTTAGTTAATTCATATGCAATTGTTGCAATTACTTGACAATCATTATTAAACATTGATCAAATAAAATTCGAGTAAATAATTTCTTTAACTTACCATTATTATTTTACCCCTGAGAGTAATTTTTGAATTTTTTTTATACAATTTAATTATATTTGAAATATTCTTTTAATACTTTTTCTTTTTTTTTAATAACTCTGATTTATATATCTCGACATCATCAATAACTCTGACAGTCACAAGTATAAAATTGAATAGTGGACAAAAGTCGTTTTATATATATCCCATTTTATCCCTGAGGATAATTCTGGTAAGAATAGAATCTTAAGGGTAAATGTGATGTTTCCTTGACTCAAGTACAATCATTCCTTGTGTCAGACGTGGTCTCCCCAAACGGTTGCCATTTTCGCACGGTCCACAGATGCTAGATACGTACCATGAGGATGCCAAGCTACCGCTGTCACCGCAAATCTGCAATATGAAATGAAGAGAAATTTCATTCAATTACATGAATAATTGTATGAATAATAGAACGTAGATAATTTTAATGAAATGTTCCCATGTTCTGAGAGGCAAATTTGTAGTGAATATTTTTATTTAAATTATTCTTTACAAATATATTAACTAAGAATAAAAATAGAATAGTTTTTAACCTCTCAGTAGGAAGTTATTGTAATGAGTCTGATTTTGTAAACTCTTAATTTTGACGTATCTTCAGGTTTCAAGGTCTCTACAGTCGAATGGTATGGTTTTTGAGAGGATGTCCGTGTATGCACATTTATGTATGTACCCGTATGGACGAAAGGGGAAAAGTCGATATAGTTGAAATCATAATTGGAGTATAGTTTGTGTTGAAATTATAGCAAGTTCCTGTTTTACCCCATTTGAGGCGTGAAATATTTGATTTTTTAAATGTTTGACCTGATTCCGCATTTCTGGGCATTGAGACGAAGAGAATGAGTGGTCGAACTTGAAAATCGGACAACTTTTATTTTTCAACCCCAAAAAATGGCAAGTGGTACCCCTTTCCATTTTTTTAGGCCAAAAAATAAAGGTACTCCGATTTTGATGATTGAGGGCTCATTCTCTTTGTCTTGATGCGTAGGAATACGGAATCGGGGCACAGCCCAAGAAAATTCACTTTAACACCCTTAAAAACGGGTTACATTAAATACAAATTACGAATAACCACCCCCTTGACTTTAAACCCTTATAACTCATGAACGGACAGTCCAATAACTATTTTAAGGGATTTTTTGAAAACCTCAAAATCTAAGCTAAATATGTATATCCATAAAAAATGTCTAAAAAATTTCTTTCACCCTTAAAATCGCTAAAATATGAAAAAAATCACATTTTTTGAGGAGTTTGCTAAGTATTTGGGCAATTTTGAGGGTGAAATGAATTTTTTAAACATTTTTTAAAGGATATGTATCTCTAGCTTAGATTCTGAAGTTTCTAAACAGCTCTTAAAAATCATCGTCTGATAATTATTTCAAGAGTTATGGAGACCCAAAGTCAAAGAATAGATAATTTTCGATCCTTACTTCGACTTTGGATCTCTATAACTCATGAATGCACGGTCCAATAACCATTTTTAGGAATGTTTTAGAAACTTCAGAATCTAAGCTAGAGATACATATCCTTTAAAAAATGTTTAAAAAATTCATTTCACCCTCAAAATTGCCCAAATACTTAGCAAACTCCTCAAAAAATGTGATTTTTTTCATATTTTAGCGATTTTAAGGGTGAAAGAAATTTTTTAGACATTTTTTATGGATATACATATTTAGCTTAGATTTTGAGGTTTTCAAAAAATCCCTTAAAATAGTTATTGGACTGTCCGTTCATGAGTTATAAGGGTTTAAAGTCAAGGGGGTGGTTATTCGTAATTTGTATTTAATGTAACCCGTTTTTAAGGGTGTTAAAGTGAATTTTCTTGGGCTGTGCCCCGATTCCGTATTCCTACGCATCAAGACAAAGAGAATGAGCCCTCAATCATCAAAATCGGAGTACCTTTATTTTTTGGCCTAAAAAAATGGAAAGGGGTACCACTTGCCATTTTTTGGGGTTGAAAAATAAAAGTTGTCCGATTTTCAAGTTCGACCACTCATTCTCTTCGTCTCAATGCCCAGAAATGCGGAATCAGGTCAAACATTTAAAAAATCAAATATTTCACGCCTCAAATGGGGTAAAACGGTATGTTTGTTATCAATTATCATCTTATGTTTCTAAAAAAAAAATTATGATACGGACATGAGACCGATTATATTTAATTCATAATTATGTCATTTAAATCTCATTAGATTTTGGGCAAAATTGGTCTAGCAGTATTTTATAAAAAATAAAAAAACTAAAAAGAGGTAAACTAGCCGATTTTCACAATTCATGAATTTTTTTTTTCAAAACAATTGAGTTTTTTTCAATTTTTTTGTTACCCTTCACTGAAAAGTCAATCATGTGGACCTTTCAGATCGCACCTATACCAGATTTTTTTAAATTTTTAACATTATCATTTATTGATTTTTACGAAAACTTTTTTCCACAAAATTCTATTCAATTAAATAAGAATCACTCTATTTTATTTTCTCTAAGTGTTTGAAAATGTATTCACTGTTACATAAAAATTGCCACATTATTAATAAATATTTAAGGCGCTGTCAAACTACCTCAAATTTATGTAACGGTTACGCAAAATTTCGTTCCAAACATTACCATAAATATTTCCCTAAAAATTTCACTCATGTATAATTTGTTATTCAATATTCAGCTTCCAAGAAAAGCCTTGCTTCAATATCTTGATACAGGAAATAACGGACCATTCTCGTGCCAGATAAATCGTCGGTTAGATTAGTTTGGAACGCGGCTCGTCATCCACAAGGGTGACATTAACTGATTTCGTGGCCTGGGGAGTAATCCATGGCCAATTATGGACCCAGCTTGGAGATTGTGCGCGTGTCTCAGACGGCCGTAATTGACTGGGTGCCTTCGTTGCTATGACCATCGACTAATACTGCTACAAAAGACAGTTTTTCTTTTGCCTGATTCTCCGTCCCTTGCTACTAGATATGGAGCTCTGATTAAAATTATTTTAATCTGCATTCTTCGAATAAGAAGGAAAATAAAAAAGAGAAAAGGGGAACAAAAAATGCCGGTTGTCGAGGGAAAGATAACTATTAGTTGCAAGAATGTTCGGAAAGGAATAATATTGGACAAGTGTCTAGACAAGCTGTCACAAATACCCTCACGTTGACGATATTTCCCATTGTCTATAACCCCAAAGGCAGTATTAGCGTCAAAGATACGTACTTTTGTAGACCAGCTGCCTATATAAGAACGTATATTGCGAGGGTGAAGAACGGCCAGTGATCTGTTCTACTTGCTAAAGTGGCGTACAAAATAAGCTCCCTCGTACTACACCATGCTACACGACAACCGCACTTTTACTACTGAAAAAATTTGTGGGGTGGTGTGTCTTGGAATGTGAACCGTAAAGGAATTTTCGCCTCACTCGTGACGAAAGGTCGAGATGTATAGATAGCTTGGAGGGTAAAAAAAATAAAAATGGATGAAACACAAAATTCCAAAGATTATTGAAGTTGGTCTGCTGGCTGTTACGTGAAAAACAACTATTGAACAATGGGTAACTAATCCATCTATAAAAATAAAACTCTGCCTTTTACAATGTGTCCAACACATACTAAACATTACATTTTTATTGTAACGGATTTTTTATCATTGCTTTTTTAGCATTTTTATACCGCTTTTGAGTTAACTCAATCAATAAATGCTTTGTATTGATCAAGTTTTGAATGCAATGAATTTCATTGGGTTGAATAAAACAAAAATTGTTTGTAGGGTTTTTTATTATGTACTTTTATCAAATTTAAATGAATGGAATTAGGAAAATTCTTCTGGGATGTATGTTGAAAAGCAATGTGTTGTAATTTTAGAAAAGTAGTGTATTTATGAGAGAAATAAAGATAGTTTTTGAACATGAGAAAAGTACAATATGGACGTTACCAAAAATTTACCTCAAAAATGATAGTGGAAAAATTCTAAAGTAAATATGAATAATACTATTTATGAGGGAAATTATTAATAGGAAGACTACTGATGAAGCTTTTCAACTTGAATAGAATTTTACTTCGGATAATTTAAAAAAAAAAAAAATTGAAGTTAAGTGCGTTTAAGAAAGTTGATTTTTCTACTTTCGATTGAAGATTTACTTTAGAAAGCTACTTTAGAAGTAAAATTATTTGTTTCAATAATAATCGAAAATATCTACACGAATTTGAAAACTTTTAATACAGCAAATACTTTAATCGAAAACTATTCTATTGTTTATTTAAACAATTTTTTCTTAAAAATAACTTTGTTCTTATTTTTTTATTTTTCTATGGAAAAAAAATCAGTCAATTAAAATTTAGTATTGTAAGCAATTTATTTTTATTTCATATTTTTAATTTTTATAAAAAACTTTTTTTAGTAAATTATTATTAATTATAACTATTCACTGGTAAATGGTTTCAATTTTAGTTAATTAATTTTAGTATAATACTCAAGATAGATTTTCACTAATTTTCATCTGACAATATCAATTTCAAGTGCAGTATACTGAATTCGATATAGACTTTGATAAACTTTAAATGCATTGAAATCTATCTTCAGAAGTGTAGCTATTAATTTTACCTCATATAGTGCTTCATATAATAATAAACATGCCCATATTAATCAAAGAATATTTTATTATATGATATTACAACATTATTATGATTATATGTTTTCTTTTCCTGTGTACATTTTCTAAGTGAAGATGATAAAAAAAATATAAACATTCATGTCATAAATATTCTACATTTTTATATAAATGTTAATAAAGAAAAAGAAATTTATTTTTTACTAAAATTTTGCTATTCTTCGTTGTCAAATATTTGAAAATAAATTCTTTTTACGTTAAAATAAAATCTTCGACTCTGTGTCAACTTTAGGAGACGCAACAAAATTAGGATGGAATATTATATTATCTAATGGCATGGTGAAATTTTATCTGAAAAGTTTTTTTGTCATTTTAACAAATCAAAAGGATAATGTGGCATAAAAGCGATCAAGTGATGTTTTGGTTCATTGATAACTCCTTCGAAAGTGATCATAAAGAAAAAAATAAAAGAAAATTTTAAAACTTAGACGATAAAGTTTTACATAATTTATATATTTTTTCAAATCAAAAATTTATTCACTTCAATTTTCATATAAAATTATTTGGAAATTAAAAAATAAATTAAAGCACACATTATCATTTTTCTATTTATCTTGTTCGTGAAAAAATATTTTACGACAATTTGTTCTCAGGCAACTGACTCATAAAGCTAAGAAGACGATTTTATTTCAAACTAAGATAACTCGGTGAAGAAAAATCGTAGAACATTTCTAGAAAAACGATTCGAAAGCTAAAGTATAAGCTTTTAGGTGTTATTGAAGATCAGGATGTAATTTTTTTCCAAAAAAAGAATATAAAATCGTAACTTTAATATTACACTAAAATTATTTCGTTTTATTTTCAAAAAATTCAATATACTACGCAAAGAAATTTATTTACTCTGTGACGAGTGAATCAACCTTTTATATCAATAACGAAGACGAAAAGTTGTTTACATTGATAGATAAATGGCCGAGCAAATTGGAAATATCAAAAAATATGCAAGTGAAATTAAAAATTTCTCTTTTACACTATTATAGACCATAGATTAATTGCTTTTCAAATAAGTGGACCTAAAAAAATTGATATAACTTTTTTAATAAAATATCGATTGATATTTATAAAACAAAAATTCATCGTTAACAAATACATCTCTTTGAAAATTGAAATAAATAATTGATTTACAAGTTTCAAATATTTTTACCTCAATAAAAAAAATATTTTTCTGTGTAAAAAATATCAAAACAATATCTATTCCATTAATAACAAATTCTAGTAATTCAAGTTCTAGTTATTTTTGTAGAAAGAAGAGAAAAAATTTCTATAAAATATTCAGATTACGTTAAAGAATGTTATTCTAGAACTACAACAGATCTAATCTACATCAACTGGTCGTGCGTTATTAATTAAATTAAAAGTATATAATATGTCAGCAGTGAAATCATGCTACTATAGATTCAAGAATATGCTCGTTAGACTACAGACATCGTTAGACAACAAACAATTGAATATTTGCATGATTCGATGAACTAGTTTGAGTAAATAATAGTAGTACATAGTGGTGGGAAGGTAGAGCAGTACAGTTTGACATGAAGTGTGATGCTATGGAGGTAGAGAGAACCTTGGACGGAATTACCGCTGGTCTGCAAACAGTGGCATCTAATGGAACACTCATTGACGACCTCGTGGCATCGTCTCGTGGCAGTCCTGGCACGAGGGAAAACGAGCGACAATGCTTACGATGATTAGACCATCGTCGTAGATGTCGAGAATCGATGTGGGTGGCCACTATGCTGTACAGACTAACAAACCCCAGAGTACAAAGGAGTGAGAAGGAGAAGCTATTCTTAAGGGGAAGAATAATAGAAGGAGAGCACGCGCTAGAATGCACACTGTGATGCCAAGACGTTTTCGATACTTCACGGCTGATGAAACCTCATCTACTCCTCTTACTCAAGACCCAACATGACTATACATATACCAACGTGCTTTAGAACAACAGGCACGTTCGAACAAAGCGAGATAGTTGCTCGATCGAGAGGAAAATTAAGTCTTATCCCGTTCTATCCAGGATATACCAAACTATTTTCGATTAAACTTACCCAATATTCTTCATTATAATACATAACTTCGTTATGTTGCTATGAAATTATCGGCAATAAAAAAAAAAGATGATATTTCAAAAATGATTGCAATGTTGAGAAATATTTAATTAACTTTTTTGTTCATCAAGAAAATAAGAAAAAGTGAGTGAGAGATCGATTAAAGGACCTATTGATTTTTTTTTCCTCCTAGTTGTTGAGTTAAATATTTTTTGCTTCTAACTTAAATTATTGATAGCACAAGAATTCCCTACTTATAGACTGTTATTGAGTTGATAAGAAAATTTAGATATAAATTTTTCGCTGCATCACAGTTTATTTTCATTATTTTGATCTTAATAAAATCCAATTTTGGTGATGAATTTTTTCTTTTTTACTGAATAACAAAGATACTTTTTATCAACAGATAGATAAATTGAGCAGAAAATAAATCGATCGATGCTTATGATAATAGTTTACAATGTTCAAACACATTTTTCAGTGGTAATATCAAAGTCAAAAAATTACTTATTCGATAAAATAAAAAATTTCTTTTAAAATTTTTATAAAGTTCTTTCAAAGAATTCTTTTAAAGGGTTCACTTCACTTTATCTTGAAGACTTTGAAGATCTTTTTACCTAACTTTAGTTGTGATATATTTTTTAAAAGTATAATTTTATGTCACTGAATTTATCAACTATTCATAAACTTTAAAAATTCCTTATTTTTTATCAACTTCTCATCAACAACATTAACTCTATCATCATTAATTAACGATCATTTAATTCATACACTGAGAAAAAAATTTACTTCATACAAAAAATATTTCATTCGATCATTAACATTGAAATTTCAAATAGTCGCAATAAAATATTTCTTCGAAATTATGAATATTTGATTGAAATCATTTTATTTACTCAAATGAATAAAATGTTATTTGTTTTCATTCTTGTCGTAACCTTAAAAATTTGTTTTCAAACTTGTCGCAACATTGAAACAAAAGACAAAATGTGTTTTTGATAACACTACTATTAGTCTGAATAAAATATTATCTTGAGAATATTCCAAGTTTCTTTTATTGATTGGATAAAAAATTCTTTCATTTAACGAAATTTTTTTCTCAGTGTACTTTTTTTACATTTTTCCTTACTCAATTCTTTTTTAAATTATTATTGATAAATATAATAATAATTTTGACAAATTTAAATAAAAAACTACTAGATTTGATAATAAGTAAGTTTTGTAATAAACGATTTTCTTATTTAAATAAAAGAATAATCAATAGTAATTTCAACACATAAACAACGAAGAAATTTTTTATCATCAAAATATGAAGTTTGTTCAAAAACTGTCAACCTTTTTCTGCTACTCACTCTCCTAACACTTATTCCTTCCATTCGCACTCACTCCCACACAATACTGTCACTCAGGTCATCCGGGATAAAACCCATTCATTCTATTCAGAACACTCACACCAGAGCTTAAGAAAAAAAGTCCCCATATTTATTCCAATTATTCAACAATTTTACTAGTATTGAGATAACCACAAACAGACATTACGTATCATAATAAGAGAATATTATTTTAATTCCGAGCGAGAAACATTATGTAAACGAACTATCAGAGCAATGTTATCAGGTCCAACAATTAATGAATTAACCTCTGAAATAGCTCTCACAATTATTCGTCGGAAAAAGTTATTTAAATAGAGTATTAAAAGTTTGCTTTTCTTTTATTAAAGCACTTTTTGACTCGAACTCTGTCCTTCAGTATATAGTTGATAATTAACGTGATTATAGTGAGAAGAAAAAAACTCGACTGATCAGAAGATCTACAAACTGTAAAGTTTCTTAGGGGGTTAATTAAGCAAGAGAGACTTAGTTAATTTTAACAAAAGTTGGCTCTTAAACATATACTCTCCTTTCCTCCTGAAAACTATAGCCATGAAGCAGGAGCAGTATAGCATTTTTCTAAAATTGTTACGAAGGAGAAAGTTGCACGGGGGGTAGGTATAAGGGAAACGTGAAACTTTTAAGCAAGTCCGGCATTAACTTATGCGCGGTTGTGAGAGATATATCCCTTTCTCCGGTCGGGATTTACCTGGCTTCCCAACTAATGCCAAACTGCAAACTGGCAAGACAATCCTATTGCTTGATGCTATCGTAGGACACTATATATACCTTTAAATAAAACTCAACAAGCTGAGACATTAAAGCAAATAAATTGAAACATTTGTTTTACTTTTTATATCAAGTCTCATTCGATTTATAATACTATTATTTACGTCTTTATATAATAATTCAAGGACAGACAATGTCCACCGCATATTATATCGCGTTGTGAACTCTATACATTAAGTCAATACGTGACTTGCAATTGGATTATCTCATTGTTGAGAGCGAATGGTGACAACTTTTAACTTATTTCTCTTCTTGCATCGGTTGATTCGGCCACATGTTGCCTGGCAAGTATGTTTTCAAGCTTTTTATGGTTCTATAGACTGTACCCTGATAGAAAGATTCATTTAATATTGATAGTTATAAAATTAAAACATTTGATTTAAATCAATAATATTTTAATAAATAACAATGTTGTTTTTATTAAGAGAAATTTTGAATCACTTCAACTGAAAAGCATCAAATGCTTGTTATTTTTGGTGGCTTTTGATAGAGTGATCCATGTAATATGAGAGCCAACTGTTAATTTCTTTTTCAGTGTATTAAAATTCCATGATCAAAGGTAGCAATTATAATATATCATTTATTAATCCTATAAGATTAATAAATGAAAATAAACTGAATCGTTATGAAATGTTATTATTATGTAATCCATGTAATAAATCTTTTATCAATGTGTGATCAAGATATTTTGGAACAAAATGCCTTCGATGAAACAGATGATCGAATTTTTTTTTAACAGATACAAGTACACTTTAGAAAAATAGTAGATCAAATAACCAACTTCATAAAGAACAGTTATTATGAGATGATCGAATCAACAGTTTTTTTTGCAATTATTGTAGAATTCGGTGGTACAAAATTTTGCAATTCACGTGAGATAGAATTTGAAATAAATAAATAAAAATGTAAGATAATCGATAAATTTTTAATCCCATTCAAACATTTAACAGTTATTATCAATATTATCGATTGATAAATAACCCAGAGAGATTATTTGCCAATTAATCCATATCGAATTCGAATACACTTTGAAACGAAACAATTCGCTCAGAGTGTTTCTATTTGAAACTATTTCAAATGGAATATTTCGACTTGCTTTCAATAAATTTATAGATATACAGTTGGTTTTATTTCAAAATCATTTTTACCCTTGAAATTTAATTTATAATCAAACTCAGTGCAGATACTCGTAACTACGATGGAATCCTCCGCGTGGTTGCAAGTAATTGGACAAGTTTGTACGACGAATTATTTACGCGTACCGGTTTGAAATCGATGCTATACATTACTAGTAGGACTAATTAAGAGCTACGCACATCCCGCGTAACCTGCTTTTATTGGATGAACATCCGTATTTGTCATGCTCACGGTTTATTTATTTCAATAGTGATTTAGGCTTCGATGAATGTTTATAGAGACTCACTACTAACTGGAGAATCTACTTGGAGCTTTCAAGTTAATGTATTAGGCTACTATATACATATATGAAACTATGTATACACGTGCGTTATTACCTGATATTCAAACTTAGCTATATTCATGTTTTCGACGATGGAAAGTGGTTGTATCTCAGGCCTTGCGAATTCCGCAATGTGAATTCACCGTTTGTAATTAGATGAGGTACCTCCCCCTCACTTTTAACTTAAATAAGACTGTGTTGTATTATGTAAAATGTGAGAATATCCAACTACATAGATACCAAAGTTAGAAATTCCTTCTTTACTAAATAACGGTGACAATGCCACTGCGTGTCTGACCAATGTCGATGTCGTGTCTGCTTCTACTTAACTCAAGCCTTTGTGTCAATATATATCGAGTTACGTGTATTTTATACAATTTATTCACTACTGTAATAATAATATTCATTGTTGATTGTAATTGTTGTCTTGATATTTGATTACAATACTTGGTAGAAAGAATTTTTTTAATTTTTTTACAAACAAAATCGAACGGGAGTTTAATGTTTATTATATTTTATTCATTTTCTATTAAAAATATCCATTTCCATCGAATAATTCAACGTGTTCATTAATTTTTTATCATTATTTTTAAATAATTAATAACAAATAGGAATATTTGCCATAACTTTTAGAATACATAATTTTTTCATTATTGATAAATTTAGAAAAAAAAATAATTGATAGAGGTGATAATTTGTAGAATAGAATTTTTTTTTAATAAACGAGTTATCAATAACTTTTTAAAAATTAACAAGTTACAAAATTCTGTGACATATTAATGCCGAGGTATATAAAAAGTCACTCTGAGCATATTGACCTATTACACATTTATTTATTTATATCGGAATGAAAAAGTGGTCGACGACTACTAGGTGATCCATCACCGCTGACTTTACCCTATTAGTTTCGTTTCACATTCTGATAAATTTTTCTTTGAATACGTAAATTAGGTAAATTTAAAGTATTTCGCAAATATACATTTCAATTTTCCTTATTTTCTTATTAATAGAATCGTTCTATTAGTTATATAAAGCAATTTGTGTTTCGTTCTTTTGCATTTCAATGATGTTTACATTTGATATCATGTCACTAATCATGAATGTGCTATTGATTTACATTGATTGTGTAGAACTTTTTGAATGATATATTTACATTTCTGCATTGAAAAATACAGCAAAATTTATTCATAGCATTATTACAATTTTGTAAAGGTACTTCATTTTATTTGTATACTACTAATGCTTTTATAACAACGTTACTTTTCATTAGAAATCGTATCAAAGCTTGTAGCATTCTTTATTCATAGCAAATATATTGAATCAAAATTGTAAAAAAACTATTTTAATGTATATATATATATATATATTAAAATTGAGTTTTAATAAGTCTAAAAGATACAATTAACTCAAAAGGTATCTCTATATACTATAAAGACAATACAATTATAATTACCTCAAAATAACTATGAATGATATTAATATAGTCCAAAGAATCACATACTTTGAGCTTTATATTAAATACAAAAAGGAAGAAGGGTCGTACTCTCAACAAAACTTTACTCTTGTCTTAATAACTATTTTCTTAATTTATTTTAAATTAAACTCTTATTCAACCTTATGAACGAAATGTCTCTCAAGTTACTTCCTACAATTGGACCCTGTCGAGCATTCATGTGTCAAATGCCACAAAGTCAATTTCAAAGAAGAAAACAATAAATTATTTTTTTTCATTACACCAGTATTAATAATATTTTTCATAATATGTTTTTTTAATTAATATACAGTAAAATGATTGATTACAAATGATTAATTGTAATATTTTTAAAATTATTATATTCTCAGTTCAATCTTTATTTTTTAGTACTTGAAACTGAAATGTTTAACAAGGATCAATTATTCAAAAGTTACTGTATGATTAAGAAAATACTTAAATCCATTATTAACTAATGAATTATGAATGAACGGTAATTGAATATTTTTAAAGTTCAACTGCATTTCAATAAAGTAATTAAAAACTATTCAAAAATTTGAATATAGATTATTGGAATCATTAAGAAATCTTGATTGTTTTATTCTAAAATAAACTTGATATTCAGTGTTGTAGTAAACAAAAGAACATCCAGAAGAAAAAAGATTAAAATGATTAAAATACTTGATGTACATAGTTAATATGTAGGAGATTAAGACTGTATGTACTACTTTCATTCTCTTATATACAAGTAAGAGAAAATTTCCAACCATTTCAAACACTGCACATTCGTGAAATGTTCAACATTCTCACTCTTCTAACAAACGTAGAGGAAACGAACTTAACTACAATTATTTAATATAAATAAAAAAATAAAAAAAAAACTAGCAATTAATTATTACAATCGCTTATGAAGTAATTAAAATTTTCGATATATTAAATGGAAGATAATGTTATGTTATTTCATAGAACATTGACTAAAGATATTTTTAATGCATCAATGAATATATGTTAAAGAGTAATTCGATTATATAAGAAAAATGAAAATAGGCGGAAGAAATATATATTTTCATAAAAAGATTACTTTTACTCTTTCTCGTAGATGAGGTACCAATTTATGTCACCATTCACTTTGACTTTAATGTGAAATATAAGGATATAAAGCTCCGAAGAAACCAATTTCTTCTTAAGTTTTCGAATGTACTTCAAAGTTAAGGAGATTGAGAGAAAGTTGAGAAATAGAGAAAAGGTGGAGAAAATTATAAAAAAAAAACTGATAGTTAAATACACCTCATGTTCAATAATTAATCGTAAACAGCCTTAAGGAGTAGAAATATTTTTTTTTGAAAAATTTCTATTAGAATTCTTATCAAGTAAGTAGATTTGAGATTTTTTTTTATTAAGAATCTTGAAAGAAAAAATTCATAAATATTTTTCCTTTTAACAATCAAAAACATCTACTAATCCATTTTTCAAAAAATCTTCAAAATTTAATTTATATTTTTATCTGGATCTGACAAATTCCAAGTAAAAGACTTTCAATCGAACTTTATTTTCATCCTTGTCTGTTGTTAAGAAGTCACAGGCTGTGTATACATTCTCTCTCGAATTTGCGATGCTCCGGACCCTTCTTGGAGAAGCAGGAGATAAAAATGGGCGGCACGGAAGGGGTCAGGGTAGGACGAAGATAAATGACATAATATCGTGTCGGACCGAACGATCATTGCGTTAAAGAATCGGGAGTCTGTACCAGGAAAAGTGTCATAGTGTCGAATGGCCGACGTCCTTTTCAAGATCTAAAGCTTAATGTCACGTGTATTCCGAATACGACAATGAAAGAAAAGAAGCTCTACTGATCACAAAGAAACAAAAAAAAAGACAAAGACAAATCAAATGAGATGGATCAAGACTTTTTTTCATTCTTCCCTTATTTAATCAAATATATCGTTCAATACAACCAGATCTAAATCCACATTTTGTTTCTCTGAGTTGAGAATAATTTCATTTTATCAGGTGAACTCTTGGAAGGATTTCCGTTGGTGTTGAAGTGCGAGCTCTGCCTCAAGCAAGAGTTTGCATCCTGTATATATATGTGCTGTTGCCAATCCAATCAAGTCGTTAATAGCATCAAAGAATTCACGCCCCTGTATATATTTATTCAATATTGCGAAAGGTTATCTTTGTATTTTGTTTCCCCTACAGGAATGAAGTCAAGATTTAAAGGGTAAATCTTCAGCCGTATTGTCTAAATTATGTTCGACCTATGATCCAGTAAATTGTATAACAATTTTAGAAGTTTGTGCATTTATCCAAAAGATGTAAAGCAACAAATTTTATTTCTTTATATCTATTCAACAGACTTATCTATTTTTTTCCTTCAGATGAAAATTTATTAATGCATATTTTTATTTCATCATAAAAGAAATGTTTCATTTATTTTATGTAAAAAGTTTGTATTCAATACAAGTTTTTACATTTATTATAATTTTATTTACCTTATTTTTTAGTTAAATGATGTATAGATTAAGTTTATTATGGAACTTTGCTTTTATTTGTTTGATAACATTTGTTTAAAAAGGATTAAAATAATTATTTACTTCAAATCTGACTGTAGGAAATATAATTAATAGTTAGCTTCTTTAAAGACAATAATAAAATTAAAAAATCAGAATTTATGATAGAGTTTAATAATGAAGTTGAAGTTACAAAGTTAAATAATAAAAGTAAATTTAAATGATAAAGTTTAATAATAAAATTAAAGTTAGCATTATGACTAATTACTCAACAGTTTTATTTAATATTCTCGACGCTATGATAATTTTGCCGACTATTTATGGACATCAAGTAATCATTGCTACGAGGTATTTTTTGGTCAATGCTAGATTGATTTCCTAACCTAGTCTATGTTGTTATACTTTTTACTTGCTTTCGTTATACATAAAGTGGTCGTGAAAAACCGAGGGTGATAAAAATGTCGATACATTTTGAAAGTGCTTTCGTGACATTTGGATTTATTTAAGGGGTTTACATGGTTAGCAAGCTAAAGAAAATCTGATTTTTTCAAGCTTTCAAATCTAAATGTTTATTCTTGAAGGATATTTGCAAATAAATATCCTTTAAAAAAACATTTGTGAATTTTTCATGCTCTGAGAATTACACTATTAATAATTCCACTCATATGATAAATTGTGAAAAAATATATTCTTTATAATAACATTTATTTTTTCATAATATCTTATTATTATATTTTTAAATATTTATTTATAATATTTAAAAATTTTTTTTGCACTGCTAATCTCAAATTTTGGACTATTTTTTTTTGTTTTAATGCACTAAAAGTGTTTTAATATGACATCACTCATTCGATTAACATTGTCATTGTTTCTAAAAAATTTTCAATGTGTGATGTTATATTAAAACACTGTTAGTGCATTAAAATAAAATACTACGATTTACAGTGTATTTTTAAATACATAAAGTAATTAAAAAAAAAAAAATAGTAATTCAATGTAACTGATAGATTGACAAAAAACTATGTTACGTTTACAATGAAGTAGATAAAAAAATTTCCTTGATTCACAATTTTTTTGCTGTCATTCAACTTTCTTCACACATAACTTGTTAATTGAAGCAGTCTCGACAAGTATGCCTAGTTTTTCTTATCCCACCGAAAAAAAAACTTGATATTACCCGATAATTTACACCCGTAATTCTCACCTTCTACGTCAGAAAAAATTCAATCTATAAAAAAAATTCAATTTTTAAACAAATAAATCTTTAATTTAAATCAAATTAAGTATCTTCTCTGAAAAATTTTTTTATGCCTCTAAATTTAAATTTTTAGTACATTAAATATTCATTAAAAAATAATTATCGACCATAAAAAAGGAGTAATAATGGTTATTACTCTAGCTCCACCTATTCCATTTATCGTGGTTGATTTTATATATTATCTGTTCTAAATAACTTATATATAATAATACTGCCACTAAGAAATGCATGAAAATTGAACTAAAAATGAAATCTCTATCTCCTCGGGACAATTTAAATATTTTCAAAAAAAGATCCAGACTGAAAAAAAGGATATAAGATCTCGATTATTGGAAGGAAGAGTTAACTTTAATTACCGATCATATCAATTAAATCAAGAAATGCATGAAAATAATTTGCGAAGATTGTTCTTATCAATTTTCCGAAATGGATATATATATTAAACTGAAGATAAGCTGCGTTGGAGTGCTGTAATATCTGCAAGATCGAGTGGTAAATGTATGGGATGAAATAAATAAAGGTTAATAAAATGTTTGAAACGATTAGCTGAAGGCGGAGACTCTTTCTTGAGTTGTAATGAGAGCGAAAGAGCTATAGCCTAACTGAAGTATATGCTTGAAGCGGGTGCGTAAGTTAGAACGAATTGTTTATATGTCGACGACGTTCAGCAAAGATATGGTGAACACTCGAAGCGAAGCGATAGACCGTGACTTGTGTGAGAGGCGGGCAAGCTGCTTATTAAGTTAGTCTTGCAGATTCTTATAAGCACCCGCGTCGTGCAACCCGCGAATTACGATTCAACGACGTCCCTTGCGACGCTCCAGGTAAAAGTAATAACAGTGAAACGCTCAATATATACATTGCTGATGCTTCAGTATCATTTTTATACACTGCTTTATGGGTAAGAAGTGGTATAAAAGGAACATTTGATTCTGTCTTTCATTTTCTGAGATATTATCGTGAAAAAGTCATAAATTTGTGATAGGAAGTTACTTCATTAATCTCATTGCAAAAAATGTTGGACTTTTTTTAAGGGATTCTTTTTTTTTTAAAGAACTTTTTATAGAGTGATGGCTTTGAATAAATTATAAGATGCTAATGAAGTAACATTTTATGGTTTTTTACAATTTTTGTTGGTAATAAGATATTTATTACTCCATTAGGATTGAAAATTGATTAAAAAAGAAGTAAGTTCTTTCTTCTAACCTTTGATTCTTGAATATTACTTTTTAAAATATAAATAATCGGATAGAAAAATATAATTCAGTCAAATAGAAATTGCAGTAATTTTATTTTTTTACAGTTAAAATCTTCTTAATGATTATTATGGGTTTAAATTTGATTTTATGAGTTCAAAATAAAAAGGAAAGATACTTTTCTGAATTATTTTTATAAAAACTTCCAACGAATCTCATAAACGACAACTCAGAATTCCTACTTAAGACGAGCAAAAGGCAGATTATGTTGTAAAATGTAAATCCAGACTTGTAGCATTGAATAAAATAACTTTTCTTAATTGAAAATAAATTTATGTCTTCTCTCATAATTCCTAAGAAAGCCTACATGTTATCTGCAAAAAAAAACTTCATCTATAATCAAAAAGATTGACTAAAAAATGCCATATGAAAAACCCTTTCTCTCTCCTCCAATCAATTCTTACTAGTATTGTCACCAAGGGAAAATAAGTTTTCAAGATTTACTACGGTCTAAATATTTTTATATCTTTCGAACGACCTACCTTCCCCTCTCTTTCCCCCTTTATTTCTCACAATTTTCTGATGATGTAAAAGATTGACTGATATACTTATAATATCAACCTTAAAAAATGTTGGAGATTATATTAAATGATAAGAAAGATAAGAAGTCCATTGAGACGTTAAAAAGTCTTTAAACTTCTACAATTGTGACGACATCTAAAATTCTCACGTTGCCTCAACTAAGATATGGCCAACTTATCACGGTCTTTATGCCTAATGAAAATGCACATTAATTCATAATGGGCTTTTAAATCTGCAAAGAATAAATAAAACTTTTCTTTTAAATTAATTCATTTAAATTCTTACCTTTTCACTGTCATTGTGATTATTTTACAATTGAAAAAATCTTCAAGTCTGCTTGATTTTTAATTCAGTGCATTTCTATGCTTGATAAAGGAAAAAAGGAAAAAAAAACGATATTCTATTCATTTTCGCGAAATAACAGTGAATAATCTTTCTTGAATACTTGAAAATTAAGTCGTTTTAATAAGGATACAGCTTTATTGTTTTATTTCTCATTTCATTTCTATATTTATCGTGTTATTATTTTTTCAAATGCACCAAGTTCTGCTTTGAATAACTCTTTCTCTGTTTTACCTAATATTAAGATCACAAAGTTTTGGAGCAAATCCGACAACCACATTGCAAGAAATCCCTGGGTCCACCTTAACAACCTTAAGTTACTTTTTTTTTCTTTTTTGTTACAGATTTCATCCTAATCTCAGATCTAGCTGGTAGTTCACCGATATCTAGACCACAGCGAGCAGAGTAGTAATGGAAAGACTGAATCCAGGTACATGCGCACCCGTTGGATACTTTGTCGAGTGGGATGGTCTCAATGGTGACATTACGTGGTCCACATTAGGACTTTGAGACTCGTATAAATGTGCTATATGTAACAGACGGGTCTCTTATGTCGATACGCCCTCGAAATGCTGGAATTGAGATTCCCTACATTTCGATCGAATCTATATTTTCCAGACTTTTATACACATAAAATGAGATCAAAGCCTTTAAGAGTCCTTTCTGTATTTCTGTACCGGAAAAAAATTTCATTTCAAATTGAACATATATTTTACTGATCTCTAATGCTATCATTTTTGCTTTCTCTGAGATTATTGATAAATGAGGTAGAGCAGATATACCGACCTAGTGTGCAATGGAGATATACTTTTACGTGGCTAGTGTGTTTTAAAAACAAACTTTGGATCGTGTAAACGAATTGTAAAGATAGACCTCTGAGCAAACGTGGAAAATGTATATTCATGGGCACCATTCGAGCTGGCGAGTCTCATCTCGTTATACATTTCAAGTAACACACGGTTTTTAGACGATACTGCTAATAAAAATAGACACTCAATCATTTTAAAAAGGTTTTGGGGATTTTCGTTTTGTTTTTTTTTTGAAGTTACATTTTTTTATGGTTCTTGATATTGTTTGGTTTGAAGCAATAGAGAAACAGGTTTTAAATGCAGTTGAGGTCATTTTTATTTTGATTTATGCATCGTGTTTGGATTAATATGCAAGACTCTTTATGTAAGTTAAAAAATCAATCTGAGTGGAAAATTGCAGTATTATTTGAATGACGACGTTATTAAATATGAATCGTTGGGTAATCTTTTCAATGTCCTATTAACTTTTTTTTTAAAAATATGTTTAGAAAAATTGTAAATGAAAATATTCAAAATAATATTTATTCAAAATTGAATTTAATTAACCAAAAAATTTATTATCTAACGATTCCATGAATTTTTAAGATTAATTAATAATTCCTTCCACTTTATTTTCTCATTTTTAATAAAAAATTTCTTATTCATACGCGAAAGACTACTCTAGTACCGCGATAAAGAAGTGCCTGAAAAATTATGACTTTTATTAAATGTAAAAATGCATAAAATTCCAATTTTTACCAAAGTACGAGATCGTGCCTTGCTCCAGGAAATATATCCCAAATTACACTCATGCTCTATATTTAACTCAAACTTTCAAACAATACTCAATTTTTTTCAGCTAATCTCCAAGCTAATAATTAAAAATTTTTAACTCCACCTTATGACTTCGTTAATCCCTTCATCCTCTTTTTTCCTAATTCGCTAATAAATATTTTTCACATATACCCAATAATATTTTAATAGCTAATTAACTTTTTAGGAAGTTTCCACAATACAATTACGGTCGTTAACTTCAAACGACAATGTCTGACCAAAAGTCCATACCTACTTAGACTTTTTCTTCGATACAAAGAGCTCTCGGGAAAAATCAATAGTTATCGCGAAGGTTTAACTCGAGGTAAGGAACTTGAAAAGTGTTGTGAATGATCAAGTATTGTAGTAGAGCAGTCGTAACCATCGCCATTCTTCTTGAGCTTTCATCGGCAATCTTGTCTTGTTCGTTTTTATTCAAGACTTCTTTTATTATAAATTCACCATAGATTCGTTTCTCTATAACATTTTCCACGTGCACTCGACGTCCATTTTCTACGATCATTCAGTCTGGATAATATATGAGGTTATAAAGCGCCAAAAAGGTAGCTTAGTTTGATCGCTCTACAAGTTTGAACTGTTCGCGTTACCGTATTAATGCTTCGCTGCATTGTAAAGTTGCTGGTTGCAAGAGGATATAGAGCTTTTATCGATTTCATACTCAAAATTCTGTTCATATCTATATATATTTCTATACCCTTTGTATATTTTTTGTATTTATTCAATGAACATTTATAATCCCCATCGAATAAGGTTTCGAAATAAAATCTAGCAGATTATTATATATCGAAATTTCTATATTGCCAATGTGGGTTATTATGATGTAAATGAAATTTATCTCTCTATTCAAAATATTATTTGATAAAAATATTTCGTTTCATTATATATATTTTTTTTGTTAGGAAATAAATAAATTTAGCGTAAAGTAGTACTTACGTGTGATCTTTCAGTACTGTTTCTATTTTATTTGTTATGATATTCCATATAAAAACTGATCCATCCGCTGACCCGACTGCGATATACTGACCGTCTGGACTAAATGTAGCTCGCGCCCAGTCACAGCCTACTTTAAATTCATCCGCACTGCAAAAAGCCAGAAAAAAGGATATATTATAGTTAATGCAACATAATATATGTATGTCTGTGTGTGTGTTTTTGTTGGAAGTGAAGAAAGAAGTGAATTAAAGAGAGTTTTTTAGGAGTTACAGTTATGTATTTTGGCGTACAATTAGAATTACTTCTCAGTAGGGAAGAAGTTTATTAATATCCTATAGAGAATAAAATTATGTAAAGGCATTTTAATAGTAGCTTAGTTGTTGGAGTATTCAATATTTTTATAAAGTTTTCCTCATGGGAATAATTAAATAATTATTAGAAAAAAATTTTTATTTTCGGTATGAAAATGATTTTTTTATAAAATTCTTTTTGGCAGAAAATTGAATGCAATGTTTTTTTTTTTTAAAGTAAAAACGTGTTATATAGTGTAAAACATTCTAATTAATTATAATTCAAATATATATAATAAACTTGTTATTCAGAAGGTAGAAGATAGAAAAAACATTGAACAAAAATATGCTTAACAATTTAATTTCAGCTCGAACAAAATTCTATTTAAAAATATTTTTAGTTTATTATTTTTAGATGAATTATTTGAAATTTTTTTTCAACCAGAGAAAAATAAATATTATAGTCAAATAAAAAGAGAATAATTTTTAACCTGATGTAGATTGAATTAAAATATGATACAAAGTAATATTCTCTACTATAGAAGTATAGTTAATCCTTATAACATTATGGAGCTCATTTTCTATTTTTGCATACAAAAGAAATTTAATCAATAAAATTTTCAAACTAATTTTCACATATTAGGAACCTTCGTAAAGCAAAAATGATTATTTACAAAGGAAATTTAATTTAAAGCTTATCGATCATGTTGATAAAAAAGTTTGAAACCATGTTTTTTTTTAGATTTTTTTTTTTTTTATAAAAATAATTTTTCATTCAATACTTTCCCTTTGACAAATATTGAACTTTACAATATTATATAAAATAATAATTCATTTTAAAAATAAAATTTTTTCTTTAAAGTTTCCAGTTTATTTTTGTATTTTTATATTTAATCATTTTCTGATAAATGAACCGTTGAAATGATTAAACGATAATGATTATTAAAAAATAAAATAACATTAATATAAAAAATACTGAAAGACTAAATTAACCCAAGTTAGCATTAAATTTAACTATAAACCAATCATTAACACTCATAAAAATTTTTTTATCACTCATACTTACCTAAATGATCCAACAATTTGTTTCATACGAAGATCTAGTAATTTAACTGTATCGTCTCGCACACAGCTTAACAAATAATTGGCATCTGAAAAGGAAAAAAGCGTGAAATATTGTTAATTATGTTAGCATAATAGACGATTTTATTGGAATTCAATTGAAATACCGGTTGGAGGATGGTGTAATTATTTATGAAAGGTCAATAGCCAATCTAGTATTTCTTATATCCTTACATTATAAGTTGCCGTCCTGTGATCCATCTTAATTACGTCTATTATTATTCAACTTTTTCAACGCCATGTAAATTGAATCTACGTCTACATATTTAATCATTCATTCCATTGGCATGTCGACAGAATAGACATCATGCACGCCATGAAAACAATATCTCAAATTTGAAATTGGACACTTGATTCAAAATAGACAAATCCTAAATGGGCTCACGGGTATGCTCCAATGTGATATCTCCACAAGGCGCAATTACGTCAAGTTGGAAATAAAATACTTCTGGGAATGGTGCTCGCTGAGCTGCCTAATAAAATATAGGTACTTCTATCGTGGTTAATGTGAATGTACCAACAGGAAAATGTTAGAAGATGTACAGTATTTTGTAGAGCTTAAAGTAATCCTTTCATAAAGCTAATTTTTTTTCTATGCTACAAGACGTACTTATATTTTTCAAAATTAAAATTGCATTCTACTGAAATTAAATGATACAACTGTATACTTTTATTCTTGAGAATAATGTCGAAATTCATTTTGAAACTATTTACAACAATTATTCATAATTTTATTGATTTAAAATATTTATAATAGTATTCAAAATTGAGTTTAATATTTTATTCTAATAAAGACTGAAAGTCTATTTTAGTACAAAGCGATTTAATTGTTGTAAAAGATTAATTATGATAAAAATAATTGCAAACAGAAAAAAATAAATAAAATTCAGCATTTGATTTTATACAATTTTATATTTTAAATTACGAAGAGAATTTAATATGTTTAAACTGTGACGAAAACTTTGTTTGTTGATTATTGATTTTATTTTGAAATTGAGTTACATTGAGATAGGTTAAAAAATTTTAGGAAGTAAACGAAAAAAATATTCCTTTTCATTTTTTTTTATTAGAAAGCTCAAAGACTTTTGTTAGTAAGGAAATTTTTGGTCAATCCAAGTGTATCATTTGAAGAATTTTATTTTTTACTTTCAAATCCTTTTGAAGATTTTTTTCAATATTTTTTTTTCAGGCGTTTTGTAAGCTATCGAAGTCAAAAGCTTCACTTCTAGCTTTGAGCTTTTGAAAGTCCCAAAAAATAGCTGCATGGTAATCGCTTGAAATGTATCCGAAAGTCCAAAGTGTCATATTTAAAATGCATTTACTAAACTTGCAAAAAAAAAAAATTCAAAGTATTTTATTTTTCTATTGCAATTGAATCAAATCTTTTTTTTCTCAAAACAAAAACATAATAAAATTTTTATTTTAAATAAATAATATTTTATCAACAAAATCAACTTGAATATAATTAAAAAATTAAAGTTTTTAATGGCCTATCAAAGCAAAAATTGAATCTTCTATTTAAAACAATAAATAATAAATCTCAAAAGCGTTTCCTTATGATAATTCAAGCAAATATTTCACCGTTTGAATTTTCGAGAGTAAATTTTTTTCAAGACAAGGTTTATCATATTTCACCATTTTTGATTGAATAAAAAAGCTTTTATACTCTTGAAAAGTCATAATGTAATCTTTGATGGTTTACTCTGACAGAAGAATTACTTTAAAGAGCTTAAAAGTATAAAGAATAGAATATAAGAAGTTACCTCTTGATAAATCAAGTGAAGTTATTTTCCCTTGTAGTTCAATGTCATTGGAACTAGATTCAGCTCGAGTATCCCAGAATCGGATTCTCTTGTCAAAGTGACCACTGATTATGGTAGAGCCTGCGCCGTCTGATGTGACGAGGTCATTGCAGCTTGATCCAGCAAATTTGGTCTCAATACCTGGTGAGTAGCAAACAAAAATACTATTATGGTATTGCCTTTGACGTTTGTACGTTGAGGTCATGAGGCAACGAACTTTAAACTGTTCTCAGGTTACCAAGCTGCCTTCGAAAACCGCAACGCCTGCGGAAATGTGTAGCTTACATATGGTAGAGACTATAAACTGGATAAATAATGAGATTTTCGCTTACGCCCACCCTGTGTCGTGCCATCTCGACTCGCCGACCAATTTCGATTTTCCTCCCATCGAATCTCTACACACATAGGTACGCATATACCTCTTCTGATCTTACGTTCTTTTCAATTCATACTATTCTTTATTTTACTACCCCAACATTTCAATCAACTTTATGGCTTTACAAAACGAAAAAACCTCATAATCTTACGATGAAAAAAATTTGCGGTAACTAATAAATATCTACAAAATAAAATATTGCAAAATGTTTCATTAATTTTTTCTATCGATTCTTTGTTATTGGCAAACAATAATCGAAAGTAGAATTCAAAGAATAGACAACTTTATTTTTTTTTTTTAAACAGAATTCAGTAATGACGTCATTGTTGCCATATTTTTTATTATTGACACTGTTTGAATGAATGTTTAATTAGAGAAAAAGAGATCATAAAAAAATTTTTTTTAAAAGAATAAACTACTCTGGTTTGAACGTATTCAAAAGCAACGATAGAAATCGTATCGAAAAGAAGTGTATTTATTCTATAAGGGTCATTTCAAAATTTCTAAGGAATTTGAAAGAATTTTGTGTCGAGTGTATTTCGCGAATTTATCTAGGTCATCAAACAAAAAAAACTTAATTGATTCATTGAGTGATTACAATTTTTGTGTTTAGAATTTTATATGAATTCATTTAGGTCAGGTAGTGAAAAAGAAATTTCGGAACAATAATGAAGGATTAAGGTAATAAATCTGTCGGGATTGATAGCATCGCTTGGATGTTTTACGTAGAAAATATCTCGAATGAATAGGATTATATTAGTTCGAAACATTCGTGAACAAAAATGACTGTGTATAACATTCTACTTAGCATATTTCTAACATGTAAAATAATTAATACATAGGCATTTATTTTTTTATGTAAAAAATAGAAGTAATCGTTTATAAAACTGAGCCGTTGTTACATCTAAATTTTTCTGAGGAAAAACAAACTTTAATAATTGTGGAGGAGCAGTTGAGTGAACTCTACCAGAAAAAAACAAAGTTTATAATTTTTTCAGGGCTACTGGAATTTTTTTACTGGTACTAATGATGATAAAAAGAAGGTAAATTTTGCCCAAAAAAATTTTGGACAGATGAGATTTGCAGTTTAATCTTCTTCTTCTTCTAAACAAGTGTCTCAGAATATAATTTTTTTTTTTTGTATAATTCATTAGTTCACTGTGAATTATTTTTGGTAATAATATATGCTTCAAATATTTTATATCAAGTGCAAGGAATAAAAAATAATTGTGTAATAAATCAATTTTCCATCATTATTTTTAAGGTCAATGTAACTTCTCTGGATAATAAATCATTAAAAAGAGTCAAGTTCCGTCTAAAACTAAGGTTTAAATTTTTTTAGATTCTTCAACTGGAGTCTTCCTCCATTAAATTATTATTGATAATAATTTTCAACTTTCCATTAGGAAGTTATTGTAATGACATCTATTTTTGAAATGTAAAATTTTATCATACTTTTTATGTTTTAGAACATTTGAAAGCATACTCAAAAATTTTTTATTTATTTACGTGGAGTATTTTTATAGAAAAGTTATTGTTGATACACTGTTAGAGAATAATTTTTTTACCAGAAAGTATAACAATGAAAATATAATATTAAAATACTACTGTAAAGAATCATGCAATAAACATGAACTATTACACATTATAAACATAACATTTAAAAGTCATTAGAGTCATCTAGTAATTGTAACAAAAAAAATATAGCAGTTGAGGTTAAATACTATATGTTCTATAATAGTGAGATAATTAATGAGAATTAATAATAATATAAAAAAGAATTATGAGAAACATTGAATAATTATTAGCAATACTTTTCATAATTGATTTTTAATGATGAATTGTATATCGTAGTAATACGTAAAAAATTATTATAAAAAATAAAAAATGTATTAGATATCAATAAATATTCTATTTTATTCATTTCATTCATCTCAATCCAGAAACTTTATCCTTTCATTTTCTGACAACTTTATTTTCATATATGATTCCAAATTAATTAATTATTTCAACGAATCCCTATAGAAGTTTTCACAATTTAATAAATGAATTGAATTAAAACGTGTCGATGTGGTAATACTCACTAAATTTGATTGCATTGAATTGAACTGCTATTTCATTCAATCTCAAGAAACCATTGCAATGTCCTTTCAAATAAACGGTATTCATATATCTAAACTACAATAAATAATGTCTCCACCGAATATAAGTACCACTACTGAAAATTATTAGAATATCATTTTTATAAAAATGGGGGAAAAAATATTATATTTATAGTAAAAAAAATGTATAAATAAAAATAATTTTGTTTCTATTAAAAATGTAATTTAAGGCCATTAAAAAAGCAACAATTGAGATTTTTATCATATTTCACGGAAATAATCTAGTTATTGTACATTTTCCATTTCCATCATGGCTATAATGTGATTTCATTTTATGAGATATGATAGAAGTTGGTGAAATTTGATGTTATATATTTGCATTTAATCAGCGAGTCATACTGTTCAGATGTAATCGTAGATAATACCTAAGAATATATTAGAAATTTGCTCTATTAAATTGCTTTCATACATTACACACGAGTAGTAAGGACGGAATATTCTCATTCATATAACACTCATAGTTGAAATGATAGAAATAAAGAGAAAGGGTAAGTTCAAAAGACGACCAAAAAATGTTGAAAAAAAAACAATTGATAATAATCTGTATATGTACTATACCACCGAGAAGCTGAGTCAGTCAATTGTGAATGCATTAATATTTTTATCTAATTTTATTTTCATCCGAGAAAATTCTAATGACAGAGCACGAAGGTGTATCGGTCGTTAGAGCCTCGTATACGTTCGTGGGTACGATCACATTGCAAGCCCGAATGAAGCGATTTTGTACCCTTGGGGCTTGAAAGAATAGCGGAAAATATGAAATAACCAAGCAGCGACGATGTAGTCTCTATGGGCGGGGAAATTACGCTTGAAACTTAATTCCGATATTCAGTCATGTTTTGTACTTTGCCTGCAAGCGAAAAAAATTTTTATAAAACATGCATATATATAAACACAAATAAAACAAAACTTTGAGTGTTGAAATGAATGAAAAAGTCAACCAAAGTTAATATTAATGCACGAAAAATACATGGAGAATTATCATTCCGTGTCACTCTAGTGTGTCAGAATGGCCACCAAGGATTATAGTTAATAGAAGAATAATAGAGGAGGATTTTGAAAATATTACGTTAATAACAGAGATGTACTACTTTAAAGAGATGCCACTGTTATCTTTATAGTTTATTTTTGATGTGACTAGTAATTTATTCACATAATAACATCAGCCAGTATTGGATGGAAATTGGTATAGCTTTGGATAACCTAATTTTCATCAAATAATTACAAAAAAATTAGATCTTTACTGAAAGACTTTTTAAATCCGGTGTTTTATTTTTTATTCATCCTTGATGAGTAAATTTTCAGTCTATTCTATTGATGCTAATTCACTTTTATGTTCATTTTCAGTCGTATCATGTGTTTAAAGTGTTTTCTTTTGTGTAATATAGTTATGAAGTTAATTAGTTGTTTGATGTCAATAATATGAGTAACTCAAAAGGCAGTAACATTGAAAAGCTGTTTTAACTTTCTGAAACTTTCCCATTAGAAGTGTAACATACCCAATTTCTGTAAAATTAACATTTAAATGTGTCATAGAGCAAATGATAAATATTGTAGAGACCCATTTATTGACAGAAAATTCAAAACTCATATTACAAATCAACATGAAATATAATATTCACTAGAAAGTTGGAATTATTTAACGAAAGTATTTATTTTTCCAGCATTGAAAAGTGTATTGAAGGAAGTAAATTGGAATTTGATTGGATCCACTTGGCTTCAGCACTCTTACAATACCAATCATGATTATCATCATTATTATAATCATCAAAAATAAATGAAGTAAATCGAATGGATGATGTTACATATAATCCACACTCTGGCTTCAAATTACAACAGGCTATAAAATGAATTTTTCGCGCCTGGCACCCTCATATAGAAGATAGGGGCGTTGAGCTCAGTGAGATTGAGTTTTTTTTTCTAGAACGCAAACCCTTATCTCTCCCAGGGCGCACCGGGCAGAAATGCCCGTAGATTTTACCACTTTGGACGGAAATTAGATGTGCTAGAACTTATGAAAGCACTGCAGAGAACAAGTCAAACTGCAAAAGGTAAATTCGATGTAGCCAGTTGCTGCAGACCGGCTTCATTCAATTGAAGAAGGAATGGTGGAAGCACAAGTAGCTGAAGCTTCCTAACAGTGGGCTCTTGAGATCCAAATTCTCTCTCGCAAATTAATACCATCTAGCAGATTCTCATTGGCCTTCTCGAATCTGTGTATACCAGTATCTTGTGTCAATAGGGAGTAGTAGTCGCGCTATCATCCTCTTGGTTGCTACGTCCCTCTTATCCCTACCAAGAGACTCCTCATCTCTTCCCCCTGGTGGTGGTACTGGTCCGTTGTCCAAAGTGCAAATCGATATCTTGAGTCGCTCTTCGGATACCGTTTCAGGAGATTAGGTAGTCTGAAGGACTAGGGTGTAAATCTCTAGATATACATTTTCCTTTCAATAAGAGATAAAACTACCCTTATGTTATTTTTTATTATTTTCCATTTTCCAATTTTATTCCTCATAGAAATCGTAATATTATTGTATGTGCAAGCAGCCCGATAGCTTTTCAAAAGATTTGAAAATTTCATCCAACAATTGCATTGAATAGAGTGACGTTGATTAGCATGTTTAGTGCGGATTTCAATAGCGGAGAATGGGATGCTGTTGTCGATGCAATTAACCTATCGCCACGAGGGAGAGACAAAGACAGGACATAATAGACGATCGTCGACTGACAGCCAAGAGACACGACAAATAGGTTACCGCCGTACAATATATACCTAATGAAAAGTGCAGCTTGCTTTCGAAAAGACAGTTAAAAATTTCTCGCTTTACAAAGTCACTAAGTGATGGCCTTTCAAATGTCTCATATCTCTTTGGAGCAATTTTATTTAGTCGATTATTATTTACTCATTAAGTCTTATTATTATATTTGCATTTTATGCTTGAAATAATACCTCCCAGGTAAATGAGAAATTTGCAAAAATTTTACATCAAAAAATTAACATTTTCAATTATCATATTATCATTTTTGCATTTATATCGTATTTTATTTTACAAAAAGTATTTTAATGCAACAATTGGAAATGTGGTATTGTTTTTATTATATTGTCGAATAAATTGTTCATGGAAATTATTATTATGCAGCACATGTTACTTATTGTTGATTAATTGAATTAAGTATGGAAATACTGCTCCCTGGAGTGCATGATCCACATATCAAAACTTACCAGACATGCAAAAAGTTCAACAAAAGAACTAATTTAACCAATTTCTGCTCAACTTTTGTTTACTCATAAAAGCTTACATTAGTTACACGTTCATTTTTTACCAATTAACGTTATATTCAATGTATTTAAATTGATAGATTGTTCATTGAATTCAATTCATTACATGAATATAACTATCCCAGTTAATTATATTTTAAATGTACTGTTTTATTGATAATTATAATTTGGTAATTATATGAATTAGCAAGCTCTGGAAACTCCTTCATTCAAAAAAAAAAAAAAAGTATATCCTGTAGCTGATAAAAAGTTCTTTTAGTGTCGAAAATTTAGAGTACAAAACATTTTTCGATAAAAAAAAATGTCAAAGGCCTTTATACCCCTGGGTGCTATTATGCCTTAAACTCTACTATCAATAGCAATTTAAAGCACGATAAAATTTTTATTTATACATTTTTTTCGAATTGTACATCTTTTTATTTCATAACATAAAGCTTTTTCTTTCAATAATTAACAGTATAAACTTTCTGTGAAGTTAATCGATATTAGTTTCATAATATTTGACTTTTATTAAGTATAGTGAATTTAAAAAAAATGTTTTTGATAAAATCATCCTAAACTTAAACGAGAGATTATCTATCGTAGATTTATTTTGATATTTTTACTACTTTTTTTAAAATTACTTAAATACTCTGACTGAAACAAATTCAAATGGCAGAACAAAAAAAAATAAATAAAAAATCGAAACCCCACTACAACTTTATACAAAATAAATAAAAACATTAAATGTTTTTTTATCGTCGTTATGTAATGTTACATCATTATTGAGACTTGGTGAATAAAACGTCGCTCATGACCATAAAAATTCCACAGAAAAAAGAATCACACCAACATGATGTAATCATTAAATAAGAGCATAGCCAGGATGCAGTTTTTTTTGCAAGTGGCAAGCGCCGTAAAAAGCAACCCCTATAACTCGTGGGCCTTTTTTTTTCATCGTAAAATCTCAAAATAAATTTTCGTGGACTTTAAGGAGCAGACGTGAGTCATAATCACTTAGGCAGACATATCTGTATATTATCAACATCAGCACACTTTTCACTTAAAGATCATAGTACTTGGTAGTTTATAGACCGTTAGGATGTACCATAGAATATACATATGAATGACTATGCAAATACGCACTGTTTTATTATCACAAAACGCCTCATGGTAAGTGCGTTGCATAAAATGCACCGACTAATAGAGGTAATAGAAAACGTGATTACGACGGCGCCATAATATTTCGCGTGGCCTACGAATAAGTTGAGATTTACGAGACTCGGTAAGATATACGTATATTCAGCTCGTTTATAATGTGAACGCAGCTTTTCATTACACCAGTCGACCTTTGATAGAGCTCATTGTAATAAGAAATGAAGAAATAAAAAGTGTAGAAGGTGATAATAAAGGGATGGGAATAAAAAAATAAATAAATTCATAAGTTATGATAGTGAATTATGACTTACATGCGCGACTGCGTAAATCCCAGATTTTTAACGTACGATCATGACTGCCGGTGACGACTTTAGATGGTTCTCCAAGGAACTTGGCTGCCAAGACTTTCGCACAGTGTCCTGTGAGGGTATGCTGTAACAGAAAGAGGAATGCACGTTTTTCAACATTAGCTCGTAATAACAAGTGATCTTGGTCTCGTTAATGTTAAAGCGAAATAATAGCTTTGTGAGAAACATAAAAACTGCATTGCGCAACTTAGTAAATTGTAATTGACTACGTCAAGTATACGAGCCATGGAAAGTTTTATGAGCTCATTGAACTTGGCAGAATTCTCCTCACGACAAAAATTAAATTGAGACAACGCAGGATGAAATTAACCAACAAGTGGTCGATTCCCAGAAGGGACATTCGTATAAGAAGAATAAGTCGATTCTACTCTAGTGAGGCCTCTCGTATTCTGATCTAGCTTCACCGTGCTAACTTTTCAGGCACGATTCGTTAGTTTCTGCCAGTTAGAAAAGTTGCTTTTTTTACCAACTACCATGCAGTTCAAACTTTTATCTTTCACTCCACCCACTTGTCTCTGCTTTGAAGACGTGGTCAAAATAATAGATGAGCAATCGCCGCAGGTTCTTTTCATTGCTTACGTTATTCATATTTTATTTATTTTAATCGAATAATTGTTATCGATAACTCCAAGTCTTTTTAAACTTTTCCCTCTTTGGTGAAATTCCTTTTTATCTTTTCCATCGCACCGGAAGTTTTTAAATTTAATTCCATTTTATTGTTAAATTTTCTTCCAACAAGTCCTCGAAAATTATTATGTCGATTATTCCTATCTGCATTATAGAAGTAAATGGTGAAAAAAAAAAATTGACTTCACCTCTTTTTAAGTACGCGAAGGATAAAGGATATCGATCAAAGTCTTTTAATAATTGGAGTAATTTTTATTGTGAACTATAAATCATCAATAAGGTATAGGAGAAGGAACAGGAAAGAAGTTGAAGGAAAAAAAAGGGATGAAAAATTAAAACGTAAAGCTTAGAATAAATTGTAGAGTTAAGTCATATAGCATTTTTCTTAATTAAAAAGTATCATCTCTATTCATCCTAGTATATTTTTCTCAATTTTGACTGCTAATAAAAAACAATTCACTATATACTATTCAATCCTCATATTTTCTCACAGTAAACTTGTTCGCAATTAAGAAGTTAACTCAAATTATTGTAGAAAAAGTATTTCGTATTTATTTTTCTCACATTTTTATTTCTCTTTAAAGTCTTCCCTTGAACTCAATAATATTTTCCTGGAATAAAAGAAACTACTTTTGTTTGAAATATCAAATAAAAAGGAAATAGTGAATGAATAATAAATTAAAATTATACTTTCCGATATCCACAAGGAATATTGATAGAAAAAGAAAACCTTTAATGAATGATAAAAAGACAACAAATTTATTATAAAGACTAAATCAAAAACTGAAGAAAATTAAACAAAGTTTCAAAAAAAAAGACTAATGAGTTTTAGAATTTTAGATGCACAATAATAGTTAATTTAGGTTAGTGATAGTTTTGAAGAGGTTTAGGAAATTAATTCAAGAGAATTAAAATGAGACTGGAGATCTTAAAAAACTAATTGTGCGAAGAAAAATATTTTAATGGATCGATGAATGAGTTAACAGTGAAACTAAACAATGGAGAATTTCAATGAAATAGTTTATTCATTCAAAGAATTTATTAGAACAATTATTTAATTGAAGAGTCTCGTGAGGATTATCGCAGCTGATTAAGGATAGGTTTGCATCTGGGTAATCACTTAAAGAGCTTAAATAAACACGGATTTAAGAATAATTTCTTAACTGTATTCTATGCTGATGGATAATGAGTTTGTATGAGAAGTACAACACTGAAGAAAAATTGATTTTTAATGGAAAATAAATATTTTTAACGACTAAGGATGTAGTTGAATCTTCATTCTTCTTTAGCTTTATAATATAAGATTTGATCATCATAGAAATAATTAATTTTATCTCGTGAAATATTTAAATTATCATTTAAGAAAAAATTTTTAACAAGAAAAAATGAAGATAAAAAATTGAAATTTTTTGGTTTTAGTATTTATCATCAATAAATTATATTGAGGACGTTATAGGTTTATTGATAATTGATAAGTAATATTATTAATGAGCTAAATAATTGATCAAGATCTCATTTTTAATCTGGATTATTGAAATAAATGAATTAATTTATTTATTCATAACTTTTTATTAAATGTAATTGAATGTAGTTTTATTTTATAAGAAATAAAATTCGGAATGAATGATTATTTAATAAAAAACCAATTTTTCAATATCATTTCAAAGTATGATTTATCACCAAGACTACTGGTCGGTGCAAATAAAATCTCTAGAATATCGTGTTAACTGCTCTAGAATTTTTCATTCACTATTATAAATACGTAACTCAGAAGAAAAAATGAAGAAGAAAGTATTTCACTTGTGTAATTCTTGAGTGAGTTAATTAAAATTAATGGACACAATTCCCTGATGTACTTGGAAACTGTCGATAACTGAAGATATTCAAGTTACAGATACTTCTGATCTTTGAATTTTTCATAAGAATGTGTTAAAAGCTAGTAAATCAAGGCGCAACTTTCATATTACTATGGCGAATCCAATCTCTTTCCGTTTTTCTCAGCAACTACCGTACTACTCCATTTCACCTTCAACTGCAGTATCAAAAGAAGAAGAAGAAAAAATGAGGCAGCGCTAGGGAGGTGGAGATGTAGGTGTAGGAGGAGAACGAGATGTAGGGTAGAGAGAGAGAGAGAGAGAGGGAGAGGGAAGAATAAAATAAAAAAGAAGCTTCATCCACCTACTCGAACCTTAGAGTAGTTACGGATGTTAAGTAAAGCACGGAAGAGTGTTTTTTCTTTTGAAAAACCTTCTAATGAAAATTAATGACTTGAAAGTTTTACCAGAGCACTGCATCTTAGCTCTGATGCATATGGCTACGAAGAAGACCATGTGGCTAATCTGTTTAACTTTAGCGAGAATAAAATTTCCGTATTTTATATATATCGGTATCTGTGAATGAATAAAACTCTCAAATTGTGTGTATGAATAATGAACTTGTTGTTAAAGTTGATGATAAGTTGGGTAAAAGTTGGATAAAGCTCCTAGGTAATAGGATGTAGTACAAGATATTATGTATTTAACATGTGTATTTCACGAGTTCGATTCATGGCTGTAATTGGCCATGTGCCATGCTAACACTATCTGTTGCTTGTTTCTCTGTTTTATATGTCGAATACCAGAGATAAGAATTGGATTTGAAATGAGAAATTCTTAATATCTAGAGTATTTCAATTCCTCGTCAGCTATTTTACATTCAGACTACAGCAAGATAACTCTGAAAGATATGAGTGTTGAATATACTTTTATAACATACGATCTTCTTGTCTTGTCGTTTTATGAAAAAATTCATACACCCAAGTAATAAGTAATAATAAATTATTACTACTAATATCATCAAGAAGCCAAGCTTGCTCTTAATCCGGAAGTATTACCAGCGTAAATAAAGATTATCATCATCGTCATCATGATTTCAATGAAATTCAAAGTCATATCCTATTCAAATAAAATTTTTTTAGTCTCCAACTTAAAGAGTTGATGTAAGGTTGTATAAATAATTTGATAGCAGATGAAAAGTTAGTCAAAACAAAAGTGCATTAGTACATTAATTATGTAAAGGAAGTAAATAGAGAAATAAGTACAAATAGAGATGAGGTAGGCAGAGTGTACGAAAGGGGAAGTAAGATAAAGTTGAATGGTATAAGTAAATCCATAGACATTAGTTATTTAGTGAGAGTGGTAGAAGCTGATGCTGAGTATCTTTTCCGGATGGGGTAGAGTCAATCGATCTTAGGAAGAGGGCGAAGGTTCTTGGATTCTCTTCTCATGCAAGTTTGGTTGGTTGGTGTGGTGGCTCGGTGTATAAGAGAGCTGCTGGTATATCTGCTGGTATAGCTATATAGAGTGTACTGTAAGTTTGCAAATGGGGATGGTTGGCGCACGAGTGGACTAACGCGACTATGCGAGCAAGCAAGTAAGCGTGCGAATAGGCAGGTATGCTTTCAACTACCATATAGTAGGATAGTAGTAAGTACAGTATAAAGTAAATGGGTGGTAGTAGTACCACTAACGCAGTAGACTACAGAATCGGCGTGCTCCCAAAGTTCATTGGCCGCGGTGCGACTTTTCTACCGCCACTCTTTCACGGCCTTGGCGATTCAATGCCCGCACCAGATAACTCGCTACTCCCTCCAGATAATAGATTATTTCATACATGTAGTAACTAGTCGGCTGGCACACCACTGCCAGTTCTCTGTACTATGCTTCTGTTATTGCTTCTGCTATACCTCGTTATCTATGTGTGCTAGCTGTGAGCATACGCAAAAGATCTGCACCAGAAACCATGTCTCATTATCTATCGATTATACGACACTAAATAATCTTTCTTCTTCTTTTTACCCCTTCAATACTACATACTTTCGCTTCATATACACTTGCAAGTATTATAATATGCTTTAATTTATCAATCCATTTTTATTGTGACGGATATTAGCTATCATTTATTATTTATCATCTATATAGAATAAATTTTATATAATAGATTAAAACTATAAGGTGTAATTAATAGAGTTAGACGCTAAGACAGGGATAAATGATTGGGTCAAGTTTATCCTGATAACTTTAATCGCCCAGACGAGGGTGTACATTTCTAACATGGTGACTTTTGATATTTCTCTATTAAAAAGATCATGTTTTTTCGTTTGTTTACCTTAAGATTAATTGTGCTATGTATTTATGACATTTCTATTAATAATCATCCTATTGGAACTTTCTGTGGTTAATAACTTATTGTATTAATCATTTCGAAAATTACTATGGTGATGCTCAAATTATCATTCACATCAAAATATATTTTTTTTCATATAAATAAGTGATATGAAAATGTAATTTGTTAGTTGTCATATTAAAATTAATAATAACCTAATGTATATTTGATATTTCAATGCATTTCATTATTCAAAATTAACTGATAATAAAAAATAATCAAGCATGTAATGATTTTTATTAATTATTATTATTATCAACCTTTATTATTTGAAGTATTTTGTTGTTTATAGTTTGTTGTTATTGAAAATTTATTATTGCTCGTTTATAAGATGTATATCGATAAAAACCCGAGGAATTTAACGCTTAGAAAGATTATGTTTTTACTGAACTAGTTTTTTTTTTCGTACTGTTGACTTTAAAAGATATTAAAATTCATGGCTGTTGATTTCCCATCGAATTTCAATAAAATGTTTTTACCAATTTAGAGACTAAAAAATTGACTTTACAAGTTTATATACCACACTAAAGTAACATTAACAATAGCATTAAAAATGTAGGTGTACTTCCGATTTTATTCGTACAAAAACTTTCAGTAATTGTTTAGAAGTGCTGATCTACCATAAAATAGGCTGTAAAATTTTTTTATGTCATCAACTTAAGGATAACAATGTCTCGATAAGAAATCTTATCTTTTTACTTGAATAAAAAAAAAATAAATTAAATTCTCTAATTGATTGATTGAAGAATTTATTTACAAGATTATTATATAACTGTAATTTAATTTTGTAGTGTTTATATTTTTCTGTATTTTTTATAAACACGTTATTAGTTATTGAGCACAACTTGTTGCATATTTAAATTAATATTTAAAGAAGAATAGTAATGAATAAATAATTTTAAGAATTTCATAACAGAAAATAACAAATTACCGTCATTAATAATTAATGATTTTTATTTTTATGAATGGTTGTGATACTAATGATACTTTACACTCTTTAATTTTTCTTATTATTCTTTAAATTACAGACAATATGGTTTAATTACTATAATGAAATTGAAAATATTGTAAATGAAGTGATACATTAATTTGCAATAAACAACAAATAAATGAGCTCCATTAACTGACAACTTATATATCCATAAGTATTGGCAAAAACAACTTTATCAAAATTAATGGAACAAGAGATTACAAGTAATCGTTATAATGATTCAATCAAATGATATGTTTGAATTAATGTTCATCGAATAATTGTATGCAAAAAAATAAAATATAAAATTTTAATAGCATTGAATTTTTTTTCTAAAATTAAATTAACAAAATTCCTCATAACTATACAGTAGACAATTTTCCGGAATCAGATGGCACATGCAAATTCGTAATCCGATTAAATGAAAAACTGATGAAAATCTTGTTTTACTCCAGCACGTGTTTATGCAAAAATATTGACAATTTTTTTTCGATCTCTTTTTGCCAAGCTTTTTTGTCTGTTCATTATAATTCATCATGAAGAAGAGAGATATATTTCATCATTAGATAAGATCCTTGATTTCTTATTACACCTATCAAATGCCAAGAGGATTTAAGTTAGCATTATCTTCTTGCTTTATATACAATATTTATGTATATTTACAGCATCTAATTAGCGCTAAATATTAGACCAAGTTCACAGCATAATTTTTTCCAAGAATGAATATATCTATATACATACAAGAAATAAAAAATAATCTTTTCCGGCAGATAATAATACAAAAAGTTGGTTTTCCGTCTACTATTATTTTAATTAACCGCATCCTTAAATGTCCTATATTTTTTTTTCTAAATTTAGCGTCTATAATTTACAAAAGTTTATATATATGAGGCAATAAGTTTCGTTTATTAAATATTTAAGAAAGTAGAAAACTGAAGTTTGTGAAGTAAATTGACATTTATTACCGTTGTTTACAAGTTCGAGATACGTTTTTCAATAATTAAGTAGCAAAGAGAACAAATTAGCCAACATATGTGTCATGTAACAGTAAATAGTTGATGTAAAATTTGAAAAATATTATCAGCTCGTGATAAAAAACTGGAAAAAAAAAATCGAACGTATATATTTTTTAGCCTGAAAATGCTCTACATAAATTTAAGGTGCATGCGAAGCACAAATACATACATACATGTACATAATGGTGGTGTTAAAATGGAGAGCAAGACATTCTCGCGACTGGTCTCGAGGCACTCCAATATCTCGTCTCTCAACGGGAGAGAAATTTGCTTATCACGCGCGGCCTAACGGGACGACAGCTGTCGGAAGTACGCGGGATATACAAGAGCACTGAGTTCTTTGCTCTCGTGAAGTGTGGAATAACGTGCGGAATGTCGCGAAGCCTTTACAAGCAGCTCTTTGGGGGCTCTGACCTTGTGGAGCGTGGATTGTACTCCATAGAATTGAAAATCACCAAGGGGGAGATTAAAATTTCTCCTCGCCACCACTTGTCATTGGATTTCATACAACATACATCTACCATCCATTATTTTACAATTCATACTATCATCATTGCCGTCATTATTATATTACTATCATTATGTTATTCGTTATTTTTTCTTCATCAGTCACTACTTAATACACTTGTCGCTTGCTTTTAACACACAGGTATCAACGTGAAACATATACCGATGTATGGAATAATTTATTCCAGAATGAAGGTCAATAGACTAAAATTTTAGATACGCTGAAAAAAAAAATTTTCGCTATGCAAAAAAATGTTTATTTAACTGATAAAAAAGATTTGAAATATTCGCAATAAAATATTTTATTTAATTTAACAATAAGTTGAAATAATGATTAATTCAATGAAATATTAGAATTAATCAATACTCAGATAATTTTATCCAAAATAATTAAATACAATAAAACTATGTAATTAACACGATGTATTTTCTCAATTAATTATTATTTTATTATTTTAAGTAACTATCAGAATTGAATTTATCGAAATATTACTATATCAATTCCAAAAAAAAAAATTTATCACCACTGTTTAAAAGTTTGATTTTATTTGTTGAAAAAATATTTAAAGTCGTCACAAAATTATTATTATTATAAAAATGTAGCAAACTTTTTTTTAAATTATTTATATTTTAACTGTCAATCAATTATTGAGCAATTTATTTTTAAAATACTTCCGATTATAAATAAACACAAAAATTGATGGCTATATTAAAAAAAATATTATGATAAAATTGCCGTTGCATCCTGATCTTCCAATTTTCATGAGCAATACAGTTATCTCACTTATGATAATTTTTAGCTTAATTCAATATCATGAAATGATTATGGAGCTCATTATGAATCATTAAATCCGTTTTGTAGAAATTAACAAGCATTAACTTAACCTACAATCTTTAGAATTATACAAATTATCAGAAAAATTATATACCATTAATGAAAAAATTTGCCAATAATTAAACAAAATTATTCCAATGTATGCTACTCATAATTGAATATACACGAGCATTGATTTTTATAATTAATATTAACATCAACATCTATCTTAAACAACAAAGCTATTTTTGATAATCTCGAGACAAAGTTTAAATAATTTTTAATAATCTAAATCCTCTCAACAAGCTCAATTCAAATATCTCTTCAACTTGGTTTAAACTAAACTTGATTACCTTAAAATCTAGGAGTATAATACTGCCTTGCAGTCGGTAAATATTAGCAAGAAGAAGAAATATAAGCTTAAACTTTACTACTGACAACAATACTTGGTTTTATTAATTTACATCGAGCTTTAAAGTTAAACTCTTGATGTCTAGTACTCTATTTCTGTTACTTGTCGCCATCCACGAGGTTGGATTTCGGAGCTTCACATGCAGAAAGTACGTCGCATGACGTGACTGCCTTAAGGGATTTTAAGAAATATCGTGAAAAGCGAATTTATTTATAAAGGTAGCGTGCTTCTAAGCTAAAGTAGTCGTAATAGCTCAAATAGTAGTAGGTGTAACTACAATGTATTAAAATAGATTATTACATAAAATACATATATTAGCTTACACTCATTATCTATACTTTGAAAAATGGTAAATTATTTTCGTGTACTACACACGGTTTTACTGTATTTATGAAAACTCAACACCGATGAAAGAATTACTTACTGAAATAATACTTCATTTATTTCTACTGTGTGATTTCACTCATTTGTTGTTAGTGGATATTAATTTTGTTAAAATTATATGTTTTTATGCTTATTTATTCTCCAACCCAGTAATCATCGAATTATTGTCAGATATATAATATTCAAACTTGTTTTATTGATTATTTCAGATGCGTTTACATTGTAAATATTTCTTGTTACCTAGTTGAAAGAATACTACTGATTTGAAAACAATTATTTCTTTTCAGTTAACAAACACAGATAGAAATGATTATTATTAGATGCGCACAGTGCACTGTAGCGTAGCAATGAATGGAGAAACATTGAAATTATTATTTAATTCAATTCAACTTCAGGCAAAAGTAATGGTGATTGATAGAGAATTTAAATTGATTTTATTGAATATCAACATTATTTTCAAATAAATATTCTGAAATTTCACAGCTGCATAAAAAACAAGCGAATAAAAAATTAGTAAAAAGGTTTTTATTAATGAATTTAAGTTATTTATTATATTTTTTGAAATAACTAACAATATGAAGAATAAATAAACTATATTACATTTTTATTTATTAAATATGAAAATTGAACAAGTTGAATATTTTAGCAAATAAAAATTATTTTATTCAATCCCGGATATTGTTTATCGAAGCTTTAATGTAATTATATCTTTTTATCGTTCGATTTTTGCATGACTTGTTCTGAAATTTTCTTTGAACGTAATCAGTACGAAAGTTTTTTATCCTATTTATTGTAAACTCAATAGGAATTAATTACTTTCTTTTTGTTACTCAATCAATATTATAGTTCAATAACCATTTCAATAGAAATGTTCAATATACTAAATTTAAGTACAAATTAAACTAAAGTAATTATTTTGTTAATGTACACTAGTATGTTAATAATATAAAGACAGCTTTTTATTGTTTATTTATATAGAATAATAAGTTCTCAGGAAAATAATTTTATTCAACCCTCTTTACATAATGAATAATAATTGTTACTATAATTGAAAAAGCTTGCAATTTCGTTAGCATAAGACAATTTGCAAAAATATAATTGCAATTGATTATTAATTAAAAATATTGAAAATAAATGAACCATTTTTTTTGCTAGACAAAAAATTCGAACGATTTAATTTTTTTTTTAATTTTCCAAAAATACAAAATTTATTCTGTTCTGTGCTTGAATACTTGTGAAAAGTATTCGAAACTTTTTCACTAATTAAAATTATTCGAGCATTAAATAAGAGAAATTTATTTATAAAAAAAAAAAAGGCTAAAACTTTTTCATCAATTCTATGCTGAAATGCTTAATATTTCAATAACGTTTAATGCAAAAGTTTTTTCGCGAAAAAAGAATAAGAATTGTTATGGAGAGATTTCAACTCCTTACACAGAATAATAATTACTTGACCATTTCAAGACCGTAAATAAACACTAAGATATAAACAAAATTTTCCTCATTTTTCCTTGTAAAATTAATTAAAAGTAAACAAAATCATAAAGAAAAATCATCTCTAGATTAATTCATTTAATGACCATAATTATTATTATTATAACTTGAATGTAATTGATAGAGGGTTCTGTCAATCTGTAATTTTTATAAAACACACAAACAAGCGATAATGCATCATTATTTCAAATAGTAATGTGTTTACAGTCTTTTTTTAAAAAGTAAGTAACTCGATTACTTCAGAGTAAATGAGTTAAGTTACCTATTGAATTTCTTACGTTTCCCTCAAGCTGTGTTTTACAGTCACGCGAGTTTCATTTATTGAGCCGGATGTGCACTGTAATAAAGTTAAGCTAAGAGAGCACAAACCATGACTCAAAGGCAATTGTTTGGAATTTTAAAGTTTTATGCCACTCACTAACTTTTATTTCAAATTAACATTAGAACTTAATTCAAGCAAATATTTAAATTTTACAATCGAATATTTTCAACAATAAAATAACTTTCTTATTTCCTGTACAATTGCTGATAATATTTAATAAATTAATCATTTTATAACTTCTAACGAATGAGTATGTTTATTGTCCAGAAATAAATTTTAAATTTATTGTCACTTTCTTTTACTGTTTGATTTAAGTTCACCCTTAGATTCAACGTACTGTGTCTCATGGAATCAATGGTGCGTAAGTCTACGAACGTGCGACTTAGGCGTACCAAAGTTATCCGTCGTTTTCTTCAAGGGAGTTCTATGACAAATTGGTCAAATCTATGAGACATTGGAAAAATGGTATTGACAAAGGATATTTAACCTTTGTCTCTTCTTGCTCGATGAGTATTCGAAGTATTCCCACAGTATATTATTCATTGTGTTCAAAACGATTCCCGGATGGCGGAGAACAGGTTCTATATATAAAGGTGCGTGATGGAAGTCTAAAAATACTTGGGGTTTTGAAAATACTTCATTTCAATAAGATTTTTTAATAAAAGACTTTAAACATCCTTCAATTTCACTATTTTCATTGATTACGTATTCATTTTATGCAAAAAAAATATTTTTAAAATATTTTTTACCACCATAAACTTGCATTTAAGAAGTAAATAAGTATATTATAAAATAAAATATTTGAAGAAAAAAAAATAAAGTATGATTTTATGATTTTTTAAAGCTAATAATAAGTGATAAAAAAAACTCAGAGGATATCCGAGAATGATTACAGGATAATAAAATGGATTTTTTTATTTTAGAGATAAGGATGTTAATTTGAAACTTAAAAAAAAAGTTTCAACAAAATTGATTACTTGGATTTCATCAAAAGTCGAGCATCTTAAATTTCGTTGGTTAATTAATGATAAGTTATGTTGACAACGGATAAATGGTATTTCAATTCTTAAGAAAATGATTAATACAATTTTTTTTTCTTTAACGAAGATTATTGATAGATTGTATGATAAATTGATAAAACTTGCAGGAAATTGGATAAATGATATCGACCGCAGAATCTAAGTATCTCAAGACAAGTTAGAAGATATTTGAACTAGCAATTTGTCACTGTCATAAATTACTTATACAATTTTTTTCCGAGTGTAAGATTAAGATAGTCTATAAAAAAAGCTCGGAAAATTTATAAAAGTTACAATATATTTCATTTGGAGGTTCGTATTTCTACCTTCATTATAAAGAGAATAATTCTATATT